>NC_083289.1:29568693-29923669 GCF_963506605.1 Zootoca vivipara | reverse complement strand
GGTTTAAACATTTGTTTGTCCAAAACAGAATCTTGCTCATACTTGTTTCCCAATCTTTCCTCATTTCTGTTTTTTTTTAAATGCACATCTGCTTGTATTTTGGGTATTTCCACACGACAGCGGATTGTGAATTCCACACTACTTCTGGCTATGCATCTCACACCTTGTCCACAAGATGTTGTGCTCATAAAAATGCTGTCCCCATATTGTTTCCTCATTTCATCCGGATTTGCCATTTCTGTGGAAAACTCAGTAAGAAAAACAAAATGAAGCACAGGAATGGCAAATCTGGATTAAATTGAAGCGGGGAGGGGATGGTATTTTGAGGATGCTGACATCACACTGCAAAAGCAAAAACAAAAAAACTTGCATGCGTGTGCAGCCCTTGAGAGTAAGCCCTCCTGAGCTCCCTTGAACACAAAAATGTGATGAGGATGCCTCTCTCCTTGAAGCTCACCTGGCTAATGATCAATCAAGGCAAGGAAAAGGCAAAGCCCAGCCTCTTAATTCAAGGACTCAACAGCAAATGGGCATTCCTAAATTTCAGGCAAGGAAGATCTCCTGTGCAAGTTTAGAGGGATAGCTGAAGAGACACAGGAAGTTGGAACAGAATGTTCCAAGGTAAGAACGACACCACCTTTCCCCAACCTTGTGCCCTCCAGATGCATTGCACTACAACTCCCAGCAGCCCCTTGGGCCAGCACAACCATCTTCCTTTGCAGCTGTGGTTTGAATGAGAAAGCATTTAATAGAACCATAGAATTGTAGAGTTGGAAGGAACATAAAAGGGTCTTCTAGTCTTTCTCTCCAGCTTTATTTCAGCACCTTTTGAATTTGGTTGGTTACCGCCCCACCCCGCCCCTGCCCCCACTTCACAGAGCAATGGGGGAAAGTGTCAGATCCAAGAAGTGTCAACTCCTATACCAGCTGTTGGAAAAGAAGAATCAGGAGGACATGTGTGTGTGTGTGTTCCTGATTCTTCCTTTTCAATTTGGTCCTGCCATTTACATGTCCTGCCCCTGATGCCACATATTATCAGGTGAAGGATCGTTGGGCACAGTTCAAGCCAAACCATCCTTAGGCCACTTTTGGAGGGCAGAGCTGGTGGGCCAATTTCAGGCCCAGTCCAGATGTTTCCTGAGGCTGTTAGGTGATCTTGAGTGGCAACCCTTCAGGCTGGGTCTTCTCCTCTCTTGGGTATCAACAGCCCACTTTTGCCTGGCAAATTTTGCTGCTTCCTCTCTCCTGGTGTGCTCCAGTTTCCCTGTAGTTTGGACTTCTCTCACCTTATATTCATTCCCAAGTAAAAATGTATCTAGCCAGGCAAAATGGATCCCACAGTGTACCAAGAAATTGCATACCGTTGCTGAAGAGTGTTGGGTGACCAAATTAATAAGATGCGTAATGTTGTGACCGGCCCAGCGGCCTTCAGATGAAGGGCAGTATACAAATTTAATAAATGAATATTATGAACTAGTAATAATAATAATAATAATAATAATAATAATAATAATTCATTCTTTATTAATTTATTATTTATATCCCGCCCATCTGGCTGGGTTTCCCCAGCCACTCTGGGCGGCTTCCAACAGAAGTATTAAAATACAATAACTCATTAAACATTAAAAGTTTCCCTAAACACTACTGTATTAAATACTAAAATACTATTCCCTAGTATAGTATATACAGGGCTGGCTCTCGGTTTGAGGAGGCCCTGGACAAGATACCCCCTGGTAGGCTCTTGCCTATGTCAGTGGACTTCCTGGGCCATACACATCACTGCAGCAGTGGTGACTTTGCCTCCAGCCCACCATTTCAATTTCCCACAATGCCTGATGCTGTGTCTCTCTGGGACATGTTGGGCCTTTCAAATGATGGCTTAGAAACCCAGTCACCTGGTGCAAGGGGGCAAAGCGAGGCCTTGGTGCTGGTGACCCTATCAGGAAGATGCAAGAGCCCTAACAACTGCCCGAAGATGCTGGGTGTTGGCACTGAGAATACAACACCTATCTCTGAGGTCCTCCTCCCCTCCAGAGGAAAATGGGGATATGCAATAGACTAGCACCATTTGTCAGACACTGGAGGGAGGAGCAGGCCATGAACTCTTACTTGTCCACCAGCCAATGAGCACCAAGGAGGGCAGACCCTCTCCCCAGCCTCCAGAGGAGGATAAAAAGGCATCTTTTGGAGGGGGCTGTCGTGGAGCAGCGTCTCGTCAATGAGGAGTTGCGACTACACCACTAGAATCACGTGCACCAGCAAAGTGTCCTCTTTTTCCAGGTTCAGAGGAACAAGCGAAGGGTAATTAACTTCTTTCAGCACTACAGATTTATTTCCTTTAAGCTAAAAATCCTGTGTAAGACTTACTAACTTTATTGCAGGCACCAGAACCTGAGATTTCCTCTCCATCCTGAAAGCCCTGCTGTTAAGTCCAAGAATTGAGCCCGACCGGTGAATTGATTGGTGTCGCTTAAGCCAGACACTCCCCCAACCTGTGACCTCCAGATGTTTTGGACCGCAACTGCCATCAGTTCGGGTCCAAAGCATTTGCAGGGCTCCAGGTTGGGGAAAGAGGCTTTAAGCAATTGCTTCCAGCACCTTAATCTCTGTCCACTGGGAGGCTTAAAGATAGTTCAGGGACTGTGTTAATAATGATTAATTCGCTACACCATCTTCTCCTGCACAGACCTTGCTCAGCCAGTGAGATCTGTATGGGAGGCTCCCCACAGGATGCCCCCAACTTCTGAGATGTGAGGGGTGGTTACCAGAGGGAGTATCTTTTGGGTTGTAGATAACTAGTAATAATGCATTTTAATTGGAAACTAAAATATTCACACTTCTCACTGAATTTTGCAGAGCAGTCCTCTGACTAAATAATGTTTTTGTTTTTTTTTAAAAAAGCATATTGGAGAGAAGCGTGCATATAAAATGCATGCGTTAATGAAAATAGCATACAAAAATGCATTCTATTGGGGGAAATTGCTTGCAAAAATGGGTGTGTATGAGTCAAATGTGTATGCAAAAAATGTGTCTATTGGGAAAGATTTGCACTAAAATACTAATGAATTTCTGCGAGGATTTAAAGACACAAAATTTGCAAATTGCTGCGAAATGTGCAAAACTGAATTTGAGAAACTGGGAGAAACTAAAATGGACAAATTCACCCTTCCCAAATTATCTCTTTGAGGTATTGAGGGATGTTCACTCAGTCCCTCTGCACATACCGTTTAGGTACTTTTAATTATTTTCTGAGGCATTTAAGTCTTTTATCACCTTTAAGCTGTAGGACTGCATTTACGACAGCTGCTGTGATTTGCTTTCTGCCGTTTGTAGGATGATATTTTTATTGTAATTAATTATAACGTGTTTTTAGATTTATTTATTTTTTGTATTTTTTAAACTGCTTGCCACCCTGGGGATTGTAGCTGTTGAAGGTGTGGGATAGAAATTTATTACATAAACATAAGCCAATGATGCGTTTCATAATGAGAATACACTGATTTAATTGAGTACTAGAATCTCCACACTTTTGTAATTAGATGCTGGGTTATTTCCGTATCTTAGAAGCTGTGTGCTTTGATCTTTGTGTCTTTGAAGCCTGATAATATTCACGGTGCTTTTGCAACCCATGCCTTTTTGATTAAATAAATCAAATAAAAGATCAGTTGGCTGAGATGTCCTAGGGCGGGCATAAGGGAACCTTTTCTCAACCAAAAGGCCACATTCCTTTCCAGGGAAATGACTGGAGGGCCGCATTCCAGTGGTGGGCAGGCCCAGAGCATACCTGCCAAGTTCCTCTTTGAAAAATAAGGGACCGGACCAAAAGTAGCATAACGGAAGTAGCGTGGCGGCCATTTTGGAACTGGGTGGAGCATGCTCAGAAGTGACTTTTGATGCTGCTGTGCCCAGTTCCAAAATGGCCGCCGCACCAGAAGTCGCGCTGCAGCCATTTTGGAGCTGGGCAGAGCAGCATCAAAAGTCGCTTCTGAGCATGCTCCACCCAGTTCCAAAATGGCCACCGCACCAGAATAAACCAGGGAAGAACAAAAAAAAATCCATTTTTTCGGCTGGGGACAGCTGGAAAAACGGGGGTTTCCCGAGGAAAACGGGAGACTATGGCTAGACCTGTTGGGAGTATGGCTAGACCTGTTGGGAGTTGAGCTATGGCCCAGAGTCAAAAGTTGGGTAGGCCAATAGATGAGACCATTCTGCAGTAGCCTATATTCTAGCTGTGCCAAAGACAAGGGATTTCGTCTTACATCTCTCTGTCCAGGTTAACTAAAGATACCTTCACGGTTCCAGTAAGGCCACTGAGCCATGCTAGAGGGCAAGAGGTCCCTTGTCTGAGACCAGAGCTGCTTGCAGTCCTCTATATTCTGACATACTGTACAGATCTCTATAAGGCAGCCTTTGCCAGCCTGGTACTGGCTGGGCCTGATGGGAGTTGTAGTCATTTTGGACTACAACTCCCAACAGGTCTAGCCAGCACCAGTTTGGCAAAGGCTGCATTATAGAGATCTGTAGAGTGTGGAGGATGCCAGATTGGCAAAGGCAGCAATAAGGGCATAACATTGTACATAACTGTTTTGTTTTGCAGTTCCGTTCCTCATGCCTAACGGCAATTTCTGCTCACCACACTGACATTTCCAGAAAGGCTTACAAAAACAAAACAAAACAAAACTTTACAGGCAATTTCCACCCCATAGATGCCCAGCTTCCTCCAGTCCTCCTTCCCCAAAGACTGACTGATGGTGCACAATGAAAGACACTCTGTACATGCTCAGAGGCATTGTTCCTTAGTAATACTCTGCACATTCCACGACAGTGCAAACAGGCTTTAGGGCATCACCCAGTAGCTCCTGGTAGTTGGCCTGGGTGAAGCTTTCCTAAAAGGGTCAAGGTAAAGGGACCCCTGACCATTAGGTCCAGTCGTGACCGACTCTGGGGTTGCACGCTCATCTCACATTATAGCTTCCAGGTCATGTGGCCAGCATGACAAAGCCGCTTCTGGCGAACCAGAGCAGCACATGGAACCGCTGTAGCGGTTCCTATTTATCTACTTGCATTTTGACGTGCTTTCGAACTGCTAGGTTGGCAGGAGCTGGGACCGAGCAACGGGAGCTCACCCCGTCACAGGGATTCGAACCGCCGACCTTCTGATCAGCAAGCCCTAGGCTCAGTGGTTTAACCCACAGCGCCACCTGGGTCCCCGAAGCTTTCCTAGTTGTTGACAAAAGGCACCGGTGATGACACTCTGCACGTGCACAGGAGCACTCTCTCCTCCACACGTGCAGAGAGAGTGCAACTGCAGGGAATGTGCCTATGCTCTGAGGAGGGCCTGTTTCCTCCCCTCTCCTTCCCCCTTGTGGCGCCACGGGTTTGCACTCTGCACTTCAGTCCAGGGGCTGGCAACCAGACTTGGCTCAGGCCCGCAAAACAAATCCTTGAACCATAGAACCACGCAGATAAATAGCTGTTATTTCTCTGTCAGCTGAAAAAAAACTCAATAACTTTTACTGCGTTTTTAAACTGCACAGATCCCTTCCACTCCCCCCACCCACACCTTTTCTCTTTTCTTTTTTTTTACACTTCTTTTATACCACAGGTCAAGCAGGGAGTGTGCCAATATTTTACGGGGACAGTAAAGCATTCGGCGCTGAGGAAACAGACCATTCTGCGGAAAGGACTTGCTGGTGGCTAAGCAGGCATCTCTACCCTCTCTTTCAGGAACAGACAGTTGGAATAATTGGAGTTGGTAAGTGAGCAACAGGGGGTGGATGGGGAAGGGGGGCAGGAATTCAGAATTTCCCTCTCCAAACTTTTTACGTTGGGAATGGATGGAAAATGTTAGAGAGGGCTTGTTGGAGAGTATAGGAAGTCTCTCCCCCCCTTTATTCATTTATTATTACATTTGCATCACACCTTAGTGCAGAGTTAAACTGTGGAACTCCCTCCCACAAGAGGCAGGGATGGCCACCAACTTGGATGCATAGCTGCCAAGTTATCCCTTTTTTTCAGGGATTTTCCATTATGCTGAATAGGCTTCCTCGCGAGAAAAGGGAAAATTTGGCAGCTATGCTTGGATGGCTTTAAAAGAGGATCAGACAAATTCGTGGAGAGGGCTATCAATGGCTACCAGCTGCAATGGCTATGCTCTGCCACCACCTTTGGAGGCGGCAATGATTCCAAATGCCAGTTGCTGGGAACCACAGCGGCAGGGAGCTGCTCTTGTGCTCGGATCCTGCTTGTGGGCATCCCTTTGGGGCATCTGGTCAGCCACCGTGAGTGTCAGGAGTGTAGGAATCCGGTAGAGACACATGCCCGACTGGGATGTTCTCTCCTTCCTGGTCGGTCATTTGGGAGATTCAAAACCTTTCTCCAGCCCGAACATCACAGTGAATGATACCTAAGTGTGGAATGATGCTCCAGGTGTATATATGTAAATAAACGTAGTTTAGCCAAATTGCTGCGCTACTGAGTCTGAACGCTGACTGCCTATATTCTGCAGATCCTGAAGTGTGCTGATGCCCCTTAGGTATCAGTCACTGTGATGTTTGGGGCCGTAGAAAGGTTTTGAATCTCCCGTACGACTGACCAGGAGGGAGAGGACATGCCAGTTGGGCATGCGTCTCTGCTGGAGTCCTACTGAACTAGATATGCCTTTTGAGATGCTGAACTAGATATGCCTTTTGCTTGATGCAGCAGGCACTTCTTATGTTCTTAGGAATTCACTCCCAGAAGATGTAGCGATGGACATCGACCTTAAAAGGGGATTGGAGAAATCCATGCAAGATAAGGCGATCAGTGACTGCTATCCATGATGGCAATGTTCTGCCTCCTCTCTTGGAGGCAGCATGCCTCTGAGTGCAAGCTGCTGGCAATGGCAAGCGTGGAGAGCAAGTGAGGTCTTGCTCAGGGTGAACTCATCCCAGTGGCAGATCTTGCAGCCTCAAATTCCAGCGGTGCCCTGCTGTGTGACACCGAAATTTGGCGCCCTTCCGCCTTGCGCCATTGTAAATCAGAGCTGCAGTGTTGCTGAGGCTCTGTGCCCGGTGCGACCAAACCAGTGGCGCTCGCTCCCCTAAATCTTCCCCTGCTCATCCTCCATGGCTTCAATGTGCATGTGTGAATCTGATAACCTTGGGAAGTGTAGTTCAGTGGCAGCGACCCTGCTTTTTATGCAGAAGAGGTCTCAAGTTCATTCCCTGATGGCATCTCCAGGTAGAATTGGGACTTGTCCCCTGGCTGAAACTCTGGGCAACAGCTGCCAGTCAGTGTTGACAATCCTGAGCCAGGTGGAGCAGTGGTCTGGCTCCGAATAAGACAGAAACATGAGGACTGGAATCTTGATTTTCATTTAGGGGAAGGTCTGTAGCAGGCAGAGCCTCTGCTTTGCGTGCAGACGGGGGTCAGGTTTAATAGCTGCTAATGGCATTTCCAGGTAGGAACGTCCCCTGCCTGAAACCCCGTAGAGTTTCTTCCTATCAATGCTTACAATTCTGAGCTCAGTGGATCAAGGGGCTGACATGATAGAAAGCAACTCCTCTTGCTCATTTCCCAAAACTCTGGTTTGGACCTTGGCCTTATCAATTGAGGCAATTGTTGTGCCCTTTTTTTTAAGAGGAGGGTGACTAAGTTTCCTTCTCCCTTGCCAGATCTCCCTTGCCAGATCTCCTGTGTGGTGGGAGCGAGAGAGGGAACAATGGGGATACAACCTTGCCAAGTCCTTGCCCCGAGTCCAGAGCAGACCGCCCCATGGGAACGGCACATGCAGTGGCATTCAGATTGAAGTCTTCATTGTGTCACGTACCAGGGCCAACCTCCGTTCAGCTGACCTGGGAGGGCTCACCAGGTGCTGGCTGGTCACTAAAGCCTGGCTCTTGTCTTCCAGATTTGCCCAGGCATGACAGACGTGGAATTTGGCAGGATGTCCGTCAAGGAGATGGAGATGGAGGGCAAAAGCAGCCCCCCACAGCCTCACTGGTTTGAGCAGTACGTCCAGCCTTGCATCGGAGAGCTGGTGGGGTCGGCCTTCTTCATCTTCATTGGCTGTGCATCGGTCATCGAGAACTCGGATGGCACCGGGAGGCTGCAGCCGGCATTGGCGCACGGACTGGCCTTGGGGCTCACCATTGCGGTTTTGGGGAACATCAGGTGAAGGAAAGAGGGGAGGTGAACTTGCAGCAGGGGGAGAGGGGCAGGAACAGGACTCTTGGGTTCTCTCAGTTCCCAGGGAAGGTGGCTGTTCCTGCAAAGGCTTCTGGGAGTTTTTGCAAGGCTTAGGCATCTCCAGCCAGACCTTTTTTGGGGGTGGGGTGGGGAGAGAAAGGATGGATGGATGGAGGTGTCAATTTCTGTTATTCCTTTTTCCAATCTTAACGTCAGTTCTCCACATTTCCTTATCAGTTTGCAATTTAAAAATGAAAGCTCATGACAATTCATCAGCATTTTAGGGCAGATTTATCCCAATATGCACATATTTGCCTGCAATTTTGCCTAATGCAAAAGTGGTTTCCTGTCATATATAATGCCTTTTTCATGTCACTTTCAGTCGTACATTTCTGGACACACATTGTTAGGCTGGAGAAATGTATCGCAAAATCCAGAGAAGGGTAAAAATTTTGAAGTGTCGCTGTGCTTCTGTTCATATAATGTTTCACAAAGTGAGAATTAGGTGGCTTCACCCTTAAATGTGAGCTGAGCTGAATGCCTGGCCCCTGTTGGAACCTGAGCCTGCCAGTGAGAGGACAGTTCTGTTCTTACTTCTATGTCCTGAGATGGCAGCAAGGATGGCGTTCCTCCTTCCCCTGCCTCCCTTCCATGCGATGCTTAACTGAATGGGGCCAAGACAGATCTCTCAGTGGGTTGCAGACTCTGATGTGCGAAGCCATCCTTCAGCAAACAACATCTGGCTGTGGGGTGGAAGGAAAGCAGCGGCAGATGTCCAATGGCACATCTACTGCCATATCTCTGGGTGATTCTCAGTAGATCAGCAAGAGTTTCCAACACAGAAACATAGAAAGCTGCCTTATACAGGGTCAGATCCCTTGGTCCATCTACCTTAGTGCTGTCAACACTGACTGGTAGTGTCTCTCCAGGTTTTCAAGCTGGGTTCTCCCCCAGCTCTACCTGGAGATGCCAGGGATTGAACCTGGGACTTCTGCCTACAAAGCAGGGGCTCCGTGTCCCTTCCCCTTTAATGACTCACAACCACTGAACAGCAGCAGCAACAAAATAACTTCCTCCCCACCTGAGTGAGGCAGCTAAAATGAAGAGAGAGGGGGGAGAGTGGACTTTTGTGTGAAAGCTCTGGGAACTCAATACAGTTCTAACACTGAAAGCATATCCTTAGGGTCCAGAATATGCTCAGAGACATCTTTTTAAAAAAAGATGCTCAAGCCTGCCTCCAAGGTCTTAAGCAAGCAGAGAGGAGAGGAAGTGTTACCTATCAGGCAACCTTGAGATGGTTGGGTACCAATGAATCCCAATAGTAGGCCAGGAGCTAATTTGGAAGGGTCTGTGGTCACCTCCGAATCTGATTGAGATGAGCCTGCGTTCTGGAATGGGGACAGTCATATTCCAAATGTCTCCAATTTGAACTCCAGCTCCCCAGCTGGAATGGCAGGAGGGTGACTGGTCCGAAAAGGGTTAATCTTTTTGCCTCTTGAAGCAAGGGACATTTGCCCTTACAACTTTGTTCTCCTTGATTAATGGAGTAAACAAGTCACTTTTGATCAGCCTCCTATACTGCCATCTGTAGGGCTGCCATCCATCCGGGTTTCCCAGACATGACCAGGATTTCAAAGGCAGAATTGACATCTTGGGGGGGGGGGATTTTTGAAAGGTGGCATTTTGTCGTGGATCTTAGGCAAGTCAATAAAAGAAATAAATCACTTTTTTGGCATTTTGGGAAAAACACACCACTCAATAACTTTGGGGTTTGTCTTTTAAAAAGCTGGATCATTTTCAGGTCCCGTCCCCCCCAAAGCTTTTGCTTTTTGAAATATGCCAATCCTAAACCCTAGTCACCTATAGTTTACGATCTGTTTCTTCCTCCCTCTTTATCTGCTTGCTGGTAACATCAGTGCAAAAGGGACTTAGTACAGAAGTGATTCTTGGGCCTCAACAGCAGGGGAGGTGAAAGCTCAGGCTATAAACTGTTCGTGTCCTCTCAGAAGTAACTGCCGGTGATGATAACGTTATGTGCAGAGTGCGCTGTGATCTCAGAGGAGCAGCAAAGGTTGTGTGTGTCCGTTGGGCCCTTCTCAGCACACATTCTAGCCTTTAATCAGAGCTAGATGCAGGACTTCAAATGGGGTCTGACCATAGCTGTCAAGTTTTCCCTTTTCTTGCGAGGAAGCCTATTCAGCATAAGGGAATTTCCCTTAAAAAAGGGGGAGAACTTGACAGCTATGGGTCTGACCAAGTCAGAATAGAGTGGTACTATTACTTCCCTTGATCTGGACACCAAATATCCAGATATTTGGGTGCACCATGAGATTTGTTTGCTGATGCAACAGACTGGTAAGCTTGTTGTCTAATAATAATAATAATAATAATAATAATAATAATAATAATAATATATTTATACCCCGCCCATCTGACTGAGTCTCCCCAGCCACTCTGGGCGGCTCCCAATTGAATATTAAAACAATACAGCATTGAATATTAAAAGCTTCCCTAAACAGGGCTGCCTTCAGATGTCTTTTAAAATTAGGATAGCTGCTTATTTCCTTGACATCTGATGGAAGGGCATTCTACAGGGTGGGTGCTTCTACTGAGAAGGCCCTCTGTCTGGTTCCCTGTAACCTCACTTCTCGCAATGAGGGAACCGCTAGAAGTTTTCGATCTCAGTGTCCAGGCTGAACGGTGGGGGTGGAGATGCTCAGGTATACAGGACCAAGGCCGTTTAGGGCTTTAAAGGTCAAAACCAACACTTTGAATTGTGCTCGGAAACATACTGGGAGCCAGTGTAGATCTCTCAGGACCGGTGTGAAGTGGTCCCGGCGGCTGCTCCCAGTCACCAGTCTAGCTGCCACATTCGGGTCACCTTCAAAGGTAGCTCCACATGGACTGCTGTCAAGCCAGACACACACACCCCATCCTATATTTTTGTATCTGTCTGTGCAGTAGGATAGAGTACACTATTCTTTCCCAGGAGCCCCCTAACTATGCTCTCTCTCCTCTCCCCCCTACAGTGGTGGCCATTATAACCCTGCGGTCTCCCTCGGGGCCTGGCTTGTGGGTGGGCTGAACATGGTGATGGTCATTCCTTACTGGATCTCCCAGTTGTGCGGTGGGCTCATCGGAGCCGGGCTGGCCAAGGTATGATCGGCGATGGGGCTGGACAGGGGAGGGGGAAGGACAGCATCTGTCAATGGGTGTGTGTGAAGGTTTGCTTCTTGGCATGGCATGGCATTGCCATAATCAGAGGCAGCAGCAGGTGGCAGGTCTCTGTCATTCTCCCAAGCATGCCCCACTGAAAAATGCCCCAAAGAACATCAATTATGATATCTGTTAATGCACCAGGAGCTGGGGCAGCATGTGCTAAGGACTCACAGCTAAGGATGGAAGGACCCTTCAGTTTTGGTTCTCCCACATTCTCATTTTCCCAGTCTGAAGTTCCATTTTTCCAGATTTCTGTAGCAATTTGTGAATTTCCTTTTTTTCCTTAGAAAAATTGCCATGAAAATGCACCAGCAATTGCTTGCAAATTTCTCCTAATAAACACATTTTTAATGCAGTTTTGACACACATTTTTGCAAGTAGTATAATGCATGCTTTTTGTATGTTATTTTCACCAATGTATTAGCTTCTATTCATACTTTTCCCTAACGTGTGCAGTTTTGTAGGGCTGCCCTACCTTGAAGAGCAAAAACGAGGACAGCCTGAGCTGCTGCCAGCCTGAGCTGGGGAATGAAGCACATGGGTGCAGGTGCATAGAGCCACTGCTGCGCCTACATGCCTATTTCCCCAGCTCGGGCTGGCAGCGGCCATGGCATGCAGAGCAGCTTGCGCCCAACCCCAAGCCACCCGCACCCAAACCTGAGCCCAAGTTGCCTGTGCCTGCACCCGCCCCAAGCCCATGCTGCCTACGGTAAAGGTAAAGGGACCCTTGACCATTAGGTCCAGTCATGACCGATTCTGGGGTTGTGGCGCTCATCTCGCTTTATTGGCCGAGGGAGCCGGCGTACAGCTTCCAGGTCATGTGGCCAGCATGACAAAGCCGCTTCTGGCAAACCAGAGCAGCACACAGAAACGCCGTTTACCTTCCCGCTGTAGCTTTTTGCACTTTGACGTGCTTTCGAACTGCTAGGTTGGAAGGAGCTGGGACCAAGCAACGGGAGCTCACCCCATTGTGGGGATTCGAACTGCCAACTTTCTGATTGGCAAGCCCTAGGCTCAGTGGTTTAACCCACAGCGCCACCCGCGTCCCTAAGCCTAAGCCCCGCCAAAACAATACAATTTTTATTATTATTTTTAAAAATCAAAACCCCAAAACCCGGACATTTCCTTTAATATGTGAAATCCCCCCCCTAGATTGTCATATTGGCCCCCCAAAAGAGGGCATGTCCGGGATTTCCCAGACGTATGGCAACCCTAAGTTTTGCAAACATCTGTTGTATGGAGAACTGCATTGCAGCATTTGGATTGCTGCAGATTGGGAAAGATGGCTCTGTCTTTCATTTCTCATGTTGTTTGCCCCACTGTCAAAGGACTTCCAGTGGCAACGGTATGAAAAACAACCAAGTGGTCTTAGAGACAGAGTCCATGCCGTACATGATGGGACTACTTTTGTATCACTTGTGCACCTGAAATTAAATTTGGAAGCCTCTAAATCTGTTGCAGGTGATGACCGTCTGGGAAAGGTACGACAATGCCACTGGGGCGGCGTTCACCTCCGTCACCTCGGACGACCAAATCCCCGCAGCTCTGGTGGGTGAGATTGTGATGACCATGTTCCTGGTCATGACGGTCTGCATGGGGGCCATCAACGAGAAGACCAAGACCCCCCTGGCTCCTTTCTGTATCGGCTTCACCGTGACGGCGGACATCCTCGCAGGGTGAGTTTTGGCTGGCATTCCTGCAAAAGTCCATGGTGGGTCAAGATGGGGAGGGGAAATGTAACTGGCTGGTTGACATAGTCTACTTTGTGCTCCCTGTCTGAGGAAGGGGCCAGTGCTTTGAGACAGGGCCAGTGCTTTGAGTACAAGTGGGGTGCCACAAGTAGGGCTGGAGGACTTCTTCGTTTGGTCCATATTAGAAAGGGAGCTGATGTAATTCACCCCTCCCAGACTAATACACAGACTGGAACGCAATTATCCTTCAGATTTCACACTATTCTGAAATTTTAGATGCAATTCTTCTCTCAAAAGAACATACCAAAATGCATTTTTTAAAAAATCCGATTGATTCATCACCGAAATATTGGCTTGAGAATGAGCTGTAAGGTGTGTTTGGATAAATTCAGCCCATGGTTTCCTCATCCTGCATTTCATTGCTCACATTCCTTGCAAAGACACTTAGGGTTGGATCCCAGGGAGCTGTTCCTGGCTGATAATGAGGAAAGCTATCAGCAAGGGCTATGCTCTCCCTCCACTGTCAGAGGCAGGATTCTGCTCAGTCCTAGTTGCTGGGACTCTGGCCCTGCTTACGGGTTTCCCATTGGGGCATCTGCTTGGCCACTGTAAGAATGAGGTGCTGGACTAGATGCCCCACCTCGGGCTTGATCCAGCAGCCAGGCTCTTCTTGTGGAACCTCCAGGTCCAGCGGCAGTCCACCTTGATTCTGAGGTTCTTAGGAGTATTTGGCCACTGTGAAAAGCACGAGGCTGGACTAGATGGGACTGTTTGGCCTGATCCAGCAGGGCTCCCTACGCACTTTTGTGTTCTCACGCCAGCCTCAGTGCCGACACCGCATGTTCAGTGTCAGTGTCCTTCATGCGAATCCTGACAGCCAGCAGCAGATTGCCTGTTGGGTCTCCTTGCCTTGCTTGCATCCGCTAACCAGAACGGACAGTTCTGCTCCCCACCTTTAGTGAGAGATGAGGCTTTTGCTTAAACACTGAGAAGGGCTGCGGTTTCCCCGTCACATACAGTTGACAGAAAATGGTAAGGAGCTCTCGCACCCGGCCCTGAAATGTGCCCCTCTCTTGGGAAACGGCAGCTCTGCTTTCATTGGCGCTGATGAGCGGAGGCTTTGAGATATATTATGGGATGTTTGCTCAGCACTGACCTTTGATACATGGCTGCTCCTTTTCTTTTTCCGCCATGCAGGGGAGCTGTTTCAGGAGGCTGCATGAACCCAGCCAGAGCATTTGGTCCTGCACTGGTCGCCAACTACTGGGACTACCACTGGGTGTACTGGGTTGGCCCGATGGTGGCCGGACTCCTTGTTGGTGCATTGATAAGGTAGGTAGATGGTGTGTGTGTGTTTCACTTCCCAAAGTGAGGGGGGAGGTGGTAATGTGAGTGGATGGAAAGGTCTTGTTGTGTTGAGACTGGAGTGCAGGTTAATAATAATAATAATAATAATAATAATAATAATAATAATAGCATTTATGTTGTTGTTGTTTAATCGTTTAGTCGTGCCCGACTCTTCATGACCCCATGGACCATAGCACGCCAGGCACTCCTGTCTTCCACTGTCTCCCACAGTTTGGTCAAACTCATGTTCGTAGCTTCGAGAACACTGTCCAACCATCTCCTTCTCTGTCGTCCCCTTCTGCTTGTGCCCTCCATCTTTCCCAACATCAGGGTCTTTTCCAAGGATTCTCTTCTCATGAGGTGGCCAAAGTATTGGAGCCTCAGCTTCACGATCTGTCCTTCCAGTGAGCACTCAGGGCTGATTTCCTTCAGAATGGATAGGTTTGATCTTCTTGCAGTCCATGGGACTCTCTAGGGTCTCCTCCAGCACCATAATTCAAAAGCATCAATTCTTCGGCGATCAGCCTTCTTTATGGTCCGGCTCTCACTTCCATACATCACTACTGGGAAAACCATAGCTTTAACTATACGGACCTTTGTCGGCAAGGTGATATCTCTGCTTTTTAAGATGCTGTCTTGGTTTGTCATTGCTTTTCTCCCAAGAAGCAGGTGTCTTTTAATTTCGTGACTGCTGTCACCATCTGCAGTGATCAAGGAGCCCAAGAAAGTAAAATCTCTCACTGCCTCCATTTCTTCCCCTTCTATTTGCCAGGAGGTGATGGGACCAGTGGCCATTTATATTCCACCTGTGGCATTTATATCCCACCTTTTTTCTCCAAGGAGCTCAAGGTGGAGTACATAGTTCTCCCCCTCCTCATTTAATCCCCACAACAACCCTGTGAGGTAGGCTAGGCTGAGAGGCAGTGACTGGCCCACGGTCAGAGTGGTGATTTGAACCCTGGGTTGGATCTACACACAGGGGGGGGGGAACATGCCTATGTAAGAATCACATAGAAAATTTCTTTGCTCTCTGGCGCCACCTGGTGTTGCATGTTTATAACACATTCAAACCGTTGTTTTTTGTCTAATGTAGCTGAGTCCCTGGTCTCCCACCCTGTTCTGATTATACCACACTGGCTCTCTCTCACAGGGCTTGGGGCCTCTGAATCAATGTCACTCAGTGGAGGCCATGTCATTTGCACCACCCATGATTACACTGGACTGCTGAGTTCCATTCTACAATCACAGTGCAGCCCAGCCACCCCCAACCTGGTGCCTTTCAGATTTATTTTATTTTATTTATAAACATACTTATGAAATGCTCTGATTTTTGTTAAAACAAAAACAAAAAAGAGCAGTTTGCCGTTCTACAATTCTACATAAAACCATACAATAAATATCATATAAAAAGTTAAAATGGGAAAATTAGCTAGCTGCTATGGAAAGCTGTACAGTATTCTTAGTTGCCTGCCGATGTCTGATAGAATAGAAATGTTTTCAGTAGGCATTTAGAAGTTGAAACTTGCTGAACTGCAACTCCCATCAGGCCCCTGAAGCAAAGCCAAAGCAAAGCTTCTGAATGTCAGTTGCTGGAAACCACATGAGGGGAGGGTGCTCTGCTTTCAAATTCTGCTTGCTGGTTTCCCCTTGGCCACTGTGAGAACAAGAGGCTGGACTAGATGGGCCCCCTTTGGAGGGGGAGACTCCCTGGCTTCTTCATCATCTCTGCCTCTTGACTCCCTCCCCCCCTAGCCTCCACTTCTGCTTCTGCTTCTGGACTGCTCTCTGCCACAGACTCTTCCTGCTCACTAAACCATTACCTCTTCTGTTTCCGACATCTCCTCCTCTCAGTCTGCTATCTCTTCTCCCTCTGTCCACTCATCGCCATCCCACCACCAATCCCCTGGTTCTGAGCCTTCCTCCCCTGGGGTTTCCCCAGCTGGTCCCTCCCACCGCTCCTCTGCCTCCAGCCAGCCCACGACATCGGGCCACTGACCTGGTCCAGCAGGCTGTTATTAGATTCTTATATTAAGAGTCACCCATCCTCTCCAGCTGCTATAAATGGAGCCTAGGAATGGCCTCCCCCCCACAATGTCCTGATTCTAAGTGGTTCGTCCTTTTGTTCCTTCAGGACCCTGATTGGGGACAAGAAAACCCGCATCTTACTGAAATGAGCACCCTCTGAGCAGGCTCCAGCGCTGGGCAGCACAACATCAACAGACCACTGCTCCAGAGATCTCCAGCAATCCTCCACTTCTCAACCTCTGCTTCCCTGTTTCCTTCGTGGCCAAAGTATTGGGCGGCCCCCACGTGGAGGAGACAGGCAGGCTCCTGGACTGTTCTGTTGAGTGCTGCTCTCTACTATTTAAAGCAAAGGGGCTCCTTCTCCCCGTGCATTGCTGTTAGGGAAACCCAAGCGGAGAGAGTTGCTGCTGTTGGGCTCAGGGCCTGCATTGGCCGGTCACAGTGAGACCAGGATGCTAGGCTAGGTGGCCCCTTTCGGCCTGACCCAGGAGCTGGGCACTTCTTACGGTCATATGTTCTCAACGCTGTTAGGATATTGGACACAGACACCATCAGTGCCTTCATTGATCCAGAGGGCGGCTCTCCCCTAGGCAAGTTCCACTGGAATAGCCCGGAGCTCTTGGGCAGCGCCTGGGAATCTGCTGGCCCAGCTCACCCTCATTCCACTGGGGCTTGCACAAGGCCTCGTGTAAATTGATCAGTGCGAATTTTAGTATGAATTTCTCCCACTGTACACATTTTCAGGAAGCAATTTCCCCATATATAATACTTTGTTCTGTGTGCTGTTTTCACTGTAATATAGCGTATGCATTATTGTATATCACTGCAGAACAGCCCTGCAAAATTCAGAGAGGTGCAAATTTCAAAGGATAACTGAATCTGTCCATTTTGGTGTCTCTCAGTTTCTCTAGTCTTAAATTCAGCTCTTCACATTTCCAAATAAATCTGCAATCTTTTATATATAAGAAAAGTCCTCATGAAAATTCACCAGCGTTTTAGTGTGAATTTCTCCTAACGAGCATGTTTGTATGCAGTTTTGCTTAATGTACACATTTTTGCAGAGCGATTTTCCCCAATACAGTGCATTTTTGTATGTTGTTTTCCCTATTATATGCATCCCTATGCACACTTTACTCAAGCATATTGCTTTATTGATGATTTGCTAATTATTGCATATGATTTATGTTGTATTTGTGATGTTCCAGCATGTTTTGTTATTGTTATTGTTTGTAAGCTGCTTTGAGATTCATTTGAATGAAATACAACAAACCAGATCGAATCAAGTGTATGCCTTTTCGTACACATGACTTGGCCGGAGAGCTG
The DNA here is from genome assembly GCF_963506605.1 of Zootoca vivipara. NCBI lineage: Eukaryota > Metazoa > Chordata > Lepidosauria > Squamata > Lacertidae > Zootoca > Zootoca vivipara. The sequence continues at coordinate 29,905,895 of NC_083289.1, read as the reverse complement.
GCTTGCAAAATTTGGAGAAGTGCAAATTTCAAAGGACGGTATTAGGTAAGTCGGCTTTTTAAATGGAAACTGAGTCAAAGTTCTCTTCCGTCCCTATGCAAGAGAACTACGGAGGCATCAGGGAGCCCTGACGATCAGGATGTTGAGAGAGAGGGAGAAATTTCTTCTAAGCGTTCCTCCTCCAGGGACTCAGGCTCTCCACTTCCTTGGAGGGCAGATCACATTTGTGCAGGACGCAACAGGGAACACTTTCCGCAGAGATCCGTCTCTTTCTCCCTCTGTCCTTCCCCGAAGCACTTCAGCCCTCCCTCCATGCTAGTTGCCAAGAGCTGCTCAGAGACAGCAGCTGGAAGCCTAATAAGGTGAATCAAACCACAGCCCAAGGCGTGCAGGTTATAAATCATCCTCGGTGACAGTGCTAATTGATTTCCGAAAGACAGGGGTAGGGGGTGGGGAGAGAGACCATTGCAAAGCAGGCACTGATGGAGAAATCTGGATTTGCAACAGAGGGGAGCAGCAGCCCCACCGCCCCAGTTCTCCTCGTGGGTCATTCTGCAACCTGGCTTTCTGTGGGTTGTTGTTTCCAGTATTGCACACTTGCCTCATAGACGGGGGTGGAGACATACTCCCCTCCCCCGGCAAAAATGAGCCAGTCCTCAGAACCATTTAGGTGCAATGCCTGAATCCTTCAATGGGCCAGTGGAAGATCTTGGGGTTCGTGTTGCCCTGAAATTGTGCCACTTTCTGAGTGGCAAGCTCTGAGCCCTCATTCCAGTTGTCCGGTGGCTGACGATGGTTGCTCTCAGTTTATGCCTGTAAAGTTCTCCTATGCTTTGCACAACTGACAGGCATCAATCTGACAGGTTCAGCTTCTCTGAATAAACAGATGGAGGTTGAGTAAAGGCTTAAGCAGCTGGCTGTTTAAAGGCCTGGGAGCCCCTGTTTACAAAGATGGGCACATAGAAAACCCTCGGCTGCTTACCAAAAGGGAGAGTGCACTTCTGATATAGAATCATAGAGTTGGAAGAGACCACAAGGGCCATCCAGTCCAACCCCCTGCCAAGCAGGAAACACCATCAAAGCATTCCTGACAGGTGGCTGTGAAGCCTCCGCTTAAAGACCTCCAAAGAAGGAGACTCCACCACACTCCTTGGCAGCAAATTCCACTGTCGAACAGCTCTTACTGTCAGGAAGTTCTTCCTAATGTTTAGGTGGAAAGAAAGAAGGCAGAGGCACTCTTCTACTCCAAGCCTGAGATATGTGTGGTCATTTCCTGACTCCAAGGCATGGGGTGGCTGGTCATGGTTTCTATACGGCGAGTTAAAAGCATTCTGTCCATGCTTAAAGGCACTCTTTGAAATGATCATCATTTTCCATGTTTCAAGGCAACAGGAAACTTGCATCTTATGCTTATTTTACTTACACAATCACAGCTTTGTGTGGGTGGGGGGAAAATAAATCAATAAATGAAGGGGGAAACCCCTTCCCCATTTACCTGTACTTGTAAACCACTTAGAAGCCTGAATAAACAAATAAATAAATGCAGTCCAGAAATGCACATCCTGTTCATGTCTTCCAAACAAATGCAAAGCGAGTTCACCTAAGCAGCTGAGTTTATTTGAATAAGCAAAAGGGGGAAAGTGAGGGGGTGGTGGAGCATTTCAATTCCAACACCTTTATTGGCATAGAAGGGTGCAGCTTTTAGACTGCCTGGCATGGAATTACCCAGATTTCATTCACACAGAAAGTGTCTTTTTGGGGGGATGTTCTGATCAAATGGAAGGTGCCCGGGACCAAGACATTTATTCCATTAAAAAAGAAAGTCTGCATGAAAATCCGCCTGCATTTACCTCCCCATTTCTTCAAATCAATGCATCTTTGCCTAGCCTAAGCCTTTCCCCCAAAAAAACAATTTCCCCAAATGTAGTGTAGTTTTACACACTGTTTTCACGACCTTATGCATTTCTGTGCGCGAGTTTTGTTTGGAGAACCGTTTCACAAAGTTCAAAGTGCTGATCTCAAAGCACGGCTCTGTCTCCGTTTGCTTACGGGTGAATTACGAAGGTTTGCCTTGAAATGCAATGTGAGCATATTTCTCTCCCTACCCAGAACCTCAACACTACCGAGGGACGGGGGCACACCTACTAAGACCCGCCTATAATCACCTAGAGGGAGAGAGCTAATGAGTTGTCTCATGAGGAGATGACTTTTCATCTAGACTAGCTAATAGATAGGTTTGTTTCCTTAATGGTCTTTGACAGCCTTGGACGGCTGCTGGCAACTAGCTATGGAAAATATCCTGCCTGATTGGGGCAGAAACAGCCTGGCAGCTGGGATGAAGCCAGAAAAATGCATCTGGTTGGAAAGAAGGGGCCCAGGATCAGTGAGGATCTAGAGACAGGCTTTTTGGACGGGTTTTTTTTTAAGAAAAAAATGAGTTACGTATGACAGCAAACACTGCGTGTCCATGTGTCTCACTTCCTGTGTGTCTCAGCTCCTCCCCCCTGCTCAATTTGGATTTTGGCAATTAAATAAATTAGCCCACAGATCATAGCAAGAGGTCTTCTCTCTGTCTCTCTTCTTGGGGAAACAGATCCCAGAAAGGTCTGCTGCTCCTGGGGTTGTTTATTGCTTGAGACAGGGCCAGCCCACCCATCAGGCAAGGTGAGGCGAATGCCTCAGGCGGCAGGATTCATAGGGGCAGCAGATCCCAATGTAGATCTATGTGAGGGGGAAATGAGATCCGTGTGACCCATGTGTGGGTTATTAACAAAAGAATCAGCCAGATACCCGGATTCAAAAACACGGGGCTCTGCTCACATTCCAGTGGGAGAGAGCCCCCAGCAAAGTTTAAAACAGTCACAGAGTTTAAGCAGCAATATAGCACGGGAATATAAGTTGTTAGAGCCCTTTTGATATCCCATTTAGTTCGCCTACAGTACTTGCCCCTCTCTTTACCCCTCTGGAGAAATAGCCCCATCATGTTTTTGACCGTGAGACCAGGTGTCCAGGGCTCTTTCAACACTACCTGTGCCTGAAGCAAGATTCGAATTCAGGCCAGCACAGGATAGCCTGCCTTTGCCACACTCAAGGGTCCAGCTGGCTTCCAACATATGTGCAAGAACCAGTTCACACACAGAGAAGAGGTGGATGGGGCAGATTGTCTCGGGCAGCTGGCTATGTTATCTCATTCAAGGCAGAAAACTGGTCAGCTCTCTGTTTCCTGAGATATGATTTCATGTGGATTTCCGGCTCCAGGCAGAGAGATAAACCTCTCTCCCCTCTCTCCCCCTCCCCCCTCTTTCCCCATAGGGCTCCCCCTACCCTGACCCCATGCCCCTCTGTTCCACAGCTGAGGACAGCAGTGAGGCCACCAGCTCAACCATCTGCACAGCTGACGCTGTGAAGGCAGGAGGTTCTCCTAGATGTTATTGCCGCAACCTCTCCAAACTGGCATTGCAGCAGCCTGCGTGCTTTTTCGTGTGCAGAAAAACACTTCCTCATCCAGTTGACCAAATTCATTAATGTGGTCTTTCTCCTCCTCCTCCTCCTCCTCCCACCCCTCACTTGTCAGGTTGAGGGGGATCCCGGAGGGAGCGTGGCTAGAATCCGAGTCTTTTTGGCACGGTATTTTTAAAAGCATCACCATGGCAACGCATCCCGCTCGCTAGCATCTTCCCACAGTGTGTCCTTGGTGCTGGAAAGGGTTGCCCCTCATCTCCCTGGCGAAGGAATAGCTCTCGATTTCTTAACAGGTAGCCCCAGACTGGGATTGCAAAGAAACGAGAGGGGAGATGAAGGACCCTCTTCACCTTGTCCCTAGGCAGAGTTCACCCTTTCAATGCTCTCAAAGCAAACAAGATTTCCCCCAGCACGACGGACCTTCAAGACCCCTGAAGGTCAGCGCTGGACAGACTCCAGGCTTCTTGGGTCTACTTTGTCTTTTAAACTAGAACCTCAATGCCCACCGATCAGGTGTGAAAGTTATCATGAAAGAGCAGTGTGCCTCTGAGCACAGGGAATTCTTTTCAGGGCCATTCGCTGCCTTCACACAGAAGTCCGCTCTTGGAAACCTGGCTGCATTTCAGCAGTGTGGTGTAGTGGTTAAAGTGTCGGCCTAGAACCTGGGGGGCACTTGACCAATGAAGCTGATGTCAGGGGGCAGCCACTGTCTCTCTTTCAGTCTGTGTCAGGGACTGGACTGAGGGGGGGGGAGACTGAGGAGGAATGGTGGAGACCACCCCCTCCGCCTGAAGCTTCCAAAGAAGAGGAAGGCAGTGTTGAATTACAGCAGTGGTTTGAGGAAGAGACAGGCAAACAGAAGAGTTGGGAGAAGAGAAGGGGGAGACAGAGACAGAGCAGCCAGATGACACGTTATCACTGGAGAGTATTTCTGACCCCCCTTCCCCCAGAACCCGACATGCATGGAAAGGAGCTCAGTTGGAGCAACGCCATTAACCTAAGAGGCAGCGTACAGAGGCCTCTCGCCGTGAATATTGAATAAAGACTCGGTAAGAGCTTCCTGTCTATTTCCTTGGCTGTCTGCCGTGAGAGGGGGAAGGATCGGAATTCACTGAAACCTGACAGTCTGGCTTACTCCACAGGGCCGTTGTGTGGCTAAAGTGAAGGCTTGGGGGAGAACTATGTTATGCCACCCTGAGTTGCTTGGAGTAAAGGAGGTGGAGTATCAATGTAATAATGCATTGTTATAAGTTGGGGAGGGGCAAGAGTCCCGTAAAATCTCTGGATTAGAATTTAAGCAAACCCCTAAATTCCTGGGTCTACTTGGGGCTGGTTTTAAACCAGTTTTTCTGTGCCTGGCAGAAGAACCATCAAGAGGTAATCACCGGAATGAGATTGGGGGTAGCATGTAACAGCATAATTCAAGAAGAATAATTTAGGTGGGGAAAGTCGTTTTGTTGTTGTCATTGCTCTGCCTGAGCTCTCAGGAGTCCGAAAGCCTTTCCAATCCTCTGCAGATCACCCAAAGAGCTGCCAGGGGATCCCAAACTTCCCCCTTTAAGTCGTCTTTCCTCTAATTCATCTGTTTATTGGTAGTGAAAGCCATAGCAGTAACTCGTGGGCAGAAAAAAAAAAAAGCCGTGAACCCCCCAAGCACAGCATTTCGATTAAAAAGAACATCCATTCACTTCAAAGGAAGTATCTGAACATGAAAAGGAAGACGTTGTATTCCAAACCGGCAAGAAGGTAGAAACACAAGATCCCGGAGGCCATGCTGTTTCAAGTCGCTGGTGGGAGCTCTAGTCTAAAACATCTGGAGGGCACCAGGTTGGGGAAGGCTTGCTCGCAATGGGCAAGTGGGTGGGTGTGCCCGAGGCTGCATCATTGGAGGAGAGACGCACCTTGACATCAGCCAAAGGCACCAAGAGATGTGACAGGCTGCCTTATCCTCCGCAGCAGGAGGAGGAAGGCAGTGACTCAGAGACAGAAGAGAAAGGTTTGCATTGCCCACACAGTAGGAAATAAGAATATCAGAAGAGCTTGCAGGGGGCCCATCTAGTCCAGGATCCTGTCCTCATGGTGGCCAACCAGATGCCCCAACGGGAAGCCCACAAGCAAGAGGTGAGAGTAATCACCTTCTGCCACTCTCCTGCATTCTAAGGTAGACTGGCTCTGCCCCTGGAGGTTCACTTTGGGAATCATAAAACACAAAAAAGAGCCCTGAAGCAGCTGGGTCAGCCGAAAGGGGAGGGGGGCATTTAGTTCAGCATCCTGTTCTCACAGCGGCCAACAAGAGGCCCCAAATGGAAGAAACCCACAAGCAGGACCTGAGCACAAGAGCCCTCTTCTCTCCTGTGGTTTCGAATAACTGGAATTCACAAGCATTGCTGCCTTCAACCGTGGATGCAGAGCATACCCATCATGGTAGTAGACATTGATGGCCTTATCCTACACGAATAGCCTTCTCTTCCATAGCATAGGAAGAGCTTGGCTGCTGGGTCAGCCCAATGGCCCAATGGCAAGGAAGCCAACAGTAGGTGGCGCTAGAGCCAACTCATTCTAGTGTTGTCCCTCTCCCTGCCAAGTTCTGCAAGGAGGAGGAAGAAGCCGGCAGGCAGTGCTGCCCCCTGAATAGGCTGTAAGCAAGAAAGCAGGCAGGCAGGGGGCTGACTGGGGGTAGACTGAGGCTGGTGGGCAGTGGCAGAGCCCCATGCCTGCCTCCTCCCACTCAGCCACCCTGCAGCTGAAGGGGAGGCAGCAGACGGACCGTTTGGGGAAGCACGGAGCCTGTGGGCGCCAAAGCCACCGTGTCACTCCTAGGAGAGGCTTGTGCCTTGGGCACGCTGCAGGCCCCATGGTGAGTGCCGCCCACCATTTTGTCACCCTCCTTCAATGGTGACACCCGGGTCATATCACCCCCACCGCACCGCCCTTCCTCCGCCCCTGCTGGTGGGGCAGTGCCCTGTTTGCCCCATGGATCAGCCCCCACCCCCAGTCTCTCCTAGAATCTATTTCTGCAATAAGCAGGTTGAATGTGCTTGTGTTTTATTCATCACGCGTCTCCATGTCTTTGCTGTTACCCACTACCCTGATGCTGTAATAGCACTCTGGAGTAGGCTAGGCAGGCATTTAATCTGACACATGAATGGCTGCTCAGAGAGAGAGAGAGAGAGAGAGAGAGAGACTCTGGAAGTAGGGACCGACAGTGTTTCTGATTTAAAAATAAATAAAATTACAAGCTGCCTCCCAGTCCAGAGTGTGTGAACAGAGCTGCCACATTTAAACTGAGGCTGGGGTATCTGCTTAGGGTTGCCGCATTTCAAAGATTTCCGCCCAGAAGCTGCTTCCGACTGCCATATTCCATCTATTTCCATTTATGTCCGGGGAAATTCCGGATGTATGGCAACCCAAATTAAGGTCATGCCTGCAACAGGACCCTAGCATCCTAGTCAGAGCAGAGCTATTAAAATCAAAGGGTAAGGTTTTCTTACCTTCATTCATTTCAGTGGGCCCATTCTGAGTTGCATGCAGCCCAAAGATACCCCTGGGCATGCGCTGAGTGCTGTTCCGTTAGCACCAGGAAATTGCAGACCCCCCAACCCCCAACCCCAGTTAGCATGAATGGAGATGGTCTCCCAACAGGATGGATGGTAAGATCTCCAGTGGGGATCCCGGAACGGCGTACATAGCTGCCAAGTTTTCCCTTTTCTCGCGAGGAAGCCTATTCAGCATAAGGGAAAATCCCTTTAAAAAAGGGATAACTTGGCAGCTATGACGGCGTATCTGCCTTTGTCAATACTGCAAGAAAAAATGGTTTGACATTTCTAAAGCATGAGGTGGTGCTCCAGTAGCATCACCGATGCTCAGTATCTCAAGATACCCAACCAAGCTGGCTAAAAATATTAAACCAAACCTGCTTCTCTGGTCTAGCACCCTACAGATCAGTGGTTCTCAGAGTGGGCTGTGGGGTAGCAGAGGGCACTGGAAATATAAATGACTATTACTTTATCAAGTTCATTGCCGTATGTCCTCTTTTCCATGGGTAGAGTCGTCATAGTGATTGATAGTTAAGAGTAGAATAGAAATACTTTATTTAGAAGTTGATAAACGTGTCTTCTTTTTTGCTCTTCAAAATATGGCAACCCTATTGAACTACCTTAGGGAACTACTGTTTAGGGAAGTTTTTAATGTTTGATGCTGTATTTTTTTTAATATTCGGTTGGAAGCCACCTAGAGTGGCTGCGGAAACCCAGCCAGGTGAGCGGGGTAATAATAATAATAATAATAATAACAATAATAATAATAATAGTTGTTGGATTGAACTACATAGTTTTAATTGGAATTTGAGTAAGTGTGCAACTGATTGTAACTGTTTTGAATGGGTTTTTCTGAATATTTTTATAGGATGGGGGAGCGGATAGTGGGAATGAGTTTATGGGACCAGGGGGGAAGTGACCTGAAAAGGACCAAGATTTGGGAACTACTAAACTCGGTGTTTTGGACTACAACTCCTAGCAGCCTCAGCCAGCACTAAGGAGGATAGGAGTTGTAGTTGAAAACCCCTAGAGCCCTGATTGTGCCCCTGTATGTTTTTGCTGCATTGAGGTGCCTGGTTTTTTTTCCTGGTTGTTGCCTGGCCTTGTTTTTGTTACGGCTGTTTAGCATTCATCAAATAACAGATTCTCCGCTTGCAAGAGGCACACAGACGGGTGGCTTAATGAGCCAGTAAATGCAGCCTCCTGTTGCGCCAGTTTGAAAACCACCTGGTACCTTGAGCCTCAGGAAAATGCAGCTGCCCTCCAGTGTCTGGGGGCCTGGAGCAGGAAAATCAAAGCCCAGCCCTTTCCATGCTCAGTACCATTTCCCTTTCTGTGTATGGGGTCCTGACAATGGGATGCTGAGGTTAAGGGTTCTGTGCCCTAGTGCTGTCATAGGAGCACTCTGCTTGCCTCTGTTGTTTTGGAAATTCCTTGCAGGGTGGCTCAACAAAACTCCCATTCCAAAGATGGGGAGTTGAGGTTTCTGTGCTGCACAAACTTGCCCAAGGCCACCCTTAGTCTGTGGACAGGTGAGAGGTGCGGCTTGCACCCTCAACTCCCAGGTCCATCACTTTAGCTGCTACATCACATGGCCATCTCACAGGACCACAGTAGGAGGCCTCAGACTCCATCTTTCTGCTGCTGGCCCTATTTCAATTGCATTCCCAGATTTGCATTCAGGCAGGCCCCATGGAAAAGGAGCCCAAGGTCTCTGGTGCCCTGCTTTGATCAGAAAGTGCTTCAGCCTTAAAGCAAATTGCTTTTCCTCTGAGATTGTAGGGGTTGCAGAAGTCCCAGGTACGGAGGGAGGGAGAGCGAGAGAGATGGATCTGGAAGGTGCAGGAGGAGAAAAGCCATCCCGCTATTTATTCTTCTGTTTTTCTCCAGCCTGGCAGCAGGGAAAATATCCTGCCCTTGTGATCTATTGCCTGCCAATGGCCCTAATTGATGAATGGGTGGGCCTCTCCTTTCACCTGGCTGTTTGCAAAGAGCAGCAGGAGGAGAAGGTTCAGCTCAGGGCTGAATTACGGCCTGGTGCTTACGGCCTGGAGAGCCCATTAAACTCGGGGCTGGCGGTGTAATGGACAAGAGGCTCTCACACCTGCTCCAACAGCAACATGCACAAGAGAACTCACTTGTGTCACCTGGCAGGACCTCTATGGGAGGGTGGGTGGCATTTTTATGTTCCATCCCTGTGTGGATCTGCAGGTCCTTGTGGGTGTCTGTGTATAGGAACACACCTGTTTATTACATTTATATGCCCCTTGATGCCAAAAATAGGCTTCTAAGCAGTTCACAAGTACAAACAACCAATTACACCAACATTAACACATCAGCATGTATAATTAAAATACACAATAAAGGAGTCTATTTTTCTTTTAGTACTCTCAGGATGAGAAATGGAGAGTGGAGATTATTACACCCTACCTTTTCCCCGTTCTGTATTTTTAAGAGTATAGTCGTACCTTGGAAGTCGAACAGAATCCGTTCCAGAAGTCTGTTTGACTACAAAAGCATTTGACTTCCGAAAATCATTCGAAAACTGGAACAATCACTTCTGGATTTCAATCGTTTGCCTCTCTTTGCTCCATGCTGTTACAGTGTGAGTGCACCCTTCACCAATGTGGTGTCATCCAGATGTTTTGGACTACCATTCCTATCAACCCTGACATCATACAGTTGTGCAGGCTAGGGTAGGCAGGAACTGTAGTCCACAACATCTGGAGGCACCAGGATGGTGAAGGCTGGTGTGGATACCACTGGCAGGCAAGACTATTCTTAGTGACTCCCCCTGCAGCTGGATCAGGCCAAAGGCCCATCTGCTCCAGCATTCTCACAGTGGCCAGTCTGATGACACTGGGAAGCCTGTGAGCAGGACCTCAGTAATCACAGCATCCTTTTCTAAGTGCTCATAGACTGCATGGCCATCTGTCACGGATGCTTTAATTGAGATCCCTGCATTGTAGGGGGCTGGACTAGATGAGCCTCAGGGTCCCTTCCAACTCAACAGTTCTAATATTCTAGGTCCTACAACAGCCATCTCTCTACCCCTGCCTCTCAGCAACTGGTGTTCAGAGGAATAGCCCCTCTGATATTGGAAATGGTACACAACCACCACATCTTGTAGCACATTGATGGCTTTGTCCTCCATCAATTCCTCCAGAACCCTTAAAAAGCTGCCCAAGTTGATGGCCATCCCTGTCTCTTGCAGGTGCAAATTCCATAGTTTAATTATGTGCTTTGTAGGGCTGGGCGATATATCAATATATCATCCAAAAGCAGGTTTGAAGTCCATATCATAATATCGGTTTTATAATTTTTGACCTGGCAATATATCACAAATCATGATGTATGTGTGTGCTGTGCAAAAACCATGATGCAGGAAAAACTGTGAAGCCAGCCAATGCCTCTACATAGCTCCATCTTTATTTCAGACATCTTGATATTGCGGTACTTAGTTGGTGATATATCACAATGCAGAAAACCAGATATTGCTCAGCCCTAGCGCGGGTGGCGCTGTGGGTTAAACCACAGAGCCTAGGGCTTGCCGATCAGAAGGTCAGTGGTTCAAATCCCTGCGACGGGGTGAGCTCCCATTGCTCAGTCCCAGCTCCTGCCAACCTAGCAGTTCGAAAGCACGTCAAAGTGCAAGTAGATAAATAGGTAAACGGCGTTTCCGTGTGCTGCTCTGGTTCGCCAGAAGCAGCTTTGTCATGCTGGCCACATGACCTGGAAGCTGTACGCCGGCTCTCTCGGCCAATAACGCAAGATGAGCGCCGCAACCCCAGAATCAGTCACGACTGGACCTAATGGTCAGGGCTCCCTTTACCTTTACCTTTTAGTGCTGTGTGAAGGACTTTCCTTTGTCCTGAATCATCCAATATTCAGCTTCCTTGGATGGCTGCACCAGCTTCTAATATAATGAGAGAGGGACCCGGTCCACTTTCCCCACGTCTTGCACCAACTTATATACCACAATCATGTTCTCCCCCTCCCTCATCTTTTTTCTAAAGTCCCTAATGTGGCAACCTTCCCTCATAGGAGAGCTGCTTTAGAATTGAATTTAGACCCTTAATTGTTTTGCTTGCCTCTTTCTGAACCTTTCCCTGTTCCACAGCATCCTTTTTGAGGTGCAGCAAGCGGAACTGTACACAGTATTCCAAGTATTGCCATGCTGCAGTCCACTCCTTGTGCGGCAACCTGCTTTGAGACTCCTGAAAGGTACAGCCAGCCAGCCAGCCATCCAACCAACCCCTACCACCCATCCCAAATACACACATTCCTTTCTTCCACTCCTCTGCATGGCAAAGGTGCCAGTGGCGAAGGATTCGGGGCCCACCTTGCCTTCTTGGCTGCGCATTGCCTTGTGACCATCCTGTGCTCTTCCTAATCTCAGCTCGGAGTGATGCAATGTTTTCTCTGATGGGTGAGAACAGATTGCCGCGAACATCTGCAGGAAGCGGAGCTGTTATGTAACTCCTTTCAGAGAACTGCCCTCTTTTCTTCCCGCTCCTCCGCTTATTTAAAGTGCTCAGAATAGTCCCTTTAAGGCGGAGGAGCAATCGCCAATCGTTTTTTTTCCCCTGGGAGCTGAGCTGCTGCTTGGCATTCCAAGGGCTGGTGGGGAAGAATTGTTTCTGACACAAGAGAACCAGAAAAGGGGCAGGGATGGAGAGAAAGATGGACAGGCAAGGATTCTAGACCAGCCTTCTCCCTCAGCCTGGGGGATATTTTAGGCTACAGTCTCCATCAGCTCCATCCAGCACAACAGCTGTTCTTCCTTCAGCTGGGGGGGGGGAGGGAATGGGAGTTGTTACCATCTGCACAACCATATTTGTCCATATGCCCAAAGTATATGATTATTATTATTATTATTATTATTATTATTATTATTATTATTATTCCAGTGGTGAGCTTAGACAGAGGCAAAATCATTTCCCCCCCTAACAAATCTTTTATTTTTGTTGCCAGAGGGTCGTCGTGGCTACTCTAGAGTAACTCTGCTTTAGTCCAGTTTGTCTTTAAAGACTTTTATTGTGCAAAGTATTTACAGTGCAGAGACAGCTTAAAACATGACCTCTCATTCTGAATCAGAATCCGGCAATGGCATACGTCTGTTCTTATGCCAGCAAAGTAGTCGGGGCACCCCAAAACACCTCCCCCTTGACCTGTGTCGCGGTGCTCTCCTTAACTCTTGCACCGGAAGGAGCGATGCCCTCTCAGTCTCCTCTCCAGCATCCTTGAGCCCTTGCCTACATCTCTCCTCCCCTGAGCTTTCCCATGGTTCCGCACATTGGCTTCTCTCTCCCTCCGAGTCTTTCCCCTCCCCTCTGGCTGCTTCAGACCCACTGCTGCTCCCTGTGCTTGGCGAGGTGGATGTTAGGATGATGGGGGCTGGCTCCCTATAGGGAGTCACCCTTACAGTTGTTGTTTTTTTAAAAAATACAAATACAAATATAATAACCATTAGACACTTATCCAGCCGTGCATCTAAACGTGTTTGTTTTAGCCATTGTCTCTAGACATACACTTATACATTCAACCGTCAAAAATATTACTTGGCGTAACACCTCCACTGAGAATATTGAGCAGCTGGTATAACAAGGTCTTGATTTGGGTCATTAACATAGTTAAAGAAAGGGGGGTCCATGTTTCTTGCAAGGTGTCTCTAATTGTTATGCCTCTAATTGCCCTCCTGTGTCTGGTGAGATCCTCAGACATTGCTGCATCCCAGATATTATTCTCCCATACAGTCAGGGGTATTTCCATTGTTGAGCTAATTTTGCTGCGGTCAGTAAGAAGCTACAGGGTGGAATCCAAGTCTATGTCCAAAGACAGTAGAGCTTAGGCAGGATTTGGAGAAAGGGTTGGCCTGTGATTGCGGATATCATGGAGAATATTCCAAAAGTTCTTAACACGGGGGCATTCCCACTAGACATGAATAAATGAACCAAGCTTTCCACAGCCCTTCCAACATAAAGGGAAAAGGGAGGGGGGTGAATTTTTGCCAGCCTGACTGACTGCCAGAGGCAAAAGTGGGTGTGGCCTGGAATGTAAATTTTATCCGTACAGTAAGCTAGTTTCTACATGCACTTCTTCTCTCCTTCCTCTGGGAAAGAAAGAGTTCAGGGACAGATGCTGAAGATGCTCTATCTTTGCCCTATCTTTTGACACTTGAGAGGTATATTTTTAGGAACCACCTTATTTCTGTAGTTCTAAGTTGTTGCAAACTGTTCTGAACATTGTGCAAGATTGAATTTTCATGTTAATGTTGTGCTATAATAGTCGCAACTTGCCCTGGGATCTTTGAGTGAAGGCAGAGAATAAATTGTAGTAGTATAGAAGTAATAGTAATTATTATTATTATTATTCCAGCCAGGCAAAAGACTCAATGAGGATGTGTATTGGAATAGCAGGGTTCAATTTCCTATTGAAACCCTTAGGTATGAGTAGCATTTGGTAGTGAATCATCATTAGAAAGTAGACCTTCAGTCACACACTCAGAGACGTTTGCAGAGGAAGAAGAATAACAAAGTAGTTTATTGCAAGACGTACACAACTTGGCTAGGAAAGTATCTGGTTTTAACCCAACCAGCTAATCTAGAGGAGAACAAGACAGTCATGCCTGCTCCTTCATTCTCTCAGAGGGCAACTCCAAGAGGATCTCTCGTCTCTGGGTCCAGCGGATACATGGGTGGTGGAGGAGGAGGTTGCAGACAGGATACAACCTAAGACGTATCAGTCTAAACGACAAGGCGACGGAGAAGTCAGCTGACAGGTTAAAGATACAGGGATAGTCTGGGAAGGTGGGGGTCCCTCACTCCCTCTGTCTTACCCCCATGCAGACCCCTCTTCCGCAAGCTGAGTTGCGCCCAAACTTCCAACAATGTTAATCAAGAGCCACGAGGAGCATGGCCTGGAATGAGATCTGAGGGCCAGGTAGGGAGGCTTGGAGGGCCACATTTGGCCCCTGATGCTGAGCTTCTGCACCCCTACTCTAGTACAGATGCCATAAGTCCGTAAGTACCACACATTTGTGTTAGTGGGGGAAGCCATTGGAATTCCCATTTTCCCTGCGTGGGTCTTTGCCTCTAGACACACCACACACTGCAGATGGATTTGCTGTGTTTCCTGTTCCCTCGCCAGCTCAGTGTGGAAGGAGGGAGAGGAGATGGCCTCCTCATTTGGCTCGCCTCCTGAAAGAGCAGGGAGCTCCCTCTCCTCTTTAAAAAGCAACATTGCTAGAGAATACCAACTGCTCACACGAGAGCATGTTGGGTCCTGTGGGCAGTTGGCATTTGCTAGCAATGGTTTTTTTAAACAACAACAACCAACCACTGATATGCAATTATTGACTTTTAAAAACATAGTGTTGATGTTTTCCTTTACACTAGAAATAGTATGGCAACAATTATGTTATTAAGTATGTTAAATTCATTAGATTAAGAATGGGAAAAGAAACTGAGAGAGAAATGGAAATACAGTCGTACCTCAGAAGTTTAACTGAATCTGTTCCGGAAGTCGGTTTGACTTCCAAAACGTTCAAAAACCAAATTGCAGATTCTGATTGCTTGCAGGAAGCTCCTGCAGCCAATCAGAAGCCATGGAAGCCCATCAGAAGTTTGGGTTCTGAAATATACTCGGAGTCAAGAGTGAATTTCATGCTCTTTATTCAGCTCATAGTCATCAAGGAGGAGAAGAGAAGACGAATGGCTCTTTTCCCCAAACCATCTGCTTATATACATTATTTACACAATGGGCCTTGCGTGATTGGCTACTTCAGGGCTACACCTGTGGGCCAATTATATTATGGATTGACTTCTGCCTGCAGCCTGATTGGCTGCTCCTACAGGCCAATCAGGTAGCAGATTCACTTCTGCCAGCCGCCTGATTGGCTGCTCCAGCAGGCCAATCAGGTTGCGGATTCACTTCCACCTGGAGTTGGATTGGGTAGCTCCCGCTGATTCTCAATCCTATTGTTCTAGGATTCAGCTCAGTACATAACAGGTTCCAAAAGAACGTTCGCAAACCGAAACAGTCACTTCTGGGTTTGTGGTGTTTGGGAGTCAAAACATCCGAGTTCCAGGACAATCAACAAACAAGGTATGACTGTAGTCAAATTTGCCCATCTCTCATCACAAGGACACTGCAAAGAAAAACTCAGCAGGACCCTGGGACCAGGAAGTCAGCAACAAGCACCTTTTTGCAACTTGGATGTCCTGCTTTGTTTCAGCAAGGTCTCCTTTGCCTTTAAGAACCATCTAGAGTCAGAAATCCAGGAGACAGCCCTTCTCCTGGGGAGGGAAATGGGCAGGGGGTGGCTTTTCATGGCTGAAATTTTGCCTGGCTGTGAAGGCAGGTAGGTATGCAAGTGTGCACAGGATTTTGTCCTGCCAGGACAAAAGTTGTCCGCCTTTCTAATGACTAATGGAAGAAAGTGTTATCTCCTTCTAGAAGCATTTGCCTTCATGTCTCCTGCCGATCCCCAGGGATTCATCTTTGCAAGAGTTGTCCAGGCGAGACAAATGCATTTTTATAGTCCCATAAAACGACCTTTATTGAGTTTCAAATAAGCCAACAATATGAGAGGGGAGAGCAAAGATATTTGCTGGCAGACATTATCCTCAGGGGAGCCGAAAAGCGGCATTGTGGGATGCTTCTTTCCTCCAAGGAATGCCGGGATGCTCCAGACTTTGTCTTGCTTGAGTGGAATAAGAGAATGAGCAGGAAGGATCACTGCACGGCCCGTAATGGTGTTTCTGAGATCTCTCACATGCACAGCTGTACCTTTCTTGAAAAGGGGTGAGAGGTGGGGAGCAGCCTATGAGTTTTCCTCCTTGTCGGTCAGCCCAAACTGTGAAGCCAGCAGGTGTGCAAAGTGTGAGCAGATACATGTGGAAGGGAAGGGAAGCTTGACCCTACAGAGAAGCCAGGGGTGCATCACAGCATGTGCCGTTGGAGAGGCATTGAATTATGCAGGATTTTGCTCCTGGAATTACTCGGGTACCAGGAATACTAATGAGCTGTTGCCAGTGCAGCTTCCCTCAGTTAGCAGAGAGGCACAATGAAGATGGATGAATGCAGCTAGCAAGATGCAAGTGCAGGAGGTTTCTCCCAGAACTCAGCAGACCTGGAAACCAAGCTTGCCGGCAATAAGATGGCTTTGCTTCCACGACTGGACATATTCAGGGAGAAGAGGGTGGTTGATGATTATTAGCCAGGATGGCCCTGCTCTGCCTCCACAGTCAGGGGCAGCAATGCTTCTGAATACCAGTTGCTGGAAACTACAGGAGGGGAGACTGGGTCTTGTGCTTGGGTCCTGCTTGCCGGTTTCCAACAGGATGCTGGACTAGATGGGCCATTGCCTGATCCAGCAGGCTTGTCCTGTGTTCTTAAGGTGCCTGAGCACAGCTATTGGGAGATTTGATGCAAGACCTAGTGCTGTCCAGAGGCAGGGCTTTTCCACAGCATGAGTGAAGTGCTTCCCACCAGCCCTTAGCCTGGAACTATATTATCCAGAGCCTAGGGATTGGTCCGTACAGGTATGTTAGAAAATTGCTGTGGTGTACAGGTGAAACTCGAAAAATTAGAATATCGTCGAAAAGTGCATTTATTTCAGTAACGCAACTTAAAAGGTGAAACCAATACTGTACAGTGGTACCTCGGTTTATGAACACAATTGGTTCTGGAAGTCTGTTCATAAACTGAAGCGTTCATAAAGTGAAGCGAACTTTCCCATTGAAAGTAATGGAAAGTGGATTAATCTGTTCCAGACGGTCTGTGGAGTACTTAAACTGAAGCATTCATAAATTGAAGTGAACTTTCCCATTGAAAGTAATGGAAAGTGGATTAATCCGTTCCAGATGGGTCCGCGGAGTACTCAACCTGAAGCGTACTTAACCCAAAGCATGGGTGTAATTGGTTCCGGAAGTCTGTTCATAAACTGAGGTGTTCATAAACTGAAGCGAACTTTCCCATTGAAAGTAATGGAAAGTGAATTAATCCGTTCCAGATGGGTCCACAGCATTCGTAAACCGAAAATTCGTAAACCGAGGTGTTCATAAACTGATTGGCCTACCCACCCCACCCCAAAAAGCTAAACAACTTAATTTCTTAATTTTTGGTTTAAAAAAATAGGGGACATCTTATACATGGGGGCATCTTATACACACAAAAAATATGGTGAGTTCAGTCAAAGGCGTCTATGGGGTTGCTGTGCTCATCTCACTGTTTCCCTTCCTGCCGCAGCAGTACCTATTTATCTACTTGCACTTTGACATGCTTTCGAACTGCTAGGTTGGCAGGAGCTGGGACAGAGGAATGGGAGCTCACTCCGTCGCAGGGATTCGAACCACCAACCTTCTGATCGGCAAGCCCAAGAGGCTCAGTGGTTTAGACCACAGCTCCACCCACGTCCCTTATACTTAATAGTACTAATATTATATTTAATAGTATTAATAGTGCTAATGGTGCATGTTGCATATCCTAAAATGGCAATTCGTAGAGCAATATGCACAGTGGCAGAGCCCAGGCGTGCTGCCCCCAGGGACATGACGCGTGTTCTGGTGGCAGGGCACGCCACGCGCAGGGGCAGGATGCGCGTTTTGGGGCAGGGCGGGCAGCCACGTGCCCGGGGCACCGTGCCCCCACCGCCCCTATCTTCCTACACTACTGAATATGCATAGTCTACGAAGCGAGAAATAGTCCTGCCAGTGGCAAGAGAAAGGCATAGGCATATGGCTGGCCAGAAATATTTATCTTATTGGAAAAATGGCTTGTGCCTTTCCCCCTGTCGTGTTGCAGTACCTATGGAAATAATGGATAATGGATATCTGGTCTAGCATCCTCATCTCACAGTGGCCAACCAGATGCCCCAGTGGGAAACCCTTAAGCAGCATTCAAGCACAAGAGCCCTATCCCCTCCTGTGGCTTCCAGCATGCAACACATTGTTGTCTCCAGTTGTAGAAGCATAGCATAGCCATTCCTGAACTTATCCTAATACAGGGTTTACCCTGATTATGATTGTGATTATTTTACCTTATCCACTCATGGCTTACTCAAATTTTACCCTAGGATTTTATGAGTGCTCATTTTGTACTGCATTATACTGCACTTTCATTTTTCTGTTGTGTCAATAAAAGAGAAAGAGACCATATTGTTAGAAGTTATCTCATTTCCCTGCCAGGTTATGATAATAATGTGTTAACTGCCATTTGTCATTTTAGACGTGGGAGACTGACAGCTCTGACAAAGTTTGTTTTGCAATGAAATGGCTTCATTAATTATTTGAACCAAAGATAGCATTCCTTCTCCGTTCAAGACAATTGTTTCTGATTTCAGTATAGCGTTCTCTTTCTTCCTAATATGGACACGATGTTTGTATGCTTGTCTTTTGAAAACAACAAAGGAAGAGTTATAAATAAAAAACCTTATCCGATGTTAAAAATCGCCTCTTAAAGCTTTCTTTCCTCTCTTAATTTATAAAGCTCAGAGTTAGCATTTGTAATCCTTGGTAATGTTGAAGGAGATGGTTTCCTTTTTGTTGTTGTCACCTTCAGCTAGAGCTGTGTTCTGCTGATTTTCATCTGCAACAAATGACCACAAACTGGAAAGTGGAGAAAAAGAAGCGTACCTGGAAGACAACTGATGGGAGTTCATTTCTCTGCATACACTTTGGAGCAGCCTAGTTAGCTGCTTCCGATGTAGCACAGCATTGGTGCAATGAGGGTGACAAGACTGACCTAACTTGCCCGGTGTACTTGTAGGCGTAACAGAGGCAACACAGGAGAAAGGCTTTCCATACCCCAAAACTAAAAGGTGTAAACGAAAAGTACTATTTGTTAGTATTGTTCCTGTCACAGGGCCATCTGCTTACTGGCTGTGTCTGAAGGGGGGGGGGTAGAGTTCATCAAGCCCCAACAATCTGGACTTCTAAATTGATCGGTGATGTTTAAGATCCACAATTTAAGTCTTCCTGGCCCAGTTTTTTCCCCAAGTCCCCCACTCCTCTCAGAAGCAGACCTCTATACTTGGGTGTAGCCAGGATTTTTGTTATGGGAGGTGGGCCTTTTGTTGTGGGGGGGCACACAGGGAGAACCTCAGTTTGCTATGTATTTTTATTGATTTGGGGGGCAGCTGCCCCCTTGCCACCCCGGCTACGCCCATGCCTTCATATCATCTGGAAGTGAGGCAGGTGGACCAAAAGAGAGCCTGGCCAAACCACCACCACCCCACCCAGAGTGCTTCTTCCTCTGTGCCAACGCCTCCCTTGGGTGCCCACCCTGCTCTTAGTCTTTTTTCTGCCTCCACCTTTCCCACCACCCTCCTTATGAAGCGCTTCTGTTGCTATGGAGATGCCGATGTCATGAATATGTATAAAACCAGGGTTTCAAATGTTTGGATGTGTGCTTGTAATATCTGGGCGGAGATTACGGCAATAGAGGATGAAGGTCAATGGGCTGGATTAGGCATAGAATGGTAGAATAGTAGAGTTGGAACACCAAAGGCCATCTAGTCCAATGCCCTGCAAGGCAGGAATCGCAGCTAAAGGATCCCAGGCATGTAGCCACCCAATGGCATCTTCAGGTAGGGCTGAGAAAGACTCCCTGCCTGAAAACTTGGATGGACCCGAGATCTGACTCAGTACAATGCATAATCTTCCTGATCCAGGAGTGGGAAGGAAGTGAGGCAGCTCCCTTTAGATATGGAAGGAAAGCAGAATGTTCATTCTCACCCCTTGGAGAAAAAGGTGGGATACAGATGCATAGATAGACAGGCAGACAGGCAGACAGACAGTCAGACAACAGATTAGGGTGTGCAACTTAAAGCAGGCAAATTGGGTGACTTTCCCATCTTATTTTATTAATTCATTTAATAAAAGTTATACACTGCTTTCTCGTAAACAAACAAACAAACAAACTCAAAACCATTTACAAAAAAATGATGTAGCAATAAAGTTATCAGTATTAAAAGTTAACAACAATCATTTACAACTTTTAAAAGAACAGTAAACTAAAAATAAATTAAAACCACACCAACCTTCTGAACAGGCTTGCTTAAAGAAAAATGTTTTCAGCAGCTGCCGAGAAGAGTACAATGAAGGCGCCTGCCTCATGTCAACAGGCAGGGAGTTCCAAAGTGTAAGTGCTGCCACGCTCAAAGACTGATTTCTTACAAATGCGGATCAAGGATTATGCGGCACCCGTGGCACTGCCAGTTTCGCAGATCAAAGCTGTTTGAGTGGGCGTATATGGGGTAACTCTTGTGCCATGTCTAACGACAATAGCCTGCTGCTGCACACTAACTTTGAGTAACTTCAGTAACACTCCAAACACTGCAACTCTCCTGTGATCACAGGCATTATGCAAAAGAAGAATATCATTCAGAAACCTGTCATGGAAGGTATTGTGACTGTCCTGCCTGTCAGAGAAGGCAAACTAATCAAGCCATAACGAACACCTCAACTGATGGCGTTAATTGGTCCCATGTTGCCCGTCTTCTACAATCTACATGTGGCTGTTATTGTTTTGCATATGCCGTGTCATGGGATTTCTGATGCACAGATGATAATTGCCCAGGCAAAGCTTAATTTTTGCATTGCATGGTGGGAAGGCAGGTTCCACCCCACCCCCCCACCCCATTTCCTATTCTTACAGCTCACACACCCACTTCCCACCTCTGATTTTTTAATTCTGGCCTCTCCTCTGTTTCCTAGAAAGAGCAGGTAATTAGAGAATTAACTCCCTTATTTAATTATTGACCCGGAGCGTCAGCGGAGATCTTTATAAGACATCTTTGCTGGAAAACAAAGCATGGCTGATTTTTCTTGAAGGCTGGCTTCTCTTTCCCCCTCTTTTCAACCAGTGCACATTCAGCCTTTGTCAGACTGCCGCCTTCACATCAGAAGCGGGTCAGGCACAAAAGTTCCCGGCACTTTGACGAAAAGCAACAGGATGATTTAATTATAAACAAACTCCCACAGAGAGGAATTCACTAGGCATTTTCACCAAGAGCTGGAGAGAGAGGATGGGAGCTGGAGAGAGAGGATGTAATGCAAACAAAGGTCTGGAGAAGAGCAAAGGTTGCCAACTTTCTTCCCCTGTTTTGTTTACCAGCCTGTCTTCCTGTGATCTGCAGGCCTGAGCAGATGATGCTAATGTTCTTCTCTCTATGTCAGGAAAAGTTTATGCCTCTAGAGTTAAGCCTCTCATCAAAGGCATAGGAACAGGCCAGGCCAGTTTTTCTCCTAGTCATTTGACAACACGGGGCGGGGCGGGTGGGGGGGAGCAGATGGACACTCACATACTTGACTGAGCTGAGACTTTGGGTGGCTTGCCTTCAAAATTTAGTGCAATGGCCCTTAAATTGCACCTGACTGTATCCACTTTTTTGCTTTGCTCAGAAGTCCCAAGGACTAGACCACCTGGTCATGCTGGTTTGCCTTTTATGGATGTCATGTACCAAATGCAATATTCCACGCACTCTACTTCCCTGAGGAAGTTCCACTTAAGGGAAAAAGGGCCTTCTGGTAGTTCCCTCATTGCGAGAAGTGAGGTTACAGGGAACCAGGCACAGGGCCTTCTCAGTAGTGGCACCCACCCTGTGGAACGCCCTCCCACCAGATCTCAAGGAAATAAATAACTACTTGACTTTTAGAAGACATCTGAAGGCAGCCCTGTTTAGGGAAGTTTTTAATGTTTGATGTTTTATTGTGTTTTTAATATCCTGTTGGAAGCCTCCCAGAGTGGCTGGGGAGGCCTGGCCAGATGGGTAGGGTATAAATAATAATAATAATAATAATAATAATAATAATAATAATAATAATAATAATAATCTAGCCCCCAAACAGCAGCAAATGCCCTTGAACCTCACCCCAAAGACTCCTCATTTTTTGCAAAAAAACAAAACAAAACACCTCATACCTATTCAGGAGCAGAAGGAACCATAGCCTCCATCATTACCCCTGATTATTAGGAGGCAGTATGAAGGTGGCGCTGTGGGTTAAACCACTGAGCCTAGGGCTTGCTGATCAGAAGGTCGGCGGTTCGAATCCCTGTGACGGGGTGAGCTCCCGTTGCTTGGTCCCAGCTCCTGCCAACCTAGCAGTTTGAAAGCATGTCAAAGTGCAAGTAGATAAATAGGAACCACTACAGCGGGAAGGTAAACAGCGTTTCCGTGTGCTGCTCTGGTTTGCCAGAAGCGGCTTTGTCATGCTGGCCACATGACTTGGAAGCTATACGCCGGCTCCCTCAGCCAATAATGCGAGATGAGCGTGCAACCCCAGAGTCGGTCACGACTGGACCTAATGGTCAGGGGTCCCTTTACCTTTATGAAGCCTCTATCAGCCAGATGTGCTGCAAACCCAGCTTACACCAACCTGCTACTCTTCAAATGCTATCAGGCCCAGGCAGCACAGCCATCTGGAGGGCACCAGGTTGGATAAATCTGGTTCAAACTTGAGAAGCCTAGCCCTCTGCCTTTCCCTTCCAGTGCCAACAAGTTGAATTCAGGCAGCACAACTTGCAAAGAGCCGCCCCACCCCTTCATTGTGGGTTTGGGTCTGTCCAGTCCCTGATACCCTTAGGCAGGCAGGCAGGCAGGCAGGGCTGACCTCCAGCCAATTCTTCCCAGGCTGATAACAGCAGATGTTTCCTTAGCAGATTGAAGGGCTGCATATTTCCCATGCAGTGCCCTTTAAACGGAGGTAATCCCTTATGGTAAATTGGGAGATGGTGAATGAGGAGAGGCCAGTCCATTCCCTATGCCTGGCGCCTGGCTGAGCTTTGGGCATGGGCTGGGAGTGTGGCTGGAAAATGCAGAGGGGAGACATCAGAGTGCCAAATGGTCATAGTGAATAATTTTGGCAGAAATAGATGCTTTGGACCGGACTCATCTTCTAGCAAGCTGGTTAACAAGAAGTCCATGGCCACAAACTTTCAGGGTGCAATTCTATGTTCATGGTTTGCTGTTGAAGGGGACATACAATTTTCTGCCTAAGGAATGCCCCTTATGTCAGTGAAGTTCTCCTTTCTATGCTCTACGCATGCCCTGGGGCCAGGAAGATAGAGCACCTTCCTGTCACCTCTCTTCTATCCCTGCATGGCATTTATATACTGGAATTGGTGTGCTATTATTTGAGTGCTGACAAGTGACAGACACCTTGTGATGAACATCCCAGGCTGAGCAAGCCCCAGATATTGGGGCAGGGTGGGTGGAGGCTGGCTGCTCTGCTGATATAGCAGCAGCAGCAGCATCTCTCTCTCTCTTTCTCCAACTGCCCCCAGTTTAATTGGAGTACACACTTGCTTGCGTACTTTGCAGAAAAGAAAAGAGACAGGGAAAAAGAAAGCCCTCTTTAGAAATGCCAGGGTGCAAAATTGCCATGTTTTCAATTAGTAGAACGGAAATGTTTTAAATCTTTTCTTAAACACAGAAACAACAGTCGTGAGCCTTTTTGCTGGTGTAAATGTAAAAACTGACATTTTCAGAGGGAAATGAATGTTTGAGGTGACATTTTGAATGGAGGGAAATCTCGGTGTACTTTGAAATGCCGCTTTCTTGATTCTCCCCTTCATTTTCCTCCTTGGTTAAAGCAACTCCCGCAGGGGGACTGAGTGGTCTCAGCCAAGCGCCTCCTCTTAACGTCAGTTCTTTCTGCATCTGTGAAGTGTAAGTAAACTGGGAACCCTTCCTCACAGTGTAGCTGATCAAGATTCCTCAGTGGAAGCTGATCAAGATAGGAACCAGGGAGGCATTCAGTTGCATCTTTCTAAGAGTCCAGTTCCGAGGGCTGCTTGGACAGAATTTCTGCTGGGCATGGAACCAACCTTTCATGTCTGGTTTTTTCTTTAAAAAAAATCATAATATTTCTTTTAAAAAACCCATAAAGAATTTCAAAACAAATATTTTGGGAATATTTGGGAAGGAGGCTCGAGACTCTGGCAGGGTCCTAGAGCCCTCCCACCTCATTCCCAAAGCTGAGAAAATGCTAATAGGCTTTGGGAAGGAGGCAGGAGAGCTCTAGGACACTGCCAGAGCCCCTGTACTTCCTTCCCAAAGCCCAGCACCTTGCTTACCTGGCTTTGGAAAGGCAGTGCTACCGCTTTGGGGGGGGCACATCAAATATTGCTGAGGGCTGCGAAAAATGCAATATCTCATTGCCAGCATATGTTAGGGTGCTTTGCTGCTATGAATGAGCAAATCCATCGATTTTAATCTCTCAGTTTTCCTGTTTTCCACATCCATTTGTGATTTTTTTAAAAGTCTTTGTTAAAATTCACTAGCTTTTTAGTGGCAATGTCTCATGTACACATTTTTTTAAAATACAATTCCACCTGATATACACAATTTTGCAAAGTAATCCCCCCTCATATACGGTAATGCATTTCGGGGGATGTTATTTTCACTATTATATGCATTTCAAGGACACCTTATTCTAGTACAGTGGTACCTTAGTTCTCGAACGTAATCCATTCCAGAAGTCCGTTCGACTTCCGAAACGTTTGAAAACCAAGGCACAGACAGCTTCCAATTGGCGCAGGCACCCTGGAAAGAATAGCCGATAACTGCATCGGACTTCCAAAAAATGTTCAAAAACCAGAACACTTCAGGAGCCGAAATGTTCTCGTACCAAGGCGTTCAAGAACCAAAGTTCTACTACATATGCATTTTCACATGCATTCCCCTGCTAGAGAGCTGTCCTGCAGAATTCAGAGAAGTGCAGATTTTGAGTGTCATTTGGAAAATTCTGGATTTAGGAAGATTCACTTTGAAAAATTGCAGGCTGAATTGACTTCCTCCTCCACTCCTATTTGATGCAGTAGCCCAACAGCATGATACAATATCGAAGCAGTGCAAGGTGCTTGCTCTTGATGCTAGCATTGCTCTGCCTTGACAGCAGACCTGAGAACAGCACAAGAAAGAAAGATTATTTGCTCATGGAAAATATTTCAGCTGAAGAACACCCTGTCAACAACATCAGGCACTGAATAAGGTTTATTCCCCCTCCCACATCTTCTCCCACCTCCCAAGTCCATAGCTGCCCTGTGCTTCATCTATTAGTGATTATGTCTTTCTCTGAAGAATCATGTATGAGTTGTTTTCTGAGGCAGGAAGAAGCCTGCCTAGATGGATCAATAGCCTCATCTGAGATGACAAACCGTTTATTCCTATTATCTCCCCCGCCTCTCCTCTCTCCCTCAACATTCACAAAGAGGATGGTGAGAGACAATGACTTATCCTGACCTTCCCCTGTGAGATCTGCCATGTCTCCTTCCTGTTAAATCTGCTCACTTTCTCCCTTCCTGTTCTTCGATGGGTATATAAGGCTGCTCGGGATAGAACTAGATGTAATGGAAGTCATGACACTGCCAGTAATTTTATTTATTTATAAACATATTTGCACACACACCCACACACCCAAAGTGGTTTACAACAGCCAGAGAGAGAGAGAAAGAGAGAATAAAAATCATGTAAAAGATTCAAAATTGGAGATCAACTATTACAGAAATACATTTTCTTAATTGCCTTGTTCACAAAACATTTGCAGGCCAGTATTAAAGTGTTAACAATCAAAATCAGAAATCAACAGTTTTAGAAATAAATCTTCTCAATGGCCTTATTTAATTATTATTACTTTTAAAAATAAATAAAAGAACGGAATTCTCATACCTAGTTCTTATCATAAGAAGAGCCAGCCTAGTCCAGCTCCCTTTCTCCTAAAACAGCAAACCTTATGAATAGACAAACATAGTAAGAGTCCTGCTGGATCTGACCAGCATCCTTTCCCCATAGTGGACAGGCAGATGCCCCATGGGAACCCCACAGACAGGGCCTGAGCACCACAAGACCTCTCCTCACTCATCCTCCACAGCCACTGGTCTCCAGAGGTAAGAAGAAGAAGAGTTTGGATTTGATATCCAGCTTTATCACTACCCTAAGGAGTCTCAAAGCGGCTAACATTCTCCTTTCCCTTCCTCTCCCACAACAAACACTCTGTGAGGTGAGTGAGGCTGAGAGACTTCAGAGAAGTGTGACTAGCCCAAGGTCACCCAGCAGCTGCATGTGGAGGAGCAGGGAAGCGAACCCGGTTAACCAGATTATGAGTCTGCCGCTTTTAACCACTACACCACAGAGGTAAGACTGCCTCTGATACTGAAGGCAGTACACAGCCATCCTGACCCTCCTCTTTTTCTCCCAGCCGCCACAGTTTGAGCCGTAGGGGGCTGCTGAGCACCTTCGCTTTGCTTCTGGACAAGTATTGGTGGCCATTATAATGGCCACATTATAATGTGCTGTCTTTGCTGATACTTTCCTGCCTTACAGGCATGCAGCTGCTGCTAACACCACTGCCTCATATCCTTGTGCAAGCAATTAGGTTGCAGTGTTGGTGCATCTGCAGTTGGAAGTTGAGAGCAGATTCTTCTGGCACCAGCCAGTGTAGGACAGCAATGGGTTCCTGAGCAACAAGCACCAATTGCACCATTATAATTTTGCCCCTGGTGCTAAGACTCCAGTGAAACGCTGCCAGTTCAGCAGGCAAACCTCTTGCATTCCATACTATCCAGGGACCCCCTCCCATGCAAACATCCCTCCAAGACCCCCTTTCAGATTCGGTTTGTTCGAAAGAGAGCAAGCGCCCAAGTCGCCTTCGTTCCTTCTCGACTTTCAAGGGACGCTTGCTAGAAAGGCCCCTTCATTATTTATCGACTAGGATGGAAGCAGCTGGACCCAAGGCATATTC
Organism: Zootoca vivipara; assembly: GCF_963506605.1. NCBI lineage: Eukaryota > Metazoa > Chordata > Lepidosauria > Squamata > Lacertidae > Zootoca > Zootoca vivipara. The sequence continues at coordinate 29,879,152 of NC_083289.1, read as the reverse complement.
ACAATGCCTCAATGAGATGGCAAACAGTGCTTGCTCTTTTAACAAACAGTCTCTCCTTTCCCCAGGCACATGGGCGCTGCTGTGCGGATCAATGGTGGGGATGGTGGCAGTGAGGAGAAGAGAAGATCTCGTAGGCTGAAATTATCTCTGACTCCCACTCAGCAAAGTGGAGCTGTCAAGAGAGTTCTTGCATCGATGAGTGTGCTTTTCTGTGATAATGCCACGATTGTCATTCTCAGTCTTTTGTCTTCAAGGCTGCTTCAGGCACGGTAGGTCCAGCTTGCTGAAGCCTCTTTTTTCATCCTTTAAGCCAACCCCCCCCCCCTTAGGACACCTCTAAGCAGAGCTGTGTTTGAAGGAGGAGGAGGGCTGTCAACTACTCCCTCACCCCCAAAATATTGGTCTCATACCCAGGGGCGGAGGAAGGGGGACGGTGGGGGCAGTCCACCCGAGGTGTCATCACTGAGGGGGGTGACAAAATGCCGGGCAGCACTCACCACGGGGCCTGCAGTGCGCTCGAGTCACATGTCTCTCCTGGGAGTGACATGGTGGCTTGGGCGCACGCAGGCTCCATGCTGCCTAAGCGGTCTGCCCGCTGCCTCCCCCCCCCCCAGCTGTAGGGTGGCTGAGTGGGAGGAGGCAGGCAGACTCCTCGGAGGCCCCACGGAGCATCCTGCCCCAGCTGGCCCTGCCCTCATGGGTGGCTGGCCCCACCCCCATGGGTGGTTGGCCCCGCCCTGGGTGCAGGGCACGTGCGCTGCCCCAGACGCCTGATTGGCTTGTTCCGCTGCTGCTCATACCCTCCAACATTACTCCGGTGAAAATAGGGACATCCTATTCCATAAAAACAACAACAACAACAACAACAATTTTACTCTTCATGCCCCGCTCATCTGACTGCATTGCCCCAGCCATTCTTGGCGGCTTCCAACATACTGTATATAAAAACATAAGAAAACACAAAACATTAAAAAAAAAACCCAACCCCTTCCATTTACAGGGCTGCCTTCAGATGGCTTTGGGAATGCATAACTCCATACCCACCAGCATTTCTCCAATGAAAACAGGAACGTCTCAAGGAAAAGCAGGACATTCTGGGATCAAATCAGAAACTGGGACAGCTCCTGTAAATACAGGACTGTCCCTGGAAAATAGAAGAGTCTGTGGTCTGCCTCGCTCACCTGCCCTAAGCAGCAGCTCAATCTTCATAAAGCAGGAAATGAACCTCTTCATGGTGATAACCTTCATCACCTGTAAAAATTGGACAGGCCAGGCCAGTAAAACACCTGGGTACCTTCATAAGAACATAAGAATTTGCCCTGGTAGATTAGGCCAAGGGTGACCTGTCTGATATAGTCCAGTGTCCTGTTTTCACAGTAGCCCACCTGGTGCCCCAAAGGGAAGCCAGCAAGCAGGACCTGAGCACGAGGGCACTCTGCCCGCCAGCAATCCCCAGCAACTGGTATGTGAAGGTACGATGGCTTGGCAGCAGAGGTGGAGTCAACGAGAGCCTCCTCCTCCTCCTAGTTGCCATCAATGGCCTTCTTCTCCATCCTCTTGTAAAACAGATGGCTGCTTTTCAACAGTGGCATAGCAGGGGCGGGTTGCCCCAGGTGCCACCCTGGAGGGGGGGGCGACACTCGGCACCCCCCACTGGGGAACTTTTATTATTATTATTTTCTGTTGCATGAGATTTTTCAACTGTTCTTATATGTTCTTTCCATGCTGATTTCATATCTGAAGTCGGCTTTGTTCTGTAAGCTCTAGTTTTTTGGCAATTCATGTTTTTCACTTTTCGCCAGAGCCAAAGCCAAGGCCAGGGCCAGAGCTCTGTGTGTGTGTGGGGGGGGGTAACAAAAAAAATTCCGCACAGGGTACCACCTGAGCTTGCTACGCCTCAGCTTTTCAATAAGCATATTGTGATCCAAATTTTGTTTTGTCACTTGTCACACGTTTATTCACTTGTCACACGGAAGTCATGGGCTTCTTGCAGAACCAGGGGTGGGTGGCGGGGGGACACGCACATGTGCACTCCCTGTGCACATCTAGCCCACAAGGCCAGATGAAAATGGGACCTGCTTCACACATGCAGATAATCTGAGCACTTAACTTGCTCCTGATAACATCAGGATAAGTTTCAGGACAGGATAAGTTTCAGGACAGACCAAAGAAAGTCCTTTTTCATGCAGTGCCTTTGGACCTCCATAGTGATGGCCATCAGCCTGGATGGCTTTAGAAGAGGATGGGACAAATTCATGCAGGATTAAGCTCTGTCTGAATGACTTCTACTTATGCTGACTATGATTTCCCTCTAGTGTTGGAGGCAGTGATGCTTCTAAATATCGGTTGCTGGAAACCACAGGAGGGGAGAGCTGCTCTTGTGCTCACGTGCTGCTCGTGGGATTCCCATTGTGGCATCTGGTTGGCCACTGTGAGAATAGGATGCTGGACTACGTGGGGTCATTGGCCTGATCCAGCAGGTTAAGTTCTTATGCTGATATTGAGATGTATAGGACTTGATGGTTTGTTTGAGCGAAAGACTTTGTTCCGATAGGCGAGATTGGATGCCTAGCAGAGATCAGCCAGTCCTTGTGGAAGGAAGAAGCCTTGGCCAAAGAAGATGATAAAGAAGTAAAGGTAAAGGGACCCCTGACCATTAGGTCCAGTTGTGACGGACTCTGGGGTTGTGGTGCTCATCTCGCATTATTGGCTGAGGGAGCCGGCATACATCTTCCAGGTCATGTGGCCAGCATGACAAAGCCACTTCTGGCAAACCAGAGCAGTGCACGAAAACTCCGTTTACCTTCCCGCTGTAGCGGTACCTATTTATCTACTTGCACTTTTTGGCATGCTTTTGAACTGCTAGGTTGGCAGGAGCTGGGACCGAGCAACGGGAGCTCACCCCGTCGCGGGGATTTGAACCGCCGACCTTCTGATTGGCAAGCCCTAGGCTCTGTGGTGTAACCCACAGCGCCACCCGCATTCCTGATAAAGAAGTAGATTGGCAAAAAGGGGCAACTGTTCAATGCAAATTTTTAAAGCTTTGTGTATACATTCTTAGAGAAGGCTGATCGCCGAAGAATTGATGCTTTTGAATTATGTTGCTGGAGAAGACTCTTGAGAGTCCCATGGACTGCAAGAAGATCAAACCTATCCATTCTGAAGGAAATCAGCCCTGAGTGCTCACTGGAAGGACAGATCCTGAATCTGAGGCTCCAATACTTTGGCCACCTCATGAGAAGAGAATACTCCCTGGAAAAGACCCTGATGCTGGGAAAGATTGAGGGCACAAGGAGAAGGGGACGACAGAGGATGAGATGGTTGGGCAGTGATCTCGAAGCTACGAACATGAGTTTGACCAAATTGCGGGAGGCAGTGGAAGACAGGAGTGCTTGGTGTGCTATGGTCCATGGGGGGTCACGAAGAGTCGGACATGATATGAATAGGGAATGAGGGATAATGCCTTTGAGCCTACCAATCCCTCCTGCATCCAGAGACCAGTGGAAGTTGGATCACAACGTTAAGGAAACATACTTTCCTCTTGCAACTAAGAAACAAGACCTGTGGCAAAGTTGTAGCTGTTGCTACACAGTACAGTGGTACCTCGGTTTATGAACACAATTGGTTCCGGAAGTCTGTTCATAAACTGAAGCGTTCATAAACTGAAGCGAACTTTCCCATTGAAAGTAATGGAAAGTGGATTAATCCGTTCCAGACGGTCCGCGGAGTAACCGTTCATAAACTGAAGCGAACTTTTCCATTGAAAGTAATGGAAAGTGGATTAATCCGTTCCAGACGGGTCCGTGAAGTACTTAAACTGAAGCGTTCATAAACTGAAACATGGGTGTAATTGGTTCCAGAAGTCTGTTCATAAACTGAAGCGTTCATAAACTGAAGCGAACTTTCCCATTAAAAGTAATGGAAAGTGAATTAATCTGTTCCAGATGGGTCCGCGGCGTTCATAAACCGAAAATTCATAAACCGAGGTGTTCATAAACCGAGGTTCCACTGTACTGTAATAGAATCAGATGGAGTTTCTGTTCAGGGGGTTGCCAGCCAGGTGTCACAGACAGCTGGGTAAACAGGTGCAGTGTTCCTGCCCCCTTTAATTGCTTCACGCTACAGACAACATCACCTGTTGGATAACTGTCTGTCTTGAAGCATTCCAGGGTGCAGAGCATAGGTTGGCATCCCCAGTGAAAAACAGCCATTCACATCCTGGGCACTGCTGCTGCTCATGGCGTGGGTCTCCTGTGTACCCTGCAAGGAACAGGAGGTAGGAAGCATCCTGCACCAGTGGCAGAGCAGTGCAATGAGCGATAGCCAGCAAGTGGAATATTAGAAGTGCCTGCTGGATCCGGCCAAAGCGGAAAATGTGGTTCATATGAGACCCAGGACTCATTCACCCATGGCAAAGGGGAGGCAGTTGCAACAGTTATATTGGGGATTTTTTTGGGGGTGTGTGTAAGCTGCTCTGGGAATTTGTCTGAAGGGTGGGGTGAATGGTTTTATTTATTATTTATTTCATAAAATCTATGTAGCATTTTTGGTGACAGCAGTCACGAAATTAAAAGATGCCTGCTTCTTGGGAGAAAAGCAATGACAAACCTAGACAGCATCTTAAAAAGCAGAGACATCACCTTGCCGACAAAGGTCCGTATAGTTAAAGCTATGGTTTTCCCAGTAGTGATGTATGGAAGTGAGAGCTGGACCATAAAGAAGGCTGATCGCCAAAGAATTGATGCTTTTGAATTATGGTGCTGGAGGAGACTCTTGAGAGTCCCATGGACTGCAAGAAGATCAAACCTATCCATTCTTAAGGAAATCAGCCCTGAGTGCTCCCTGGAAGGACAGATCGTGAAGCTGAGGCTCCAATACTTTGGCCACCTCATGAGAAGAGAAGAATCCTTGGAAAAGACCCTGATGTTGGGAAAGATTGAGGGCACTAGGAGAAGGGGACGACAGAGGACGAGATGGTTGGACAGTGTTCTCGAAGCTACGAACATGAGTTTGACCAAACTGCGGGAGGCAGTGCAAGACAGGAGTGCCTGGCGTGCTATGGTCCATGGGGTCACGAAGAGTCGGACACGACTAAACGACTAAACAACAAATGTAGCATTTTGATTGTAAATAGATACCTCAAAGGGGTTTATGAAATAGAATGAAACAGTGAACTTATCAGTAATGAATTAAAATCGTTAATAAGCTAAAACAATAAAAAATGGTGTCAATAGGTGGGGAGTTCCAAAGTGTGGGTGCTGCTAGGCTGAAATAGTGATTTCTTACCCACTGCAAATCATTCCCTTCCATTGCCAATGTCTGGGGTGTGGATGTTTTGCTGCTTAGGCAGCCAAAACAGCTCTGCCCTCTCACAAGAGGGCAGCAGAGAGGATGAGGCCCAGCCGGCATGAGAGGCTCAGCTCAGTCCTGCCCAGCTCTGGCCGGAGTTGGAGCTGGGTTGTGCAGATCGAGCACCAGCAGACTCAGTTGGGATGTTTATAGTAGTTTAAAATATATTGAGAAAGAAAACCCAAACTGCAAATGGGAATGGAATGAGATGTGGATTGGCTGTTGAGAGATGGAATGGAAAAGGAGAAAAGAAATACTGTGGGAGATGAGGGAGATGGAATAGAATATCCTGGAAAAGGCCCTGTCTGTGGAACAATGAACAGCAATAACATCAAAAGAGCCTGGCTGCTGGATCAGACCACAGTTCCAGCTACCAGTAGTAGCCCAGAATTCTGTTTTCAGTGGCCAACCAGATGCCCATTATGGGAAATCCCAAAGTTGGATCTGTGCACACCAGCAATCTTCCTACTTGTGATTCGCAGCATATGATTCAGAGGCATTGAATCATAGAACTGTAGAGTTGAAAGGGACCCCCAAGGGTCATCTAGTCCAACCCCCTGCAATGCAGGAACCATGGCACCTCCAAGGTGGGAGGCTGCACATAGCCGCACCGCAACATTTTGTTGCTGTTCCCTCTTGCAAAGAGACACATTCTAAGAAGCTCGGATCCCAGGGCTCAAAACGCAGACACTCTCCCTCTCGCTTTCCTTCTCAAAAGCCCTTGCTGCTGTGAGAGGTGCACTCTGCATGTGCTCAGAGGCAGTCGGGGTCTTCCAACGCCCTGCCCCTTCTGGGCATCCTAATATTTTGAGCCTTTGAGAAACAGGCCTTGGAGGAAGAGAAGGAAGATAACGCAAGAAGGGGCCCCCACCGCCGCGCATCCGGTGGACGATCCGCAAAACGTAGCCAGGGGGTGTGGGGGAGGTGGGCGTGACCTCAGGCCCCGAGGGGCGGAGCCTGGCGACGCCAGCGCAACAAAAAGCGAAAAAAGAGCGAGCGAGAAGGCGGGGCCCAGCATGCAGAGGAGGGGGCGGGGCCGGAGGGCGCGATTGGCTCCGGCGCTGGCTCTGCCCAGCTGTGGCCAGAGGTGTCGCGCGCCGCAGCAGCAGCTTCAGCACCAGCAGCAGCAGCAGCGCGGAGAGGAGGCGCCGCGGCATCCTTGCAGCAGCGGCGGTGGCGGCAGCGGCGGCGGCGGCGGCAGCAGGCTGGGCTGCGGGAGGGACCATGGCCGATCCAGCGACGGCTGCGACGGCGGGGGCGCCGTCCGGGTCCGACAGTGAAGAGGGCCCGGTGCGCTTCGCCCGCAAAGGCGCGCTCCGCCAGAAGAACGTGCACGAGGTCAAGAACCACAAGTTCACCGCCCGCTTCTTCAAGCAGCCCACCTTCTGCAGCCACTGCACCGACTTCATCTGGTGAGCAGACCCGACCCCCCCCCCAGGCCAGGGCGGCAGGAGGGCGGGGAACCCCACTTGCTCGGCATCTCCCCCCTCTCGATCTTCGGCTGCGCCACCCTTCCCTTGCCTTTGCTGAGCCGGGGTCCCCTCCCCCTATCGAGGGACGCCCCCGTGACACCAGGCACCCTGGAGGGTATGAAGAAGGGCTTCCTCTTCCTCTCTTCCCCGCTGTCCCAGGGCAAGAGAGCTCCCTTCTCCACTTAGCCCGGTCTCGGATCCTCCCCCTACCTCCCCTGTCCCCCTTTTCAGGGCTGCAGCCCCCGAGCCCTGTGATGCGCCTCAGACCCCCCCTCCCCCCAGCGGACCTCGCTTGCAGCTTTTAGTCATCATTTCTCCTTGCCAGAGGGGGGGGGGTTGGCTTCCTCCCAACTTGCACCAGTCGTTGTACTCCAGGGTTGGGGGAGTGCCCCCCCGTCCTTAAAATCCCCTCCCCATATATGAGAAGATGAGCACCAAGCTCTCTCTGTCTTTGTTTCACACCCTGTCAAAGGGAGATCGCCTTCCTGTTGCAAGCTTTAGCTGGAGTTTTTCTCCCTGGAAGGCCCCCTTCCCGCAAGAGTCCTTTCCACCCACCCACCTACCTACCTTTGCTGCCTGGGGCCCCTTCAGAGAGGTACCACCTCCACCAGCTGCATGATGCAGCAAGCCACCTCTGAATTGGTTGTGTAGTCTCTGTGACTATGTTCACTGGCAAAGACCCCCTAAGTAGATTCTAAGACCCTCACCCGCTTCTTTCTGTTGAGAGACTCCCCCTCCATCATCGTTTTCAAAACACACATCCCGTCCCAGCATAAAAGACCCCACGAGAAAGCTCCTTTCATCCTCTCTGTCAGATGCCACTGAGAACTGGCCAACCCAGTTTGGTTTTTTAAATTGCCCCATCCATACCACAAAACATTTCCCACAATCTTGGCCTTTTCCATAAAGTGCCTTCCTGCTTCATTTGTGCCCCTCTTCCCATTTCAGCTTGCAAGGGCACCCCCTATTTGGACCTGGCAGGATATCTGCAATAAGGCCCCCACCCTTCCATCATTATTGGACCCCATATCCTACTCCACAGTTCCATGCACCCTATGGAGAAACTTCCAGTGGCCAACAAGTAGCTAGCCATGATGAATCCCACCCACTTTCTACCTCTCTCCATCCATTGTGGAATTAGCTTAACAAGGTCTCCTCTCAGTCATAAATTCACTATGGTAGGTGGCCAGTAATAGGCAAGCCATTCCCTTTAACACACACACACACACACACACACACACACACACACACACACACACACACAATATGTGAGTACAGTAATGACTCTGACAATTGCGTGTGTGAACACTTTGGCTACTCAAAAGCACCATACAATGTAATAATAGAATTGTAGAGTTGGAAGCGACCCAACGGGCCATCTAGTCCAACCTCAGCAAATCACAATGGCCAAGGTGCTTATCTGGGGCCCCATCTCTGGGGGTAGTGAAACTGCCCTCCATCTTTGTAGATTCCAGGTATCCCTGAATTCTGTGGGGTGAAAGTTCCACTTTGGGAGGAAGGGAGAGGCTTTGGGGTCATTGGAGTCAGGGTATGCAGAAATCGGGAGCGGGGTGTTATTGAGCATGTCCAGAGTGCCTTTATCTTTCCACCAAGTAATGACACTTGGCTTCACATGGATCTGGGACTAGGGAGAGAACAGTTGTGGAGCAGAGGCAGATTGACTTCAGTCTTTTAAGAAGTATTCATTCTTTTTTTAAAAAAACGAAAAACCACCCACACTAGAATTTCCATGGTCCACCAATGTGTGGTGTATTTGCAAAGCAAGAATGAATATTTGGGATATGCTGGCAGTTAAAGCATAACAAAGCTGTGCTCAGTGAACCTAAGTATGGAGGACACCAAGGTCCACCATTCACAGAATCATAGAATTGTAGAGTTGAAAGGGACCTTGAGGATCATCATCCAACCCCCCCTGCAATGCAGGAATCTCAACTAGATCATACATGATAGATGGCCATCCGTTCTCTGCTTTAAAAATTTCCAGGGAAGGAGAATCCACCACCTCTCAGGGAGCCTGTTCCACTGTTGCATCCCCTTCCTTGGAACTTGAATCCATTGCTTTGGGTCCTATCCTCCTGAGCAGCAGAAAACAAGCTTGCGCCATCTTCCATGTGATGGCCCTTAAGATATTTGAGGAGGCTATTGTATCACCTCTCAGACTCCTCTTTTTCAGGTTAAACATTCCCACCTCCCTCAACCGTTCCTAATAAGGCTTGGCTTCCAGACACTTGCTCACCTTGGTCGCCAGCCACTACATACATTCTAGCTCAGGCACCCCCAAACTTGGCCCGCCAGATGTTTTGGGACTACAACTCCCATCATCCCCAGCTAACAGGACCAATGGTCAGGGATGATGGGAGTTGTAGTCCCAAAACATCTGGAGGGCCAAGTTTGGGGATGCCTGTTCTAGCTTGTCAATATCCTTCTTAAATTGTGGTGCCCAGAACTGGACACAGTATTCTAGATGTGGTCTGACCAAGGCAGAATAGAACAGGACTATGACTTCCCTTGATCTGGACACTATGCTTCTGTTGACGAAGCACTAGAATAGCATTAGCTTTTTTCCTGCTGCATCACACTGTTGACTCATGTTGAGCTTGTGGTCTATATTGTTGGGTTTGAGTGTGAGTCTTATTTTAGCAAAGATCCCATCAAGTGATGTGTAACAAAGTCATCTCTCTGCACAGGGTCTTGGAGAGCTGCTGCCAGCCAGAGTATCTCAGGCTGATGAAAGCTGTAGTCCCAAACAGCTGCAGGGCACCAGGTTGTGGAAGGCTGGCATAAACATCATCTCTGACCTGGCAGTAGGCAGTTTCCTAGGTGTGTTAGGCTAGCAAGTGGGCCTCAGTTTCCCTCCTGCCAGATCTGCTCTGGAGCAAAGACTGTCAGTTCTAGACAGACTTCAGACCCTGCAAAGGCCCCAGGAGGCAGTGAGGGCCACCAACTTGGATGGCTTTAAAAGAGGATTGGACAAATTAATGGAGAAAGAGAAAGCTATTGGTGACTCCTAGCCACAATGGCCATGTCCTGCCCTTGTAGCTGGAGGCAGCAATGCTTATGAATGCCAGTTGCTGGAAACTACAGAAGGGGAGAGGGCTCTTGTGCTTAAATCCTGCTTGCTGGTTTGGCTACTGAGGTTTCTGGACTAGGTGGGCCACCAGCCAGATCCAGCAGGGCTCTTCTGATGCTCTTTTGGAACCTCCAGGCTCAGAGGCAGTCTATCTAGGTACAGTATATAGGTTTTCAGAGGCATTGTGCCACTGTGAGAACAGGATGCAGGACAGGATAAGCTATTGGATTGATCCAACAAGCCATTCTTATGTTATTAAAGGCAAATCCAGTTGCACAGTCCTTTTCTGGGGCATTCAGCCTACCTGGAGGCTATCAGTAGATGAGTGCAGGAAACCAGGCACTATGGTTCCTTATTTTTTTTTTAAAAAAAGTCCCCTAGTGAGGAAATACTTTTCTTTCTATCCTCCGCCCCATCTTCTTTATCTCCCCATCCCACCATCAGTGTCACTAGAGCTTGGGAACTTCTATTGGGCATTGTTAGGGAAAAATAAGTTCTCCCTTTTTTTGGAGTGGGAAGGGCAGTTGCTGCTTGGAAGGCCTGGAGCTACAGAGGCTGGGATTGCAGTGCTTGTGGTAGAAAAGTGAATGTTTGGGTGTGTGGGTTTGTGCACACACACACACACACACACTCTCCCTAACTTGGTGTTTTTCTCTCTTGCAGGGGGTTTGGCAAGCAAGGGTTCCAGTGTCAAGGTGAGTTACACACTATATGCATATGTGAGTGTGTGTGTGTGCGTGTCTTGGATGTGGTGTCCCCGAAAGACCTGAGTTCAAGTCCAGGCTTGCTGGAGGCAGAGCCCCAAACCTCTTTTAAGTGGTGGGGCTTCTCAGGTGTTGAAGAAGTAAGGCAGAAGCAAGCCCCCATAACCCTGTAATTTGGAGTCAAGGTCTTGCCTCTTAGGAAGGAAGGAAGGAAGGGACACTAGGAAAGGCTAGTGTGTTGTACAGCCCCCTTGTATTGCAGTATATATATTGGAGGTATGTAAATAAGTAAGAGTCCTGAGCCAGCTTGCCTGCCCTCTCAGCACCATATCCAAATTGAGTGGTTTGCACAGTAACTAGATTGTGGAACCACTGCCACACATCTAGCTGTTTGGACTTAGCCCTGGAACTTGTTTGAATATTTTTTTTTATGAGTGTTGGCCTGACTGAGATTCGGATTGCAAGCTGGGGCACCCCTTCACCCCCTTGAGCTCTCCTGGCATGGCAACTGGCACCCCCAGTTCTTCTGCAGCCTCCACGTTGCCAGCTCCTTGGCCGTAAGAAGTGACTGATTGGCTGCCGACACCCATCAGGATGTGGGAGGCGGGTGGTGAGGCTGAAGGGGGAAGTGGGTGATGTGTTGATGTGACAGTCCAAATGTTGGGCTTCCTTTTTTTCTCGGTGTCAAATTGCGTTGCAAAGGGGTGGGGGGTGGGGGCTGCTTTGAGCGTGTTGTACTTTTGTTTTATCAGTCTTTCATGAGGAAACGGGCGATTCTCCTTCCGTTTTGCGGAGGGAAGGGTCCAAACTGAAGGTTGATAAAGTCTCAGAAGAGAAACGGACAGCTTGCATGGGTCGGAGTGACTCTTTGGGTTTTCGTTTTGCTTTCCAAAGGTCCGATTTCCAGTTCCGATTGTTTTGTGGTAGCGTTCACGGTGCAGTTGAGTGCAACACTGGAGGAAACACGAGGTGTATATCCTTAGACTGCGCAGTGCAGATTAATCCTATTTCATTATACTCTTTTTTTTGCCTTAATCAAACCATCCCCAACCTGGTGCCCACCAGATGTTTTGGACTGCAGCTCCCACCTGCCCCCAAACATCTGGAGGGAGCTGGTTGACTTAATCAAACCCTGATAAACCTCACAAGGTGGTGAGTTTATTTCATGTGGCTTTCAATTTGCCTGCTGTTCGTCTCCGCTTCATTGCAAGGTGATGGTTTTGTTCTGTTGTGAGCTGCTTTTGAATGGTATGTGGGTGAGAGGCAGGGTATACTTTCAGGAAATAAATAAAGGGATGGATTTCCTCCAATTTTCCAACTGCAAGTTCAGGGATGAAGTATGAATTTTAATCAGAACAAGTGTCTGCAAGTGTGGAATTGCAGGGGGGGGGAGGTTGATCCACAAAAAAGCGGCCTATTATAAATCTTGATGCATGCGGAGGGTGTGGAACCCTATTTTATCTAAAGATCATGGGTTTAAATAAGATGCAACATGTCAAACTATGCAGAGTGATCTGTGCGATAACTTGTCAGGAGGTGCTGTTGCCATTTAACAGCATATCCCTTGGAAGAAGAAAAGTCGTAAATTAAGAATTTGTAGGTCGCAGGAGGTTTTCGTTTTCATATGTAATCTTTGGAAATTTTGCTTTAGCCACAAAATGGAGGAAATTGAGGTTCTTGTCTAAACAAAGACAGTAAGAATGCTGTATTTAAACACAGTAAATAGTTTTTATCTCTTCTCTCCCACCCCACCAGGTGTTTAAGGAGATTGGGCAATGCTTTTAAATCAATAGCTTTCCAGTTTTTGTTACTAGAGCTGAATGAACGCAGCTGAAGCACTTCATAGATTGTGTGTACAAAACTGGGTCTGCATAAGATGCTTTGTGGATTAAATAACTCAATGTTGTCCTACCGTGGTTCTTGCAGTCTTTAAAGACTTGAAAGGCATATTAAATTTCGACAGATTAAGGTCTGCTGATGCTTAAAAATAAGAGAGTTTCTACTCTTTTAAATGACAGAACTATCATCTCTTTGAATGATAGGGCTGTGAGTTTTTCATGTGTTCCTGGATCGATGCTGTATATTCAGTGAAAGGAGCTGGATTTGATTTTTTGGGGTGGGGTGGGATGGGGTCCTTCCTATATCCAGTTACAGTTTTGAAGCATTGTTTTGGGGCTCCTTTCGGCTTCACTTCCCCTCGCCCACATACACACACCTGATTTGAGATTCTGTATAGCTTTGACCCATCCCTGTTGAATCACAGTTGAATCCTGGGTGTGGGTGGCTTTGAGATAAGAAGGTGGGTGTCGTATTTTGTCCCCCACCTTGCTGCTGACCTTTCTGAAACCTTGTGCATCTTCCACAGACACAATTCTCGGAGACTTGCACCCCATACAGTTGGGTCCAGGATACCTCATGGACTGCCTAATCCCTTATATTCCACTCCAATCACTCGAGTCTTCAGGGAGTCACTGTTAGTGGTCTCCCGTGGCTCATACCCACCAGGATCATGAGCATGGTTTTATGGTGCTGCTCCCCAATGCTTTTTTTCCTCTCTAAAAATGTTTAGGGGTACTCTCGTTTTCCTACTCATATTGAAATACTGCCCCATCAATGAGGCCAAACTTAGATTCACAATTTTTTTAGGGGTATGCGTACACCTGCATACCCCCAGAAAAAAAGAACTGGTGCTCCCTTCCAGTTGAAATCAGACAAGTGTCAAAAAGCATCAATAGGCGGGCAATTCCAAAGTTTCGGCGCTGCCACGCTAAATGATCTTACAGCCGTGGAATAAGTGTTACGTTGCATCTGTAAGAGTGCCAGTTTCACAGTTCAAAGTGGTTGAGTGTGCGTAAGTCAGCCCTGCAAGGAAACCCTTTGGAGGGAATCATGGCCCCCTCGGCCCTCAAAATCTCTTCGTCTCCAAAATCTTAAATGGAACCTTGGGACACAGTTAATTTAAAGGATCGTGAGCTAATACAATGGAAACAGGCTGTGTCTTTTGAGTGCCTGTCTTGCTGCCTGCCTAAGCGTAGCTCCTTTCTGGTGCTGTCATTTGTCCCCGAAGTAAAAGCCACAGATCAGGGAGCTGATGGTTCCCAAACATCTTCTGGAGAACATGAACGCCAAAACGATTCCATCAGGCGTCAGTTGTGTGGAAAGCTGGTGCAACCCAATTTCTGTGCATATCTCTGTACATCTTCCTTTGAACTGTATTTAATGCCTTGGACCATGCACTGTGCTGCTTAAATCAGTTCATGGGTTGCCTCCTTGCACCAGCCTGGGTCAAGCACAGCAAGGATGGAGTCTGTAGCATCTGGTGGGCACTAGGCTGGGGAAAGCTGCCTTAAGAATCTTAATTGATATAATCATTCAATTAGCCATTGATTTAAAACCAGAGAGTTTATATGCAAAGTAAAGATTAAGAACCTACAAAGAGCTTGCTGAATCCGGCCAGTGGCTCATCTAGTCCACCATCCTGTTCTCACAGTGCCCAGCCAGTGGCCAAAGCACAGCTCTCCTTGGAAATTCACCCCTCTCTGAATTTTGTGTTGCAGTTTTCCAACCAAAGAAAGTGTGCAAAAATGCACCCGTTCAGGAAAAGAACATATCAGGTGTATTGTATTGGGGAAATGTGTGCATTAGGCTGAATTGTATACAAAGGTTTTTATTTGCATTAAAATGCTGTCAAATGTTCACGAACTTTTGAAAAATAGCAACTTACAATCTGATGCAGAAATGTGCAGAACTGAACTTTAGACTGGGGGAAAAATGAGAAACTGAAACAGTTGTCCATGCCTAGCTACGAGTGCTGTCTGGGTAGAGGAAAGGGGTCCAACTCCAGAGGTGTCCTGCGAGGATCTTCCTAGCCTTTGATAGTCCCTCATTTCCTCAGCTTGATGTCTTCCCTGCAGCTTCTTTTCCTGAAGGCTTCACTGCCTACTTTCCTTCAAGTTCCATTTCCTGCCTACTTAGTCCACGTGCTTCTTACTCAATTGCTTCCCCACCTCCTGGGACTTCTTCCTACACAATTTCCAGCCTCCATTTCACTGCCTGTCCATAAACCCCGTGTGAATGAGGCTTTCATGCCAACCCAGCCAAACTGACAATTCACTTCCCTGGTAAAAGCCTGGACTGTTCACAAACATGGTGGTCTTGGCAGTGTCATGATCCCTCTAGCAGAGTTTTGTGAACATTCCATGACATCACAGCAGTTCAGCCGGTCCTTGCCCTTACATTACCTAGAGAGGCATGTTGTTCCCGCACTTCCCCGAAGCTATTTTTCTCAATCCATATTTTATTATTAATTTTGGCTGTATTTCTTTTATATCACATGTTATATTTTTCATAACCGGAGTTCAGCTGGCATCAGGGACACAATATATTTCTTTGCCTTTTTCTAATTGCTCGAGCTTCGGCCTCTCTCTCAACCAGAGGGCCGAGCCTCATTTAACATTTTGAGGCTTTTAAATTCTCATTTTGGAGCCATTAAGGCTGTAGCTTACTTTGGATAAAAATGTGAGCTTGCTTTGAGGTTTAACCTGTGCATCTGACTGAAGCTTTAAGTGGAGTGGTCATGGAGGTCTCGGTGTGGTGAAATCGGTCAAATGAAAAAGCAATATTGGGGTTGTCAGAAAACAGCATGTGCACATTATTGCTCTGAGACTGTTCTGTTGCTGACAAGGGCTATGCTGTCATGGGGATGCTGAGACTGGGTGGGGTGCAAACCTTGTATAATTTCATAGAATCATAGAATGGTAGAGTTCAAAGGGACCCCAAGGGTAGTCTAGCCCAGTGTTTCCCAACCTTGTGCCGCCAGCTGTTTTTGGACTACAATTCCCATCATTCCTGACCACTGGTCTTGCTAGCTAGGGATGATGGGAGTTGTAGTCCCAAAACATCTGGAGGCACAAGGTTGGGAAACACTGGTCTAGCCCAACACTCTGCATTGCAGGAATCACAACTAAAGCACCTCTGAAAGATCACCACCCTACCTCTGTTTACAAACCTCCAACAAAGGAGAGTCCATCACTTTCCACAATAGCCCATTCCACTGTTGAAGAAGAAGAAGAGTTTGGACTTGATACCCCACCTTTCACTCCCCTTAAAAGGTAAAGGTACCCCTGATCATTAGGTCCAGTCACGGATGACTCTGGGATTGTGGCGCTCATCTCGCTCTATAGGCCGAGGGAGCCGGCGTTTGTCCGCAGACAGCTTCCGGGTCATGTGGCCAGCATGACTAAGCCGCTTCTGGCAAACCAGAGCAGTGCATGGAAATGCCGCTTACCTTCCCGCCGGAGCGACCTATTTATCTACTTACACTTGACATGCTTTCGAACTACTAGCTGGGACCAAACAATGGGAGCTGTCGCGGGGATTCGAACCGCCAACCTTCCTCCCCCACAACAAACACTCTGTGAGGTGAGTGAGGCTGAGAGACTTCAGAGAAGTGTGACTAGCCCAAGGGCACTCAGCAGCTGCTACCATCAGAAAGTTCTTCCTAACGTTCAATCAGAATCTCCTTTCTTGTAATTTGAATCCATTGGTTTGCGTCTTCTGGAGCAGCAGAAAACCAACCTGGCTTTCCAACTTTTCTTGTAGAGATTCGGGTCCTTGGGGACCCAATACCTTCAACTGCCTTCTGTGGGTGGGAGATCGACATAAGAGCCTGCTGGATCAGGTCAATGGCCCATCTAGTCTAGCATCCTCTTTTTACAAGGACCAACCAGATGCTCATGGAAAATGAGTAAGCGGGATTCGAGCACAAGATCTCCCCTCCTGTGGTTCTCAGCAACTGGTATTCCAGAAGCATTGCTGCCTCCAACTGTGGAGGCAGAGCCGAGCCATCATGGTCAGTAGCCATTGATAGCCATCTCCTCCATGAATTTGTCCAATCCTTTTTTAAAAAAAGCCTTCTAGGTTGGTGTCCATCAATCCCTCCTGTGGGAGAAAGTCTCATAATTTAACTATGTGCTGTGCTGAGAAGTCTTTCCTTTTATCTGTTCTGGACCTTCCAGCGTTCTGCTTCATTAGGTGGGCTATGCAGAAATGACACCTGGGGAATTGAAAACGGGAGATTTGTTAGAGCGCCTTCCCCAGCCTGGTGCCCTTCAGATCTTTTGAACTACTATTCCCTTTAGCCCCAGTCAGCATGGCTGTGGGATGATGTGTCTGAGGGGAGCACAGCTGTGCTGGCCATTAGGGCTGAGTGATGTCTGGTTTCCAACATCACAATATATCACCGGCTAAACATCATGATATACCGATATGTCACAATGTCTGAAATAAGGCTAGAAATAACGAGGTGAAATGGGTAATGTCCTGGCAACTGCTGCTCCTTAGAAGTCTAAAATGGATACATTTTTCCGGCAGGGAAAAACCTCCTCTCTCTTTTTGCATCTACCAATATTTTACATTTTATTCTTCACGGTTTCCCCCACATCACGATTTTTTTACATAGCGTACACACATACATCGTGATTCACGACATATCACATGCCCAATATTATGGAACTGTTACCACAATGTGGACTTCAAACCAATTTTGCATGATGTATCAATACGTCGCCCAGCCCTAACTGACCAGGGCTGATGGGGTTGTAGTCCTAAACATCTGGAGCAGGCACCCCCAAACTTCGGCCCTCCAGATGTTTTGGACTACAATTCCCATCATCCCTAACCACTGGTCCTGTTAGCTAGGGATCATGGGAGTTGTAGGCCAAAACATCTTGAGGGCCACAGTTTGGGGATGCCTGATCTGGAGCATCCCAGTTTGGAGAAGGCTGTGTTAGAGTTTGCTGGTGGTTGTGATATTTTTCTTCTCCCCTGCTTTACAGAGAAGTCACAAGGTTCTCTGGTTTGAAAAGAGAAAAAAAGCATTCTTTTCAAAATAGTGGGAGTCTCATGGAACCTCCAGGTGCAAGGCAACCTTTCTAGATTCCCAGGTTCTTTGGGGCATTTGACCACTGTGAGAACAGGAGGATTTGGCCTGCTGCACAGCTCCTCTTAGGTCCTTATCTGGATGCACCCTAAATTAGTGCCAGAAGCTGAGACCTGAGACCAGCAGCTATCTGGGAATGTTGGAGCGCCCTCTCCAGGCATGGAGGGGAATGGAGTGTGCAACATCAGCCCCCCCCCCATTGACAGGCAATAGAAACCTTTTGACTAGCCAGGCTGGGTACAATTCCTCTAGGAGCCTTCTGTTGTTCTAGCCCGGCCACCAAATCTGCTTCCTTTTGACTTCCAGCTTGTTTGTTCACCCCCAGGTAAGATTTCAGGTGCACTTTCCTGCGTCCCGAGGCCTTTCTCCTTTCCAGTTTTGCTTTTCTGGGACAATGAGGTTGCTAATTAGCTCTTCATACCTGTTTAAAGTCTCTCAGTTGAACCGCTGGAGCAGATTGGGTTGGAATGGAAGTAATTGGAAGCGCTAATAGGCTGCTACTAATTGCTAGCCCGTGTTTGCAGTGAGCCAGGTAAAGTGTGGAAGCTGCAAGTTTTGGGTGGGGGGGGGAGGGGGGGTTGTGGTATTGAGGGCAATGCCAATGTGAATTTCATTTCAATTTCAATGCCGTAAAAAAAGTAGTTCTCTGCCTTCCATGCTGTTGGCTTCCGTAAATTTTCTGCGATTGCACTGCCTGTGAGCAGAATCCCACCTGTTATCTCCTGTGAGTTGTGCCATATCAACACAACTCTGAAAATGAAATGCTGGGGTCCCAGCTTGTTGCGTATGTGAATTGATAAGTGATGTCTGAGAAGAGCTGTAATCTGAGCTGCGCATTGGAACCAAAGTGCCATGTTTGCTTCTGTGGGCTGCTGGACTGTGGGTAGCTGATGCTGCGGGGAGCTGAAGCATGAGTCCCAGCAGGATTGGGACCAGAGTTGGAGGCAATGCTGGGGAAGGTCTAGGGGTGCCAACTTGAACAAGTTATTGGGCAGGCCAAGTAAGCACAATCACATGACGTGGTGCACAGACACCATTTGGGTGACAATGCCCATCAACTTTGGGGAGGCCCAGCCCCCTCAACTATTTTACTGGGGGCAGGTGACGGGATCCTGGCCCCTAGGAGTTGACTCCTACAGGCAGATCTTCATCTGGCAAGGTGGCATCAATTGAGGGATGGTCTATAGCAGGTCAGGATGTGCAGCGGAAGTCTGTCCAAGGAGGACTGTGAGAAAACAAAAATCAATGAGGTAAGTGTGCATTTGGGAAAGGGAAGAGGGCCTCAGATCCCTGGTCCATCTAGCTCAGTACTGTCATCACTGAGTGGCAGCAGTCCTCCAGGTTTTCATACCGGAGCCTAGAGCTACCAGGGATTGACCTTGGGGCATTCTGCAGTCAAGGCAGATGCTCTAATATTAAGCCACAGGATGAACAGATGGTCTGGAGCAAGGCTGGGGAGCCACATGTGCAGAGTGCCACTGCCATCTGTATAGAGGCCAAAGCCTGAACCACAAGTATTTTTAGCCAGAGAGGAGTCATGCCAAGGCCGCGGCAAATCTGCCACTTCTCCTCCTCCTCTGCATCCATGAGTGATTCTCCAATTGCGCTAGCAAGCAGCTTCCTGCTTTAAGGGTCCTGGCCAATCCCAGCAGTTAGGAGGTCCTGAGTTATGAACCTGCCTCATTATTCCCTCTTCTAAAGCCTTAATTTTTTTGGCATGCCAGACGAGGGATGGTGTAGCGAGGCGGAAGCTAAGCCTTGCCTCGCCTCGCCTCGCCTGCCAGCCAGCCAGGCCTCCTCGGATGCTCACTTGTTTTCATCCTTCGTTCCAGAGCGTTGGCGCATGCCTGAGATGCTCTCAGCCCACGTCTCGGGCCTTGGCAGGTTGACAGCCGTGTCTGTGCTAATATACCAACACGTTGCATTTTTTTTGACACAGCTGCTTTCCTCGGAGAGGGGGAAGAACCCACCCAAACAGTCCTCTTTGGCAAGATCCCCTCCCGCCCACTGATGGCAAGAGAGAGCCTTCCTTACGTATGCCACGAATCCCACAGGAGGGGCGGGAGAAAACTCACACTGCCGCATTTGGGGGCGGATAGGATTTCTAGGTTTGTGCACTATTGAGTCCAAAGCGTTCCGCTGAGGATGCTGAATGGAGCGAAACTTGTTTGAGGCCAAAGGCTGTATTCCTTTCTAGGCAACCATGTGTGTGGGGGTGTCACATGTCAGTGGTAGGTGGAGCCAGAGGCAGAAGTGGGCGGAGCTATGTATGTATGTATGTATGTATGTATGTATGTATGTCTTTATTTTTTGCTTTCTGCAGAAGACTACATTCACCCTCTCTGTTCTCCATCAGCATTCAAAGGCACATTACAGTGAGGCAAAAATACTCAAGGTAGACAAAACTGAGTAGATGGTTCAGTGTAGACCCTATTTTCCAGGGGCAGTCCCGGATTTACAGAAGCTGTCCCGGTTTCTGATTTGATCCTGGAATGTCCTGCTTTTTCTTATGACGTCCCTATTTTCATCAGAGAAACATTGGAGGGTATGGTAGGACATCTCGATTGTCATTAGAGTAATGTTGGAGGGTATGGAGTTATGCGACGCCTGAGCCAAGGAGATAAGTAACTATGCAACCTAAAGAAGACGTCTGAAGGCAGCCTTGTATAGGGAAGTTTTTAATGTTTAATTATGTTTTTATAAATGTTTGAAGCCACCAAGAGTGACTGGGGCAACCCAGTCAGATGGGCAGGGTATAAAACTATTATCATTATTATGGAATAGGGCGTCCCTATTTTCAATGGAGAAATGTTGGAGGGTATGTCAGTGGATATGGAGGTCTCGTACACCCCAGCTTGTGTGGTTGCTGACCTTGAGCCAGACATCTTGGAGAGTG
Organism: Zootoca vivipara; assembly: GCF_963506605.1. Classification (NCBI taxonomy): domain Eukaryota; kingdom Metazoa; phylum Chordata; class Lepidosauria; order Squamata; family Lacertidae; genus Zootoca; species Zootoca vivipara. The sequence goes on along the minus strand of NC_083289.1, from coordinate 29,858,700 downwards.
AAGTCAAATGGGCCTTAGAAAGCACTGCTAATAACAAGGCCAGTGGAAGTGATGATATTCCAGCTGTTAAAATTTTAAAAGATGATGCTGTTAAGGTGCTACACTCAATATGCCAGCAAGTTTGGAAAACTCAACAGTGGCCAGAGGATTGGAGAATATCAGACTACATCCAAATCCCAAAGAAGGGCAGTGCCAAAGAATGCTCCAACTACTGCACAATTGCACTCATTTCACACGCTAGCAAGGTTATGCTTAAAATCCTACAAGGCAGGCTTAAGCAGTATGTGGACCGAGAACTCCCAGAAGTGCAAACTGGATTTCAAAGGGGCAGAGGAACCAGAGACCAATTTGCAAACATGCTCTGTATTATGGAGAAAGGTAGAGAGTTCCAGAAAAACATCTACTTCTGCTTCATTGACTACACAATCACCTGAGAAACCTCCTATGTCTCCTGAGAAATCTCTATGTGGGACAAGAAGCTACAGCCAGAACTGGATATGGAATAACTGATTAATTCAAAACTGGGAAAGGAGTACAACAAGGCTGTATATTGTCTCCCTGCTTATTTAACTTATATGCAGAATTCATCATGCGAAAGGGTGGACTGAATGAATCTCAAACCGGAATTAAGATTGCTGGAAGAAATATCAACAATCTCAGATATGCTGATGACACAACCTTGATGGCAGAAAGTGAGGAGGAATTAAAGAACCATTTAATGAGGGTGAAAGAGGAGAGCGCAAAATATGGTTTGAAGCTCAACATCAAAAAAAACTAAGATAATGGCCACTGGTCCCATCACCTCCCGGCAAATAGAAGGAGAAGAAATGGAAGCAGTGAAAATTTTTACTTTCTTGGGTTCTGTGATCACTGCAGATAGTGACAGCAGTCACGAAATTAAAAGACGCCTGCTTCTTGGGAGAAAAGAAATGACAAACCTAGACAGCATCTTAAAAAGTAGAGACATCACCTTGCTCACATAGGTCCGTATTGTTAAAGCTATGGTTTTCCCAGTAGTGATGTATGGAAGTGAGAGCTGGACCATAAAGAAGGCTGATCACCAAAGAATTGGTGCTTTTGAATTATGGTGCTGGAGGAGACTCTTGAAAGTCCCATGGACTGCAAGAAAATCAAACCTATCCATTCTGAAGGAAATCAGCTCTGAGTGCTCACTGGAAGGACAGATCCTGAAGCTGAGGTTCCAATACTTTGGCCACCTCATGAGAAGAGAAGACTCCCTGGAAAAGACCCTAATGCTGGGAAAGATTGAGGGCACAAGGAGAAGGGGATGACAGAGGATGAGATGGTTGGACAGTGTTCTCGAAGCTACGAACATGAGTTTGACAAAACTGTGGGAGGCATTGGAAGACAAGAGTGCCTGGCGTGCTCTGGTCCATGGGGTCACGCAAATGTCAATGGTCTGGCTTGGTATAAGGCAGCTTCCTGAGTTCCTATTTAAACTAGCCATTTCTGCAGAACCACGAGGACACTTTTTTAAAGGAGAAGGAATACAGATGAGTTGCAAAACACATCCTTTGCACGCATAAGGTCCCAGGCTGAATCCTCAATGGCCTCTCCATGTAGGACTGGGAGAGACTCCCTGGCTGAAACCCTGGAGAGATGCTGCCAGTCAGGGTGGGCAATACTGTGATAGATGCTCCAATGGTCTGATCCAGTAAAAGGCAGTTTTCTACATTCCTCCACTTCCTTTGAACCACCATAATGCCTATCCACAATGTTGTAGCCCCAAACATCTGGAGGGCACAAGGTTGGGTAAGGCTGAGTTAGTTGGAGGAGTGCAATGGGGCACAGCAGCGCCTGCTTCCCCTTGGCTGCTCCTCTTCACCCACCCCATTGCTTCCTGTTTTAAGGAGGCTTTGAACGAGATGGTTCTGCTTGATGCTTGTTAAGCATCTTCTGCTTTCATGATGAAGGTAACTTTTTCTTTTTTTAAGGGAAAGAAAGCTTTAAATTCTGCAGAATTGGAAGCCATCTGGAAATGTTTCCAACTGGCTCTGTCTACTTCCTCTTTCTGTTTCCACCGCTTGAGTTGCCTGGACCAGTAGTCGGTGCAAGGGAGCCAGCTCCTGGGGGCTGAGGTCCCTTCACCCTCCAATAAAACATTTGATGGCGCAGCCCCTCAAATGTTGATGCACATTGCCATTCAAATGGTGTGTGCGTGTGTGTGTGTGCCACTTCTTGTGGCCAATTATGTGGGGTGGGGCTTACCTGCCGCCCCCAATATTTTATTCAAGTTGGCACCTTTGAGTGGGTGACAATACCAGTGCAGCCAAGTGGAAGGAGTTTTGACTCTGGGGCAAGTGTGCCTGGGTCCAAATGTCTGCTCACCTCTATGTCTCACTTCTGCAACTTCAGCAGAAGGGAACTGAGGGTTGCCTGTACCCCTTGTTCATCATTGGAGGCTCCTACCAGATACCAACAAGAACATAAGAAGCACCTGCTGGACCAGTCCAACGCCCCATCTAGTCCAGCATCTTGTTCCCATAGCGGTGAACCAGATGGACCCCCACTGAAAACTGTGGTTTCAGTTCCAACTGTGGAGGCAAAGCATAGCTGCCATCATAGCTAGGAGCCATTGATAGCCCTCCACGAATTTGTCTAATCCTCTTTTAAAGCCCTCCAAGTTGGTGGCCATCACTGCCTCTTGTGGGAGTGAGTTCCAAAGTTTCACCATATGCTGTGTGAAGGACTTTCTTTTATGTGTGCTAAAACTTCCAGCATTCAGCTTCATTGAATGCCTGTGAGTTTTAGTGTTCTGACCGAAGGAGAAGAACTATTCTCTGTTCACTCCCTCCCTGCCATATACATAATTTCATATGCATCAACCATGCCACCTCTTACTTGCTTTCTCTCTCAATTCATTAGATGGGGAAGGGGCCCTTGCTCTTAGAACTTTGAATATGGGGTGCCATCAACAGAGAAGCTGTTGACCTTGGTGGTACCACTTTGGACGTGGTCTCCATGGTGACCCCATGTTTCTCCAGGAGAACACGTGAAGTCACCTTACACCGAGTCAGACAAGTTCATGTAGCTCTGTGTGTTGACGCTGACTGGCAGTGTCTCTCTGGCTTCTCAGAAATGTGAATGTCCCCAGGTTAGGAGTTAAACCTGAGCCTTTAGCACGCAGTGCAGATGCTGCGCCCCTGAGCGATGGCCGTCTGAGGAACTCAACATGCTTTGTGTCTTCGGCTTCTTCCTCTTTGGAGGCCCCTGGGTGGGGGGAGACAGGAAAAAGTCGGTTTCGGAAATCTGATGTTTCTGCTCAGAACTCTTCGTTTTTGCTTTGCAAAAAGTCATGTGAGGGCAGCTGCACAAACCCCTTTCACCTCGTGTGCAGAACTCAGCGGTAGACATCAACTGGCTCTCCCTTTCTCTCCAGAAAACCCTGCCTTTTTCTGTGAAAGGTGTGTGTGTGTGTGTGGGGGGGTGTTCAGAGAATTATTGGCAGGCACCTCCAACTACAATTCCCCAGGATTTTGAAGAAGAGAACTGTAGTGTAGGTTTAGCAGATGAGCATGGACCAGGGGAGATGGGTGTGCCTCCCTCCTGCCACAGCTGCCAAACTCTGGAGACTAGAAACATGGAAAGGATGTGCTTGATAGTCCTAAGAGCACAAGAAGACCCCTGCAGCCAGATCAGGCCAAAGGGGGGGGCATCATTGCTCAGCATCCTGTTCTCATAGTGGGTGACCAGACTCCCCAAAAAGAAAAACCTAAAGCAGGATGGGCGGAGGGCGGGGAGGCAACAGCAGCGCTCTCCCCTCCTGTAGTTTCCTGCAACTGGTACTCAGAGGCATCCTGCTTCTAACAGTGGAGGGAGAATGTATCCATCAGCCTCGATAGCCTTCTGCTCTGCTGCGAATTTGCCTAACCCTCTTTTAAAGCCATCCGAGTTTGTGCCTCTCGTTGTTGCCTCTCGTGGGAGCGTATTCCAGATTATAACTTTGGGCTGTCTATGAAGAAGGATTTCCCTTTGTCTGTCCTGAATCATCCAACATTCCACTTCATTGGAGACCCCTGAGTTTTAGTGTTATAGAAACATAGAACTATAGAGTTTGACCTTAAAGCACCATTTAGTCCAACCCCTTGCCATGAGAGAGCCAAAGTCCAGGCTTTTCTGGATTGGCCCCTGATATGCATTATTTCAGTATTATTATACTGAAGTAATAGAACATGTTTATGCTAATAAAGGGAGCCTCTGTTTAGTTTAGCCTTCTCCAACCTGGTGTTTCGGACTACAACTCCCATCAGCTTCAGCCGGTCTGGAAAGATCTACATTGGCTCCCAGTACGTTTCCGAGCGACATACATCACTACTGTGAAAACCATAGCTTTAACTATACGGACCTTTGTCGGCAAGGTGATGTCTCTGCTTTTTAAGATGCTGTCTAGGTTTGTCATTGCTTTTCTCCCAAGAAGCAGGCGTCTTTTAATTTCGTGACTGCTGTCACCATCTGCAGTGATCAAGGAGCCCAAGAAGGTAAAATCTCTCACTGCCTCCATTTCTTCCCCTTCTATTTGCCAGGAGGTGATGGGACCAGTGGCCAGTACGTACGACAAGGTTGTATATTGTCTCCCTGCTTATTTAACTTATATGCAGAATTCATCATGCGAAAGGCTGGACTAGATGAATCCCAAGCCGGAATTAAGATTGCCGGAAGAAATATCAACAACCTCAGATATGCAGATGACACAACCTTGATGGCAGAAAGCGAGGAGGAATTAAAGAACCTTTTAATGAGGGTGAAAGAGGAGAGCGCAAATTATGGTCTGAAGCTCAACATCAAAAAAACCAAGATCATGGCCACTGGTCCCATCACCTCCTGGCAAATAGAAGGGGAAGAAATGGAGGCAGTGAGAGATTTTACCTTCTTGGGCTCCTTGATCACTGCAGATGGTGACAGCAGTCACGAAATTAAAAGACGCCTGCTTCTTGGGAGAAAAGCAATGACAAACCTAGACAGCATCTTAAAAAGCAGAGACATCACCTTGCCGACAAAGGTCCGTATAGTTAAAGCTATGGTTTTCCCAGTAGTGATGTATGGAAGTGAGAGCTGGACCATAAAGAAGGCTGATCGCCGAAGAATTGATGCTTTTGAATTATGGTGCTGGAGGAGACTCTTGAGAGTCCCATGGACTGCAAGAAGATCAAACCTATCCATTCTTAAGGAAATCAGCCCTGAGTGCTCCCTGGAAGGACAGATCGTGAAGCTGAGGCTCCAATACTTTGGCCACCTCATGAGAAGAGAAGAATCCTTGGAAAAGACTCTGATGTTGGGAAAGATTGAGGGCACTAGGAGAAGGGGACGTCAGAGGACAAGATGGTTGGACAGTGTTCTCGAAGCTACCAACATAAGTTTGACCAAACAGCGGGAGGCAGTGCAAGACAGGAGTGCCTGGCGTGCTATGTTCCATGGGGTCACGAAGAGTCGGACACGACTAAACGACTAAACAACAACAACAACGTTTCCGAGCACAATTCGAAGTGTTGGTGCTGACCTTTAAAGCCCTAAATGGCCTTGGTCCAGTATACCTGAAGGAGCATCTCCACTCCCACTGTTCAGCCCGGACACTGAGGTCCAGTACTGAGGGTCTTCTGGCGGTTCCCTTGTTGCGAGAAGCCAAGTTGCAGGGAACCAGGCAGAGGGCCTTCTCGGTAGTGGCGCCCGCCCTGTGGAACGCCCTCCCATCAGATGTCAAAGAGAAAAACAGCTACCAGATTTTTAGAAGACATCTGAAGGCAGCCCTGTTTAGGGAGGCTTTTAATGTTTAATTGATTATTTTAGTTTTATTTTCTGTTGGAAGCCGCCCAGATTGAGATGGGTGGGGTATAAATAATTTATTATTATTATTATTATTATTATTATTATTATTATTATTAGCCAGCACATTCAAATGCTGAAGTGTGTTTATATCTGCTATCTTGGGCAACCAGCCGGAGCCCATGTCAAGGCTATTTCCTGGGCTGTATCTCTACAGGGGTGGGGTGGGGTGGGGGATCACGTGTCTGTTCCCCTCTCTGGGTTTGAAAACTGGCAGAGCAGGGAAGCAAGCCCAGTGGTTAATTTTATTTTATTTGATGCACAAGTGAGATTCTTCTTCCTCCTTTCACCACTGCTGGGGAAGGGCTGTGGCTCAAAGGTAGAGCATCTCTTTTGCATGCACAAGGTCCCAGGTTCAATCCCAGGCATTTCCAGGTATGCTTGTGAGCAGTGTTAGAAACTCAGATATGTAGCCTAGGCCCCAAATGGCTCCCAGACCAAGGTTACAATTGCCAAAATGGCATATCTTGGTGCCATTTTGGGGTAAGGCAGCTCTAAGGTCTTATTTTTCAAAAGACGGACTGACTGTGTTTGATTCTCAGTTAAGCATCTGGCTAGTTCAGAGGACAACCTGGAGCTAGTTTAAGAACTTTGAGAACTTAAAGAAGAAAAGTCACCCTAAGGTCCCAGGGTAAAGGTAAAGGTAAAGGGACCCCTGACCATTAGGTCCAGTCGTGACCGACTCTGGTGTTGCACGCTTATCTTGCATTATTGGCCGAGGGAGCCGGCGTATAGCTTCCAGGTCATGTGGCCAGCATGACAAAACCGCTTCCGGAAAACCAGAGCAGCACATGGAAACGCCGTTTACCTTCCCGCTGTAGCGGTTCCTATTTATCTACTTGCACTTTGCTGTGCTTTTGAACTGCTAGGTTGGCAGGAGCTGGGATCAAGCAACGGGAGCTCACCCCATCACAGGGATTTGAACCGCCGACCTTCTGATCAGCAAGCCCTAGGCTCAGTGGTTTAACCACAGTCCCAGGGTAGGTCACAACAATTAAAACACAATATTAAAAAGTAGTTTTAAACAACTTGCAATCACAGAAATATGCAAAAACCAGACATCCCAAGTGTCCAAAACCAGGCTACAGAGTTTTGTCTGTAGCTGGATGGGTGAGGTAGATGGATGGATGGATGGACGGACCAGGCCTCCTCCCCCCCCCACCGCAACTGGAAATGCTACAGGAAAAAGGATGGGCAATTGATTTGGTTAAATGTATAAGGCGCCATTTGGTAATGAAACAATACTTTTAAAAAATAATGAAGTGGCACCAAGCTCTCCAGCTGAAAGCTCCAGAACTAGATCAAGGGGTTAAGTTAGATTCCCTGAAACGATGGAGATGGAGAGACTTTTAAAAGCGGAAGAAAGAGAAGTCTAAGTTCCTTCTTGCAGTACAAGACAGTGTGTCTAGCACTGCAGCCCCTGTGTCTCTGGATAAGTCAGTTGCGTTATACTATTGGCACCCATGAACTGGGCTTCCTCTGTCCTCTACATCTTGGCGGTTGCTCCACTGCAAGAGGCATTGTCTGTTGGCTGCAGCAAAAGGACTGCAGAGTATTAATCATTTTGGGGCTGGATGCGCCAGCAGCCACTTCATTTGAAACTTGACTGCAGATTGTTTTGATCTTTGCTGTCCGTCTCTCTAGATCCTCCCTTCCTTTGCCATCTCTTTCTGCTGACTGAACTTGGCCTGGGTACAACTTCCCTTTCTAAATAGTAATAATTTTCAGAGGGATATATTTCAAGGGATATATAGATATTCATTTTTCATTATATTTAGATCCTGCCAGTGTGGCATAGCGGTTAGAATGTTGAACAGGTTAGCGTGCGACGAAGTCTGATGAGCTACAGAATCTCAGATTTTACTTGATTCATCTACATGTCTAAACCAGGAAGGAGAGTAAACCATAGTGCAGGTGGGTGGGGGGATCTTGAAAACCTATGTCAGCTAATGGGGTTAAAAGGGGGAGTTGGGGAGGAATATTTCAGCCTCTAAAACTCTTAAAAGTTTGGGGTGGGCTGCTTGAGGTTTCCCCAAAGCTCCTATTGGCAGTGAAAGGACAGAGTGTTTCAGAAATTTCAGGCAAGGTGCTAAATCAAAGAGAAAACATCAACAAATATTCAAGATGTGCCAAAAGTTTCAATTTCACCCAGCAAAATTTTAAATATGAAAAATACCGTAAACACTAATTAATTGTTCTTAATTATTTTGAGGTTTGGCAGGTACCTGCTGTGAAACTTCAGAAGTTTATCATCACAACAAGAAAAAATAAACTTGCTGTCAAATGCTAAATGCTACTGCATACCAACTGTCAAATTCTGTCAAATATAGCTAGATGTCAAATACAGATGGTATATCTGATAAATATTTATCAGAATATCTGATAAATATGTGGCAGCAGCATTCGTAGGGGGTGTGTGTGGAAATCTAGGAACAATCTTTTTTTAAAAAATAATATTATATCTACCTGTTCTTCTGTAATGGAGCTCAGAATAACTTCCATTGGAGAGAAGGGGAGCACTTTTGTTTCTCTCCACACAGGAACTGAACAGTCCCAAATGCCTTAGCTCCAGCACGGAAACTTCATTATGTTGTTTTGGCACTATTAAATACCAACACTGAATTTGGGCTAAGCTTCTGTGCAGTCTTGTTGTTAGAATAGAAACAGTTATTGACACCTAATTAGGGCTGGCCGATATATTGATACATTGCCCAGAACCGGTTTGAAGTCCATCTTATCATATTGGCTTCATAATTTTTGACCTAGCAATATATTGTGAATCGTGATGTGTGAAGCCAGCCAATGCTTCTGCATAGCTCGGCCCTTATTTCAGACATCGTGATATATCAGTATAGCGTGATGTTTAGGTAATATATTGTATAATATATTGCTGAAAACCAGATTTCACCCAGCCGTGCACCTAATTAGGGGACTGTAGTCATCAGGGTTCATGGATCAATGCCTTGTCGTGGCGAAGGGGCTTGAATAACTCAGAGAAGCTATGAGCTATGCCATGCAGGGCCACCCAAGATGGACAGGTCATAGTGGAGAGTTTTGACTAAACGTGATCCACCTGGAGAAGGAACTGGCAAGCCACTCCAGTATCCCTGCCAAGAAAACTCCATGGACAAAGACAACAGGCATATAAAAGTTATGACGCTGGAAGATGAGCCCCTCAGGTCGGAAGGCGTCCAACATGCTACTGAGGAAGAGCGGAGGACAAGTACAAGTAGATTCAGAGCTGATGAAGCGGCTGGGCCAAAGCCGAAAGGACGCTCAGTTGCGGATATGCCTGGAAGCGAAAGGAAAGTCCGATGCTGTAAAGAAAAATATTGCATAGGAACCTGGAATGTAAGAACCATGAGTGGAGGTAAGCTGGATGTGGTCAAAAATGAGATGACAAGAATAAATATAGACATCCTGGGCATCAGTGAACTAAAATGGAAGGGAATGGGCGAATTCAGTTCGGGTGACTATCGTATCTACTACTGTGGGCAAGAATCCTGTAGTAGAAATGGAGTGGCCCTCATAGTCAACAAAAGAGTGGCAAAAGCTGTAATGGGATGCAATCTCAAAAATGACAGAATGATCTCGATACGAATCCAAGGCAGACCTTTTAACATCACAGTAATCCAAGTTTATGCACCAACTACCGGAGCTGAAGAAAGTGAAATTGACCAATTCTATGAAGACCTACAACACCTTCTAGAAATGACACCAAAGAAGGATGTTCTTCTCATTACAGGGGATTGGAATGCTAAAGTAGGGAATCAAGAGATAAAAGGAACAACTGGCAAGTTTGGCCTTGGAGTTCAAAATGAAGCAGGGCAAAGGCTAATAGAGTTCTGTCAAGAGAACAAGCTGGTCATCACAAACACTCTCTTCCAACAACACAAGAGACGACTCTACACATGGATATCACCAAATGGGCAGCATCGAAATCAGATTGATTATATTCTCTGCAGCCAAAGATGGAGAAGCTCTATACAATCAGCAAAAACAAGACCTGGAGCTGACTGTAACTCAGATCATCAGCTTCTTATAGCAAAATTCCAGCTTAAACTGAAGAAAGTAGGAAAAACCACTGGGCCAGTAAGATACTATCTGAATCAAATCCCTTATGAATACACAGTGGAAGTGAGGAACAGGTTTAAGGATTTAGATTTGGTGGACAGAGTGCCTGAAGAACTATGGATGGAGGCTCGTAACATTATACAGGAGGCAGCAACGAAAACCATCCCAAGGAAAAGGAAATGCAAGAAAGCAAAATGGCTGTCCAACGAGGCCTTACAAATAGCGGAGGAGAGGAGGCAAGCAAAATGCAAGGGAGATAGGGAAAGATACAGGAAACTGAATGCAGATTTCCAAAAAACAGCAAGGAGAGACAAGAGGGTCTTCTTAAATGAGCAATGCAAAGAAATAGAGGAAAACAATAGAATGGGGGAAACCAGAGATCTGTTCAAGAAAATTGGAGATATGAAAGGAACATTTCGTACAAAGATTACCATAATCAAGGACAAAAGTGGTAAGGACCTAACAGAAGCAGAAGACATCAAGAAGAGGTGGCAAGAATACACAGAGGAATTATACCAGAAAGACATGGAGGTTTCGTACACCCCAGGTAGTGTGGTTGCTGACCTTGAGCCAGACATCTTGGAGAGTGAAGTCAAATGGGCCTTAGAAAGCACTGCTAATAACAAGGCCAGTGGAAGTGATGATATTCCAGCTGAACTATTTAAAATTTTAAAAGATGATGCTGTTAAGGTGCTACACCCAATATGCCAGCAAGTTTGGAAAACTCAGCAATGGCCAGAGGATTGGAGAAGATCAGTCTACATCCCAATTCCAAAGAAGGGCAGTGCCAAAGAATGCTCCAACTACCGCACAATTGCGCTCATTTCACACGCTAGCAAGGTTATGCTTAAAATTCTACAAGGCAGGCTTAGGCAGTATGTGGACCGAGAACTCCCAGAAGTGCAAACTGGATTTCGAAAGGGCAGAGGAACCAGAGACCAAATAGCAAACATGTGCTGGATTATGGAGAAAGCTAGAGAGTTCCAGAAAAACGTCTACTTCTGCTTCATTGACTATGCAAAAGCCTTTGACTGTGTCGACCACAGCAAACTATGGCAAGTTCTTAAAGAAATGGGAGTGCCTGATCACCTCATCTGTCTCCTGAGAAATCTCTATGTGGGACAAGAAGCTACAGTTAGAACTGGATATGGAACAACTGAGTGGTTCAAAATTGGGAAAGGAGTACGACAAGGTTGTATATTGTCTCCCTGCTTATTTAACTTATATGCAGAATTCATCATGCGAAAGGCTGGACTAGATGAATCCCAAGCCGGAATTAAGATTGCCGGAAGAAATATCAACAACCTCAGATATGCAGATGACACAACCTTGATGGCAGAAAGCGAGGAGGAATTAAAGACCCTTTTAATGAGGGTGAAAGAGGAGAGCGCAAATTATGGTCTGAAGCTCAACATCAAAAAAACCAAGATCATGGCCACTGGTCCAATCACCTCCTGGCAAATAGAAGGGGAAGAAATGGAGGCAGTGAGAGATTTTACCTTCTTGGGCTCCTTGATCACTGCAGATGGTGACAGCAGTCACGAAATTAAAAGACGCCTGCTTCTTGGAAGAAAAGCAATGACAAACCTAGACAGCATCTTAAAAAGCAGAGACATCACCTTGCCGACAAAGGTCCGTATAGTTAAAGCTATGGTTTTCCCAGTAGTGATGTATGGAAGTGAGAGCTGGACCATAAAGAAGGCTGATCGCCGAAGAATTGATGCTTTTGAATTATGGTGCTGGAGGAGACTCTTGAGAGTCCCATGGACTGCAAGAAGATCAAACCTATCCATTCTTAAGGAAATCAGCCCTGAGTGCTCCCTGGAAGGACAGATCGTGAAGCTGAGGCTCCAATACTTTGGCCACCTCATGAGAAGAGAAGAATCCTTGGAAAAGACCCTGATGTTGGGAAAGATGGAGGGCACTAGGAGAAGGGGACGACAGAGGACGAGATGGTTGGACAGTGTTCTCGAAGCTACGAACATGAGTTTGACCAAACTGCGGGAGGCAGTGCAAGACAGGAGTGCCTGGCGTGCTATGGTCCATGGGGTCACGAAGAGTCGGACACGACTAAACGACTAAACAACAACAAGTCATCAGGGTTTCTTTAGATGTAAGAAGAGCTTGGCTACTGGATCAGACCCAAAGTGGATCCATCTAGGGCAGCATCCTGTTCTCACAGTGGCCAGTCAGATGCCCCATTTGGACACCCAGAAACAGGACCTGAGCACAACAGCCCTATATTCCCAATTCCAAGCAACTGGCATTCCAATGCTTCCTGCCTCTGAAAGTGGAGGTGAAATCTAGCCATCATTGCAGGTAGCCATTGATAGCCTCACCCTCCATAAATGGTCCCATTCTTTCTTAAGGTCATCCAAGACAGGGGTCTCTTGTGGGAGTGAATTCCATAGGTTTGTGGGGTGCCTGGACTTCCGTTCTAATTCTTGGGTGGCCAACATTGAATTTAGCATGTTAAAATATAAGCCAGGCTGGCTTCCTGATGAAGTTATCGGCTGTAGAGATGGACCATTAAAAGAGCTAAAAGAAATGGGCGAGGTACCATTAAGAAGGCCATTAACAGAGAGCCCCTCCCTGAGGTGAGAAATAATTAACAGAGACAAAAGGCCAGAGTTTCAGGAGGGAGGGGCAGAATTGTAGGGGGCGATGAGGTAAACAAACAGGAGAAAATGTCCTTTTTGCAAGGTGGAGAATGGGGGTGCAGAGCATGAGGCAGGCTGTCTGTTTTATGTGAGGGAGCACAGGTCTTGCATTTTGGGCCTAGTTTGTGGCGCAAACCATCCTTCGATGATGGTTACAGCTGTTACAACTAGGTATGTAACATCTGTGTTTTCATCTTGAAGTAGCAGGGAGGTATAAAGTTATTCTGTGCGACCTGGAAATTTATGTAGTATAGGCGAGAGGAACCTAGCTCATATATCTGTATAGTATTGGCAGTGAAAAAAGGCATGTTCCATTGGATAAATCTGTAAACAAACCATATATCATAAAGACACCACAGTCTCTGCTCTGCCTTATTGCCCAAAAGGAAACATAGACCCTGGTAAGCGCACCTGGTACCCCTGGAATCTTGCACAGCTCAGAGATTGGGGTGGCGTGTAACAATAGTTTAATTCTGGGCTGTGTGGAGAAGTCCTTCACTTTGTCTGTCCTGAATGTTCACATATTTAGCTTCATTCATTGGATGTCCGCAAATTCTGGTGCTATGAGAGAGGGAGAAAACACTTTCCCTCCATTATTTCATGATTGTGGAGGAATGGCCACCATGGCGTATTTTCCAACCCTGCTGTTCATTTTCTGCAGGGCTGACTATCTCTTGGCCTTGTGGCGGCCATTTTCTACGTCAGATGGTTTTTTTTTGTCAAGAGCCTTTTTCCAAGAAGGTGATATCTTTGACCTACAGGTATCTTGTCTTTTGCAGCAAAGTGAAAATCCTACCAGCTCAGATGCCTGTTCCTATCTTTGTGTTCCTCTGGAGGGACATTTTAAAAATAGCACTATGATTTTCGTTCCTCCCTTCCCCACTCCACCTCTCGTTCTTTGTCTCATAACCTGCTTCTGGAAAGAATCAAAGTTTGTCTTCAGGCAATTTCTGTGGAGCTTAAAAGGGCCCCTGTGCCCAATTTGCTGCCCTGGAGGAGACATGCTGTCCTAGTACCGTGCCCTCGAAATTTCAAAAACAAGGGAGCACTTTTGTGTGATAGGATGTTGAACCAAAGGGCATGTTTGCAGGAGACTTGAAGTGTGCATGAAATATGCATTCTTTAAGATGGACCAATAGGCAGTGGTTTAACATCTGGCGGCCCAGGCTCAGTTCCACTCTGTGCCATGATGGCCTCTTCCTTCTCTTAGTTCATGGGGCTGCAGGCTGTGAACTAGACCCAGGGATGATTCTCAGAAAGGGGAAGATCTGTGAATTAGGCAGCGCTTCCATTGCTCAGACCAGCTTTCCCTAGGCTGGGCCCCTCCAGCTGTTTTGAACTATTGATGTACCATTAATTTCATAACATTTACAAAATAAAAAAATTCCTTCCAGCAGCACCTTAAAGACCAACTGTTGTTGTTTAGTCGTTTAGTCGTGTCCGACTCTTCGTGACCCCATGGACCATAGCACGCCAGGCACTCCTGTCTTGCACTGCCTCCCGCAGTTTGGTCAAACTCATGTTCGTAGCTTCGAGAACACTGTCCAACCATCTCGTCCTCTGTTGTCCCCTTCTCCTAGTGCCCTCCATCTTTCCCAACATCAGGGTCTTTTCCAAGGATTCTTCTCTTCTCATGAGGTGGCCAAAGTATTGGAGCCTCAGCTTCACGATCTGTCCTTCCAGGGAGCACTCAGGGCTGATTTCCTTAAGAATGGATAGGTTTGATCTTCTTGCAGTCCATGGGACTCTCAAGAGTCTCCTCCAGCACCATAATTCAAAAGCATCAATTCTTCGACGATCAGCCTTCTTTATGGTCCAGCTCTCACTTCCATACATCACTACTGGGAAAACCATAGCTTTAACTATACGGACCTTTGTCGGCAAAGTGATGTCTCTGCTTTTTAAGATGCTGTCTAGGTTTGTCATTGCTTTTCTCCCAAGAAGCAGGCGTCTTTTAATTTCGTGACTGCTGTCACCATCTGCAGTGATCAAGGAGCCCAAGAAAGTAAAATCTCTCACTGCCTCCATTTCTTCCCCTTCTATTTGCCAGGAGGTGATGGGACCAGTGGCCATGATCTTGGTTTTTTTTGATGTTGAGCTTCAGACCATATTTTGCGCTCTCCTCTTTCACCCTCATTAAAAGGTTCTTTAATTCCTCCTCGCTTTCTGCCATCAAGGTTGTGTCATCTGCATATCTGAGGTTGTTGATATTTCTTCCGGCAATCTTAATTCCGGCTTGGGATTCATCTAGTCCAGCCTTTCGCATGATGAATTCTGCATATAAGTTAAATAAGACCAACTAAGTTTTTTTATTTTGGTATGAGCTTTCATGTGCATGCACACTTCTTCAGATAAAATTTACACACCTTGTAAAAAAACACAAAAAACCCTTTAAAACACCCAACCTACCTCAAAGTGGCTTACAAAAAAGGTAAAACAATAAAACTATCAATAAGAAAAATCAACAATAATTGTAAATGTTGAAAAAGTCAATAGACTAAAAGCAGATTAAAACTCGCACCTGCTTTCTAAACATCTGAGTGGCCTGGTCTCATAGCTGTCAAGTTTTCCCTTTTCTCGCGAGGAAGCCTATTCAGCATAAGGGAATTTCCCTTAAAAAAAAGGGAGAACTTGACAGCTATGCCTGGTAAAGACACTTCCCTGATGTCAAAAGGCAATGAGTTCCAAAGTGTAGATGCTGCCATATTAAAGATCGAGTTTTTACAAATGCAGAGTGAGTATTATGTGGCATCTGACTACAACTCCCATCAGCCCCAGCCAAAACAGGAGATGCAGGTTGCTTGTACCTTTTCCCATACACCTGGGGCAGCAGCTTTAGGGATGATCTGAACAGTGGCTATTATTTTTATTTAGGCATGCCTCAAGTCATGTTATGTCTGATCCACAGCAGATCTCTTTCCCAGAGCTGCCAGGGACTGATCCTGTGGCATTCAACATGCAAACCGCCTGCAAACTGTTGCTGGACCCCCCAGAAATCAGAGACCGTTTTGCTGTCAGTGGTGGGTAGCTTGCTTGGCATATCCTCTACATGCATCCCTACTAATTTTCAACCAGACTTGGGTGAGAAGAGGCAAGTCTTTACTTTTGTAGCATCCTTCAGGCCGGGGACTTGTTTTCCTCCCTAGTCAGGTGGTTTAATGTTACATCAGCTCTCCTTGACATTTGCAGTAGCCTCTTTTAAATAATGTAGGAGTGGAAAGAAACATGGGTGATCCCCCCCTCCTTGGAAATGCATCAAGCGTGGCTGAATTTAGCCATTAGGGTAAATTTACTCTAATCTCAAACTTTCCAGATCAAAATCTCCTCCTCCTCAAAGGAATGTTCTTTTCAGCAACCCACCTTCAAGGGGCTAGATTGGATTGGGAGGGGGGTATATTTTCACACACACACACACACACACACACACACACACACACACATAATGGAGCAGTTCTGCTTTCTTCAGGACATGGTTGAAGCTGTATGCGATGCGTGAAACTGTCTCTCTGCATTTTTCAAAATGAAGAAGTTGCAGTTGGTCAAAGCCTGTTTTCACTTTTCTATGCCCAAACGCTAGCAAGGCCTTCCATTTATTTGTGCATTGCGTTTTTGCTGCTTTGCTAAGAGCAAGGGAGCTGGATGCAGCTTGCATGCATTCTGAACCATGTAGTTGTAATGGCACCCTGTGTACTACAACTCCCATCAGCCCCAGCCACTAGTACAAGGCGTGCAAAGGGTGCCAGGTTGGCAGAAGGCTTACCCAGTCAGTAGGTGCTTGCTTCAGCCCTAGCCGTTGCAGGCTTGTTGGCATCATAAAACTATAAGATTGGGGGATTTTGGATCATGTCTTTTACGTTTATAAAGACAGCCTCCTGATCTGGACCCCAAAACTAGGATTCCCAAACATTTTTTGGTCCACTGCCCCCTTGGTCCCATAAACACACCTACTGTGTCTCCTACCTTACCCTATAAAAAGCATAGAGGTTTTCACAACCCACCAAGGAAGATAACAATACAATAAAACTCAAAACCATTTATTTCTTATTTGAAGAAATGCATATTTCTTCAAAGTCCAGTTAAAATGATTTAGTTTAATGGAAATGCCATAGATCAAACTAAGAACTTCCAATATTTAGGCATCACCTTCTCTTACAACGCCAAATTCTCAGCACATTTGACCGCATCTGCCACCTCAGCAGAAAGAAGTGCTGACGCCATTCTTAGACTATTTAAAAGGAAAGGTGCTGGCTTCCTTCCTATGGCCTTAAAAGTCTTTCAGGCAAAATCTCTGGCCCAACTTCTTTATGGTTCACAAATTGGACTCTCTGCCAATCTTAAGATTCTCAAAACAGTTCAATCAAAATTTCTTAGATCCCTATTCGGCACCCCTAAAAGCACATCTAATGTAATATTAAGACAAGAGGCAGGAATGCCCAGAGTTGAATTAAAAGTCTGGGAACAAGCAATATCCCTCTGGTTGAAAATTCATTATAACCCAAAGGGAATGTTATCTCATTTCTTGGCCGCAGCCCCTTATCCACCTTGGCTTTCGCAAATTACTAACAAGTTCAAACAAATTGGCCTAAACCCAGAAGATCTCTTTAACGGTACTTTGAATAAGGCAAAAACAATTATTACTCAGAGGCCTTTTGACATTGAACTGCAAAAAGTAGATGCCTTACTTCCTAAGAACTACAGGTGTCTAAAATCTTGGCCTAATCTGGCAGCTGCCCCGTACCTATCCAATATTATCTATGAATCTTATAGATGGGCCTTTTCCAGAGCCTGATTTGATGCGATGCCTTCAGCTGTCTTACACGGCAAATTCTTGCGTATACCAATCGCGAAGAGCGCCTCTGTCCATGCATGTCCAACAAGGTGGAATCTATTATTCACATTCTTCTATTCTGTGAATTCTATAATGAAGAACGATCACGACTCATTTTACCCCTATTATCAAAATTCACACCCTTGCAATATTATCTGGAATTTTCCCCTGAAACGTTATGCAAATTCCTTCTGGAAGACTCTTTGAGCTCAGTATCCTACGCTGTGGCCAAATTCTGCACCTTAGCTACCGGTATTAAAAAACGTAAATCTCTTTTATTGAATAACATATTATAACAATTTGTCCTGCCCTCCGATGATGATATTGCGGCTACAGTTCTTAGTTAAATTTCTTATTCTTTTATGGTGTTTTATTCCGCTGGACCTGTATTTTAACTATTGTATATTGACTGTTAAAACCCCATATCAGTTGCTTTTATTGTTCATGTAGAGAATTATGCAGAATTTCTGGTTTAATATGCTGGCTGTTTGCCGTAATAAACATTGACTTGACTTGACTTGACTTGAATTAAATTTATAGGCGCAAGGGCATGACGCTGATGTACACAAAAAGAAATATACGCTCTGATCTAACCTCGTAGCTAAAAATAGAAAATGCAGCAAAGAAAACGACAGGATAAAACTTTTTACGCATCCTTACTAACTAAAACTTAAGGGTTGGGGAAATTCGAAGCATAAAATATTTACATATAGCTACTTACCAAACATGCATAAACCTTCACCTACCACAGATGTACGGTAACTAATTTATAAGAAAATCAATAGCTCTTACCAATAATTGGCTAGCTTGTGACAACTCAGAATTGTAAATACAAACAAATGTGATGAAAGGAAATAGCCTTGAAAGCGATAAGAACAATGAAACTTTAAATACAAAGCAAGGAAGGTGTTCTGCTCCAGCCTGGCACTGCCAACATGGGCTGCCATACACCTGGATTTTCCTGGACATTTTCCTGATTTACACCTGGGAAACAGTGTGTGTGTGTATTTAGTCACTTTCAGGGGGTTGGCAGATTTTAAGAATTGCAGAGAAAGGGCCTACATTTAAATATTAAATGGCCAACTTTCCCCCACTTTTCTTTTAACTGCTGATTCATTGGCCTTTGCCATTCTTTGCCAAAAACACCCCCCACCCTCAAGAATGAGAGATGTAAGTGCACTGAAGGCAGTGTGGCTCAGTGGAAAGAGAGAGAGACTGTGAGGATCCTGGGTTCAAGTTCTGCACCTGCAGGCAGTGGGAGAGGAGGCAAGCTTCTGAAACTTCAAATGACTGGTAGAAAATGGAGTCTTTTATTCTCATTCTCCTGCAGTAAATCACTCTTCTGCCTATTCCCAACTGTGCAATGGGATCAATGGCAGTCTACCTTGCAGGGTGGTGGGTAGGGTAGAGGGTTGCCAATCGATTCAAATGCGTGGGAAATTTCGCATAACATTATCCTGGCTGGCATGAGGAACAGAATGTTCTCTTTGCTGCAGAATACTTTAGGGACAGTGTGGGATGGACAGGTTGTACTTAACAGAAGTATCTTCCCCCCTTAGTTTTCTTCTTTTTCGCTATCCTTTTTCCCTGTAGGTCCTTTCCTGGGTTTGGGTGGGCTGATGGCAGGAAGATTCTACGCTCAGTTCTCCAGAATGATGTGCTGGATCCCTGAGGATCTATCACTCTTCTTGTGTCAAGAAGTTCTTACGAGGTTTTTCTTGGGGCAAGGGGGGGTGGCTCCCTTAAATGACAGGATGAATTTAGGGATTCTTTGTGATTCCTACATTACATAGGGTTAGACTAGAACTAGATGATACTTCAGGTCCATTTCAGCTGCACAATTCTATGCTTTCTATATGATATACCCAAAGCAACTACAGTGGTACCTCGGTTTTCGAATGTAATCCATTCTGGAAGACTGTTCGAATTCCAAAACATTCGAAAACCGAAAACTCAATGCGGAAAACTCAATACGGAAGTCGTGTGGCATGTTCAACTTCTGAGACGTGTTCAAAAACCAAAGCATTTACTTCAGGGTTTACAGCATTTGAAAACTGAAATGTTCATCAACGGAGATGTTTGAAAACTGAGGTACCACTGTACGCATGTGAAAGTGACGTATGAAAAAAAAATCTGCTTAATGACATCAACAGCAGTGGTTTCCCAATACAGTACATGAAAGCTGTAGGTTTTCCAAAACTGCTGAGTAACAGATCAAAGTATTTCAGGGCTGTACGTTTGAGGGATGGGAGGCAGAGAGTGATGAGCTGGATTCGAAACTAGCACCTTTTCAGAAGTGTGAATTCTCTGAACTTAAATATGCTTTACCTCTGCTGTCGGAGATGGGATGCCTCTGAATGCTGATTGATGGGACTCGCAAAGTAGAGAGCACAGCTACTGTTGTGCTCAGGTCCAGCTTGTTCCTGCAGGAGGCAGTGATGGCCATAAACCTAGATGGCCATAAACGCAACCATACATGTTAAAAAGAACAAAATACACAACAAAAACAAATACAAGTCAATAACACCCCCCCCCCAAACACTGAACATTTGTAATTGCGGATGGAACAGGATTGTGTTGTGAGCTACAGGCCTATTTTTCTCTACCCCATTACTGGGGTTTATCGTCATCTCTCCCTCTCCCTTGCAGGTTAATAGAGGGATCACTCACTCAATTGACTTGGGCAAAGGTAAAGGTAAAGGGACCCCTGACCGTTAGGTCCACTTGCGGACCACTCTGGGGTTGCGACGCTCATCTCGCTTTACTGGCCGAGGGAGCCGGCATACAGGTTCTGGGTCATGTGGCCAGCATGACTAAGCTGCTTCTGGCTAAACAGAGCAGCACATGGAAACGCTGTTTACCTTCCCGCCAGAGTGGTACCTATTTATCTACTTGCACTTTGACATGCTTTCGAACTGCTAGGTTGACAGGAGCTGGGACCGAACAACGGGAGCTCACCCCATTGCGGGGATTCGAACCGCCGACCTTCTGATCGGCAAGCCCTAGGCTCTGTGGTTTAACCCACAGCGCCACCCGTGGTTAGGGTAGGGGGCAATAAATGACTGCAGCTCCAGAACAGCGGGTGCAGGGAGAAGCCCAGGCCCACCAAGTTGCTGAGGTTTTCCCCTACCACCAGTCATTTCTCGGGGTACAACTTCTCATTTTCCCAAACGCAAAGCAATGAAGAGATCCATTTGCCCATTAACTTGCATTAACCACCTGTACAGGTGTCTATGGAGACATCCAAGGAAGGGAACTGATCCTTCAAGAATCACCTGCTTCCTGTGCAATTGCCACTCCTCACAGTGAGGTTTGCTGCAGAGTCGTATGCCAAAGAGAAGGAAGGAAGGTCACGGGGACTGAGGACCCTCCCCACTCTTTATTGTACTTTGCAGGAGCATGTGGGGTGGAATGGTGTTCCGAAAGAGGGAAAAGAGTCTGCATTGCACAGAATGTGTTGAAAACAATGAGAGCCTTCAGGACTGGATTGCGCTGCTGACTCCCTTCAAAGGAAAAGAAGCCAAACAAACAGGTCCAGTCTCCATGGCGAGAGAGTAAGAGTGCAGTCCTGTGTGTGTATTTGGTGAGAAAAAGGAACTCTCTCCCACAGGTTCCGTGTGAGTTGATGAGGTGGACCGTAATTGTCGAATTCTTGTTAGATTCTCCTGCTTCATTCTCAGGCAGGCTTTCCCAGGAGTGTTGTGTAACTGCTCTGCAGAGTGGGCCTTCTTATTAGAAAGTTTAATTTTTAATCTCCCTCCTCATTGCTTTTTAATTCCCCCACCCCTCTCGAATGCTGCTCAGAAGCCCGTCAGGCAGAAATCACTCTTACCCCCAGCTCATCTCTGGATTGCCCAGGCAGCCTCAGAATCCATCGCACTCCACACAGTGCTCTCTGTCTCTCTTAAACATGCACCCCACTCATCCAGAGTGTGATGCAAAACAGGATTCAGTCAGGCAACTTTGGACCCCCTTCTTTCTCCTGGAGGAGAAAATTCAGTACCCTTTAAGGCAAACTTTTTTCATTTGCCTTTCCCCCAAACACATGTGAACCAAAACGTAGCCATCCTTCAAAGCTCACACTTGTTCAATTTTTGTGATGCAGTTCTCCAACTTGGTGTGTGTGTGTACAAGAAGGAGGATGTAATATGTACAGTATAAGGATTCATGTGTTAGTGAGAAAAAAATGCATTACATTAAGAAACGTTGCTCACCCACACTTACCTTTTGCCCTAGAGGTCTGCACTTTCCCAGCTTTCCCCATGGAAACCTGCTCTTCTAACACAGAATTTGGGTTTTCTACGGATTGCTGTTTGCTCCAATTCAGTAGAAAAGAGCAGATTTTCACAGGGAAAGCAGCGGGAAACTTTAAATTGCAGACCTGTGCCTGGAAATACAAAGAGAAGTGTGGGTGAGCCCACTGTGAGAAAGAGGGTGGGAATCACTAAAATGCTGGTGATTTTTTTGTGTGAAGCCTTTAAAAAAAAAGATGTGGAAATGTGGTGAACTGATTGGAAAGTGAGAGAGACTGAAACTGACAGATGCTGCCTGGGAAAAGGAGAAAGGAAGAGAAACTGAAATTGACAGATGCCTCCGTTCTTAGGTAAAAGGCAGGTCAAGAGCTTCTCACGTTGCCGGAGGTAACAACATCTTCTCTCACTTTACAGCCAAAACTAGACAGGATGTAGAGTCCTCCTTGTTTTCATGGAGTCATGGAATTGCAGAATTATAAGGGACCTAGAGGCTCATCTAGTCCAACCCCCTGCAATGCAGGAATCTCAGCTAAAGCACCCATGACAGATGGCCATCCAACCTCTGCTTAAAAACCTCCAGAGTTTTGTTTTGTCAAATAAAATCTAGCCATAAAGACAATACAAAGTTGGTAGGGAGGGGTTGCTTTTAACCCCTTTCACCTTCAGGGTTTCTTTTTTCTGTACCTCGTTCCCCGGGGGGGGGGGGGGAGTTAAGGAGAGGAGATCTTATGGCGGGAACTGCTTCCCTGTTAACCACCCCAAACCATGAGAGCCTGGCTTCCAGATGTAGAATAGAATGTCCCTATTTTCATCGGAGAAATGTTGGAGGGCATTGCTGCCTCTGATTGTGGAGGCAGAGCAAGCTCATCCTGGCTAGTAGCCATCAATAGCCCTCTCCTCCATGAATTTGTCTAATCCTATTTTAAAGCCATCTAGATTGGTGGACATCACTGCCTCCTACAGGAATGAGTTCCATAGTTTAAGTAGGTGCTCTTGGCTCTGTCAAAGACTTAATGCTGCCACAGTCACTGTCTTTTAGAGCCACTGCAGCTTTCAGAACAGCAATGAACTTTCAAACTGCAGAGGCATTATTGAGGGTTCTCATCCAGCTATTATTGCGGTACTGGATTGAGGAATACTCTGTATGGCTTGCAAAATGGAGAAAATGGTGACTTAACATGTTTTGCTTCAGACTTCAAGGAACGCAGAATTTTGCCTGGATACTTTTCCTTTGCTAGTGAGTAAGGGCTACTTTGTTGGTGAGCCTGTTTTCTTCCTATCCTTGACCATGTGGCCAAGTTAGTTCTGGTTTGTGCTTAAGAAGGGACCCCTGACCATTAGGTCCAGTTGCGGACGACTCTGGGGTTGCGGCACTCATCTCACTCTATAGGCTGAGGGTCATGTGGCCAGCATGACTAAGCCGCTTCTGGCGAACCAGAGCAGCGCACGGAAATGCCGTTTACCTTCCTGCTGGAGTGGTACCTATTTATCTACTTGCACTTTGATGTGCTTTCGAACTGCTACGTTGGCAGGAGCAGGGACCGAGCAACGGGAGCTCACCCCGTTGCGGGGATTCAAACCGCCGACCTTCCGATCGGCAAGCCGTGGTTTACACCACAGTTCCACCCGAGTCCTGTGCTTAAGAATGCATTCATATAATTACCCCCCCTCCACCCCAGTTTTGATTGTGGGAATGCAAGTCGGGTATATCCAGGTTTTTTGAAAGGCGTGCCTAATGTGCAACAGAAGAGAAGCAGGATGCACAGACAATCTTGTGTGATGTTAGATCAGAGAGGGCTTTCAAAAGAACTGAGGACTTGCAAGGAGCTCACTGCTTGCACCGGTTTTGCAAAGCTTAGGCGGCCAACTAGCTTTCCTGCACAGACCTTGAAGCTGCAGCATCCCCTCCAGCCTTTGCCCAAATACCTCAAGTAAAGGAGAGCCCATCATCACCTCCTGAAGCTAACTGTTCCCCAGCTGTGCTTAGGGGATGTCAGAGAATTCCAGTGGAAATGGAAAAGGAACAGAAATTGCTGCTGTTCTCTTATCCGTCGCATGTCTAAAACCAGAAATCAATCCAGCGACTACAATTGGTGTTTGCTATTGTTCTTGCTTCCAGTCTGCAAATGGTACACAATTAATTGCTTCCTTCTCCCTTCCCCTTGCAATGCATTTCATGAAAAATAGTGGAGTGGAGCAGCAGAAAGATGGCATAGCTTACATAATTAATCATATAAGTGTAGTAATTTTGTCACAATGGACAGTGAGAGGAAGAATGTAGTTTGGGGTGGAAGATGCACTACGGCAGAAGGGAAATGGTGCTGCAGGTGACAAATGCAGGGCAGAATGGAAAAGGATGCCTTCTTATGACCTTAGCTTCTAAATACCAGTTGCTGGAAACCCCAGGAGGCAGTCAGTCCTCTTGTGCTTGGATCTTGCTTCCCAGCTTCCCAGCAGAGCCTCTGGCCAGCCACTGGGAGAAGAGGACGCTGAACACAGAACTCCAGATTGCACCTCCAGGTTGTGCAAATCTTCATCCATAACCCCAAGCTCAGGCTTTACAGTTTTGGCTGTGCTGCCTGCGGAGTCTCAAGGCTCCACCTTATCCTTTTAAGGTCTCGTGTGTGTGTGTTTGTGTGGTTGTCGTTGCTTTTTTATAATCAAAGATTTGAAGATTCAAAGAGGAAGCTTGTTTCCTGCTGCTCCACAGGGAAGGACCTGAACTAATGGATTCAAATGGCAAGAAAGGAGATTCCAGCCAAACCTTAGGAAGAACTTTCTGGTGGTAAGAGCCATTTGACAGTGAAACGGACTCCCTGGGAAGATGGTGGGCTCTCCTTCCTTGGAGGTTTTTAAGCAGAGGTTGGGTGGCCATCAGTCAGGGATTCTTCAGCTGTTTTCCCTGCATTGCAGGGAGCTGGACTTAGATGACCCCTGAGGTCGCTTCCAACTCCATGGTTCTAAAACATGCTTGCCAATGTCTTCTGGCTCTTGGGTTGGTTTGAAGCCTCCTGGTGTGATTCATTCCCTACCTTCCACTCCAGTGACTCTTCTGGCTGGTTTTTGCCGCTTCTTCATTTTGCAAAGACTCCCTGTTGCATTTCAAGTGGCTATTCTGCTAAATAACAAAAACCGGGCACCTCAGTGGACGGTGGAGGCTGTTGACTTTGTTGGGGTTTGTGTGTGTGTGTGTGTGTGTGTGTGTGTGTGTGTGTGTGTGTCCCTTCCCTTCTGACTCTGTAGCAGTTGAAAGTCACAGGCCTTGTAATAAGTTGTATACATCCTTTAGTAGAACTGGCAGGGTCTGTGACAAGTGGAAACATCCGGGTTGCTGTCTTAAAGCATTGCTGCAGGGGTTAGGCCAGGTGGTGTCTCTCCTTTCTGATGACCACAGCAGATTGCATTTGCAAAGTTAAAAACCCACAGATTAGTGACATTAAGTGAGGAATGTAAACATCACCTTCTGATATCCTCCTTCTCTCACAGACAGTGGCTGGGAGGGCTTGCCTTGCACAGCTGGGGAGCAGGTTCAGCATCTGTATTCGTCAGGAGTAAAGATGAGGATCTAGTGTGCATTCTGGGTGAACTGGGAAGAACCATCATTGCTCAGTGATGGAGCACCTGCCTTGCAGGTAGAAGGTCTCAGGTTTAATTCCAGCAGCATCTCCAGGTAGGGCTGCGAAAGACTTCCTGTCTGCCTGAAAAGGATTATTGTAGAGTTGGAAAGGGTTCGGAAAAGGGCAAATAAGTTGCAGGGGAATAGTGTGGGTTGCTGGCGCCCAAGGTGGGGCAAGTGTTGTGACCCCCTTGATGACTGCACAAAAAAACCACCGTGCATGTGTAAGCTAAAGCAAAAAACAACACAAAAAAGTGCATGAAAAGGCTGATTTGAAAATTCAGTTTATGTGAATTGCAGTGTATTCAGCATCAAATGCTAATGAGTAGAAACAGACAGAGTAGCTTGCATAAAGCACCCATTTCCAAATACATCCTTCATCAGTGTATATACATATTGCTGTAAGGCCAAACACACACAACAATAATTAATATCTGTTCAGTATACCATCCTGATGAAGGATGTATTTGGAAACTGGTGCTTTATGCTAGCTGCTCTGTCTCTTTTTGCTCATTAGCATTAAATATCAGACAGCGCGACAAATACTGTAGCATTTAATAGAAATAGTTACAAGTAGGTAGCCGTGTTGGTCTGACACAGTCAAAGGATTTTTTATTTAATAGAAACTGCATTGCAGCAGAATTGAAACAGCTCTGGCTGAGGCAAAGAAGGGTTGCATCTTCAATGGGAATCTCTGCCTTCTTCCATCCCTAAAGCAGCTGCAGGGCTCTCCTAATGTCCTTAGCAACTGTCATGGTCTTTGGTCCAGTCTAATTTTCCTGGCTGCTTTTGGCTCACCTCCCATTTATGCCTGTTGTGTATAACTGCTGTATAAATATCATTCTACAGTACTGGCTTCCCATGCTGTGGGTCAGTCATGAGACGGCCTCATACCTGACTGCAGATCTATGCCCATCTTGTGTGGCTAAACAGGCTGGCTTCTCAATCCATCCTTGCAGCCTGGAAGTGCGCCAGGCTCTGAGCTGCCCTCGTAACACAATTAGCATCCTCAGTGAAGGCTTGCAGTCCTTGTTGACAGTGTGAGGATGCAACTTCCTCTCATGAACGTGAATGTAATTACCCGCTGAGTGCAAGAAACAGGAG
Source organism: Zootoca vivipara (assembly GCF_963506605.1). Lineage (NCBI taxonomy): Eukaryota > Metazoa > Chordata > Lepidosauria > Squamata > Lacertidae > Zootoca > Zootoca vivipara. Next base: position 29,832,324 of record NC_083289.1, on the reverse strand, counting down.
CGGACCTTGGCAGAACGCCTTGGGAGCCAGGAAATTCCTCTGGCTCCTCCTATGCCTATAGCATCGTAGAGTTGGAAGGGATCCCTGAGGGTCTTTTATTCCAACCCCTGCAATGCAGGAATCACAACTAAAGTATCCCTGAGAGCTGGTCTTCCGACCTCTGTTGAGAAAACCATGATGGAGACTCCACCACCTTCTGAGGCTGTCCATTCTGAGAAGGTGAGACAATCACCTTCTGAGACTGTCAGGAAATTCTTCCTAAGGCAGTGATGGCGAACCTATGACACGCGTGTCAGACGTGACACGCAGAGCCCTCACTGCTGGCACGTGCCCCATCGGCCCATTCGCGCTGTTGTTGTTGTTTCTCCTGCTCCTCCTACAGCTTGCCTCTGCTAGAGCTTGCTTGTCTCTGCTACAGCTTGTCTCCACTGTTAAAACCCAGATCCTTTTTCTTGTTGTTGTTGCTGGTAGCCAGAGATTGGTTTTTTAACCCTTTCTGTGCTGATTTTTTCTGGTGCTTTGGCAGACTATGATTGGGTGTAACAGCATTCGTTTTTTAACCCGTTCTGTGCTGGGTTTTTTGGCGCTTTGGCAGACTATGCCGGTGCTGCGTGTTAGTTCCAGTGAAGGTATTATTCATCATTTATTTCTGTTCTCTTTCCTCCTCAAAAAGCACAGCAGCTTTGGGGCATCCCCCCCCCAAAAGCAAAGCAACTTTTGCACACACCCCCCCAAAAAAACCTCCAAAACTTTGGTCAGCAGCTCCTCCCCAAGAAGCTCAACAACTCTGGGCACTTTGTGATAAATAAGGGTTTTTTCGTTAGATTAGGTTAAATAATTAGTTTTTCGTTTATTAAATACAGTTATATATTACAATTATACATTTTTGTTATTTAAACTATAAATATCGCAAAATTAATGGGTTTTTTCTCGAAGTGACACGCCACTCGAGTTATGCTCGGTTTTTTGGCGAATTTTGACACACCAAGCTCAAAAGGTTGCTCATCACTGTCCTAAGGTTTGGTCAGCATCTCCTTTCTTGTCATTTGAATCCCTTGGTCTTCCCCTCTGGAGCAGCAGAAAACAAGCTTGCTCCATCTTCCACATGACAGCCCTTCAGATATCAGAATATGGCTCTCATATCACTCTTTAACTCCCACCAGACTGTTTTAGATTGTAAGTGAGCTTCTCGGGTGAGCGGGGGACCCGCTTTTATGTTCGTATCAATCTATAAAGCATTATGCCTATTGAAAGCCTTTCAAAAATAGCTTATAATGATGATGAATTGAGCAGATGTGGGGCTTTATAGATTTCAAAGAGCAAACTAGTAGGAGCATCTAGTTCAGTCTGTTTTTTTTTACCCTCAATGAAACTTAATGTTTGCCCCTGTGTATAGTGGGGGGCGGGCGGGGGGTTTCTATCTCTTCCTATCATCCTCCCAACAACATGCTGGTCAAATGGCCATGCTGTTTGTGTGCAACAGGTTAAAAACTCAGCATCTCCAGTATACAACAGTCTTTCCCATCTAAGAAGCTTTGGACTGCAAATCCCAGGAATGCCCAGGATTGATGGAGGCTAGGGAAGCCTATGCTACTGGTTCCTTTGGATAAAAGAACCCTTAACGTGGTTTAGCTCTTGACTGGTTCCCACCTACTGGGCTGGATCAGAGGCTAGAATGAGTGGCAAGGGACCTCAGAGGTCTTGTAGTCCAACCCGCTGGCAATGCTCCTGCAGCATCCCTGAGAGGTGGCCAGCTTTTCTCTCTTTTCATGAAGGGGAGCTCACCACTTTCTGTGAGGGAGCCTGCTCTGTTGCCTAGTCAGAATTCCCTTTCTCGGGGTTTGAACCCATCAGTTCAGGATGCAGCTTCTGGGGCAACAGAAAACAAAACTGAGCATGAGAAGAATGGAGAGGAGGAGTTGTCTGTTGCCTGGGGGGCATGGGGTGAATGTGGAGCCCCCCTGAGGGCTGCAAGGGAGGTGTGGATGTTGTGTGCACCCAACTGCCAAACTCTGCACTGCCTTGATCAAACTGGCAGGGCACCATGAGAAAGCAATCCTACGTGCACTTCTAGGAGAGCCAGGGAGGTGTAGGGGTTTGCATCCTGGGCCTGAATTGAGGCAAACCTAGGTTCATATCCCCACTCTGTCTTACGCTGAGTCAGACCAGTATTGTCTATGCTGATGGGCATCTTTCCAGGATTTCATTCATTTCCTGGGACATCCCCACCCTACCAAGAGACCCCATGGGGAGGAGGGGGGGTTGAACCTGGGACTTTCTGCAGGCAATCCTCTTTTAAAGCCACCCAGTTTGGTGGCCATCACTGCCTCCTGTGGCAGTGAGTTCCATAATTTTATGATGTGCTGTGTGAAGCACTCTATTTTGCCTATTCTGGCTCTGCAGAGTTTCAGGAAGGGGATATTCCCAGCCCTACTTTGAGATGCTTATGCAGATTGAACCTCAAATCTTCTGCAGGTAACGTGGGTGTTCTTGCCCCTGAGCTGCTGTCCTTCCCTTTGAAATGAGTCCTGTGCAGATGTGTCCAGGTGGATCAGTCCACATGGGCCAGATCTGCCTCTTGCACCCTGTCAGCTCAAACAACACCTCCAAACTGTCCTCCTTGCTGTCCTCCATAGCAAGGCAGCTTCTGTTTCTGAGCAGGGGAACGGCAAGGATGTTCTGGCAAGAGTTCTCCTCTCCGATTCTCTTTTTCCTCCGACTTAAACGATGCTGTGTGTTTCTAAATTAGGTTCTCCCCATTGTCGAAGCTGGAGTGAGCTCTATGACTAAAAGAACTTCTATTAGCAGGAATTGGAAAAATTTTTTGGGGGGGGGGAGATGAAGGGAAGCAGCAGCCCCCTCTTCTGTCAAAATATGAGAATGTGCAAGTGTCAGAGAGTGTCACTTAGAACTGCAGCTGACGGGGGAGGTAATATTTCAGGAGATGATTTTGCAAATTGAACAAAGTGTATCAGGCTCTTCTCTCCCCCCCACCCACCCCAAAAAACCCCTCTCTCGCACACACACTTTCACCCAATGCTAATGGAACCGTTTAATGCAGTTTCAGAGAGAGCAGTGAAGATTGGTGGAGCAGATCTAACAGATGGGAGATTGAGCAGGATGCTGTGGCAAGATGCTGTGAGCCCCAGGTGGGATTGCGAAAGTGCCAGGGCAGTGGGTGGGTAGCAGAGGGTGGCAGAGAGAGAGCCTGGGAGGATTCTGTAGTGTTTGGAGAGAATGCTAACTAGGATGCTCTGGGCTGGTCAAACAGCTGGTTATACTCAGTCTCCCAGCTGTTTGTTTATCACGTTTGTAGCCTACAGGGTGGGGAGGGCTTGTGCTGGTTTCATAGGGAAGGAGACACAACTGAGTGATGAAACACATGCTTGAAGCTCTCAGTTACAAGGACTGCAGGCGAGAGGGCTAGGAAAGCTGAGGCCATGGAAAGCCACTGCCAGGCGGGTCAGACCCAGCCTTCCCCAACCTGATGTCCTCCAGGTTTGGACTCCATTTTCCATCAGCCCCAGATAGCACAGCCATTTGGGACTGATGGGAGTTGAAGTCTATTGCAGATATTAATATTGTGCAGCTTGAAGAGACAGGATGCATAAAAAAACTGACTCCTTGAAAACATTGTCAAGGCCCATAAGTGTAATTAAAGCTTTACTTGCAGAACTTTCTTCAAAACAGAACAAAAACAGTAAACGATGCATTCAAAATATCCGTAAGATCATGTGGAAGTTTGTCATGAACTGGCAGGACAATGGGGAGATGGAAAAGGATCCTGGCGAGGGATGCAGCCAGGAGTGGGACACACCGGAGCAAGCTAGGGATCAAGCCCACTTGCTGCAATCAGCATGCAAACTTTAAAAGGGCAGCAGAGCTGAGATGTAGGGTCTGCTCAATCGCCCATGGTGATGGACCTCAACTTGGATGCTCCAGGATCTCTGTGGGACGGAGCTTTGGTTTGGACTTTGGACATGTGGATTGACCCTGGACTGGGACTTGACATACTGACTTGCTGCCAGGTAGGCCAGGGGTTCTGGATGAGGTCCAGCACAGGCTCAGTTTCCTATAAAATATAAAGTACAGTGGTATCTTAGTTTTTGAACAGAATGCGTTCGACTCCCGGAACCGTTCGAAAACCAGAGCGCAGCTTCCGATTGGCCACAGGAGTGTCCTGCAGCCAATTGGAAGTTGCGCCAGATGTTCGGCTTCTGAAAATCGTTTGAAAACTAGAACATTCACTTCCAGGTTTCGATTGTTTGGAAGCCAATTTGTTCGGGAGCCAAGGCATTCAGCTTCCAAGGTATGACTGTACTCCAAACAGATCTAAAATCACAGGTCTGTCTCTCCTTACAGTCTCCATTTTGCCTGCAGCTGTATTCGCTCACTGGAGAGTCATTTACTCACCCTTACTTCCACAGAGCATGAGAACAAAGATTCAAAATGCAAACAAATACATTCATCACCTGATCTAAGGTTAAACACTCACCTGTTAGCTAGCAGAAAACAACAATAGTTAATTATCAACCCATCAAGGAGTTCAGAGACCACTTAGTATACTTTAGTGGAATTTCCCCACATTAAAGACTCCAGTAATACACATTTAGACATTCCTCATTTCAAACCTGGGACCTTCTGCATGCAAAGCAGGTGCTCTGTCCTTGAATAAAATGTGGTCATTAAAAGTTGGGTTTGAACTGGAGATGTTGTCCTGTGCTTGAAAAGGTGGAAGACTCAGTAGACCATCCCTTACTGTCTCTGGGCTTGCTTTTCGACAGGTGACCACTGTTATAAACTTCAATGCATGGAAAAGTTTAATTAGAAGAATTTTCTGCTAGGGTAGGAAGGTGGCCATTTCTGAGGCTCACAGAGCTCCTCGTTGCATACACACGCTGAAGCCTGACAATGCAGAACCTCCCTGGGGACTGTTTTGCATACACTTTGAGCCTCTCCTCTCTCAAAGGGAAAAAGAGTTGACACTGCAGCAAAGGGATCGGAAATGCTGTAGATTAAAATAGCCTTTGATAGAATTGAAAAGCCACTTCCTTTTGAGAGCCTCAAACTCTCTCTCTCTCTCTCTCTCTCTCTCTCTCTCTCTCTCTCTCTCTCTGTGTGTGTGTGTGTGTGTGTGTGTGTGTGTGGTGGGGATAGTGAGGAAAGAGAACAAAGGTGTTTGGGGGCTAGAGCCAGGTGGGAAACCTTATGCTTGGGGAGCAAATACAGCTCTCTGGAACTCTCTATGTGGCCCTGAGCCCTCCCTTCCCAGGCCACGCCCCTCTCCCCAGCCACACCCTTCCCCAGCCTTGCTCCACCCTCTCTTTGTGAAGCCTTAGTTAGACATACTGCTGGGAGGGGTCAGGCAGAGTGAAGATGGATGCAGACAGATCCCTATGGGTGCATAAGATGCGACCTGGAGTGATTGCTGTCTGTTTCAGCCCAAATCTGGTCAAATACCCTGCTGACCCCTCAAAATCAGATTTTGGTTGGGATCCATGACTTGGCCTGATCTAGTGCACAGCCCTAGCCTAGTTTCCACACAGGAAAAGAAAAATCAGTAAAATGTAAAGTACAATTAAAACATCCATTATAATCAATATACGGTTTTGTTCTGATTGGCACCAAATACAGGAGGAGAACCAGGCAATGAGGTGCGTCTGCCGTCCGCCCCCGGCATGGCAAAAGCCTGTTTTTAAAAAGAGGATTGGACAAATTCAGGGAGGACAAGGCTAACGATGGCTACTAGGAAAACCAGTTGCTGCAAACTGTAGGAGGGGGCGATCTTGGGGCGATCTTGGGGTTAGGTCTTGCTTGTGGGCTTCCCTTTGGGGCACCTGACTGGCCACTGTGAGAACAAGATGCTGGACTGCCTGGGCCACTGCTCTGATCCAGCAGGCTCTCTTTGCCTTCTTATGAATGTTGGGACTATTTGTGCTTGCAAGGGAAGGGAGAGGCCCTGCTCTGGTTCCTGCACAGCGAGTCTTTCTGCCAGTCTCAGGGCTCAGATGGTCTTGATAGAGAAAGGGGTACATTAGATCCCTCTGCATTGGGCAGCATGTATGCCACATTAATGCCGCCACCCCCCCCCCCCATTTCTGTGCGAAAGAAGCTCCATTCTCCTCCCAACCCTATACTTCCTCCTCCTCCCTGCCAGTTCCCACTGCCCAGCTAAAGTGGCTCCTTGCTCTGAAATTCCACCCACCAACTTACCAAACTGTTTTGCTCGCTGGGGGTTTCTGGGTCTCCCAGCCTACACAAATCCTGCTGCCATTGCCGCTGGGTTGGTTCTCGGGCCGTGAAAAGACTGAATGTGTCACTTGCTCCCTTTTTAAACAACCCCCCCCACTTCCTTTTTCCTTCAAAAAGGGTCCTTTTGTCCCCTTTGAAAGGGCTGTTCTTCCAACAGAGGTATAATTTCAGAGTCCCCTGTGGTGGCCATACAAATGAGCCCAACAGAAGGTGTGCATTATGGAAATGTATAGTTTTCCAGAAAAGATTGAGGTTGCTTCTGTTGAGGGCGGGTGGGAGGAATGTAAATAAAACAAAAGCACCAAGGAGCCAAGTGTGAAGGTGCTGGGCGTGAGTCTCCAAAGCATTCCTTGAAGGGGTAGGGGAAATGCTGCAGAAATGCCCAGGTTTTGGAATGGGCTGCCCAATGACATGGTTCTCATACCCTCTCCTTGGTGGAGGGCAGCCCCTCTGGGTCTAATGAGACCAGAAAGTGGGGTAGGTGGAGCAATGATTGATGGTTACCCCACAGATGTGCCTTGCTGGCATCCAGCTTCCCTTGCCGTTTCTTTCAATGGACAACAAAGGACGCTCGACTGGTGGGAAGTGGGGGGGGATTCAGCCCCCTATTTTTCCCACCCCCATGCATGACTGCTTCCCTGAACTCCTGTTTGCTGCTTGCTGCAATTGTGCAAAGAATGAAACAGCCATCTCTGTTGCTCCCACCCCAAACAACAACACCCTTTTTTTTGCATGAAAAGAGCGGGAGGCCACAGTGGCAGGAACTCAGCTTGCAGTGGTAATGTGGAGCTCAGATTTGGAATAGCGGAAGGCAGCCAGCGTGCTATTTTTAAGGAACTTGGTCGGTGGGTAGGGGGTCAAGATTATTGACTATTTAAAAGTGAGAACTTCTGCACAGGTTTCTTTATTCAAAACTTTCCAAAGAGCTGCCTTTCCTGCTTCACAGAAGTGTCCTCCCTCTCCTTTCATGGAAGCCTTTGACTGGGTCTGCCTGCAGTAAACCAGAGGATTGAGTTGTGAGGAAGAGAGGAGGAGGAGGAGGAGGAGGAGGAGGAGGAGGAGGAGGAGGAGTTTGGATTCGATATCCCGCTTTATCACTACCCTAAGGAGTCTCAAAGCGGCTAACAATCTCCTTTCCCTTCCTCCCCCACAACAAACACTCTGTGAGGTGAGTGAGGCTGAGAGACTTCAGAGAAGTGTGACTAGCCCAAGGTCACCCAGCAGCTGCATGTGGAGGAGCGGGGAAGCGAACCCGGTTCACCAGATTACGAGTCCACTGCTCTTAACCGCTACACCACGCTGGCAGCAGAAGCACCTGGCTGCTGGATCAGACCCAAAGACGACCCATGTAGTCCAGTTCCAGGGCACTCATTAGTTTCTTAGGGGCAAAATAAACAACACAGTGTCTTAAGCCATGTGTTAAAATGCAGGCCCTGTCAGATTCCTGTCAAGTTATCTCTCGGGGTGCATGTGCACAATTTAAAGCGAATCATGGGGTGGAAGCGGGGAGGTTGAACCTAAGAACAGTCTCCTGGATCAGGCTAATGGCCTAACTAGTCCAGCATCCTCTCCTCACAGCGGCCAACCAGATGCCCCTATGGGAAACCCAGAAGCAGGACCCAAGCGCAAGAGTTGCCTTCCTGTCCTGTGGTTTCCAGCAACTGGCATTCAGAAGCATTGCTGCCTCCAGCTGTGGAGGCAGAGCCATCGTGACCATCAATAGCCCTCTCTTCCTCGAGAACTCTCCCCCCTTCCCTGTTCTGACAGCTCTGTCCAGGCACACATCTGTTCTTAAATTTGCTTTAGAGATTTCATTATTGCTTTTGAAATCTGCTTTCATATTTAATTCTGTTCCTTTGGAATGATGACTAAACACCAGGAAGAACTTTCTGGCAGTTAGAGCTGTCCGACAGTGGAACGGACTCCCTCGGGAGGTGGGCGGACACACCTTCCTTGCAGGTTTTAAAGCGGAGGTTGGATGGCCATCTGCCAGGGATTCTTTGGCCGTGTGATTCCTGCAATGCCGGGGTTGGACTAGATGACCCTTGGGGGTGCCTTCCACCTCTGCAATTCTATGATTCTATGAAATAATAGATCCCCCTTCAAAACAATCACACTGATCTTTCGGCACTTAAGTCTTTTGTATTGTAGACTCCTGAGCTATTTCGGTTTGATGGCTTCATTTCCAGGTGCTCCCAAGCTCAGAAATGTTCCTCATTCTGCCATGGTGTATCAGGGGCTGCTAGATAAAGCTGTCACTTTTTGTGAACACCCCCCACCCACCCACCCCCAGAGCCTGTAACTTCTCTCTCTGGCTTGCACAGTCTCAGCGCAGCTTAGAGGAGCTTATTGGTAGGTGAACAGGCGGGGTGGGGTGGGGGTCCTTATTGGCTTCCCCCCTCCTCCTCCCCTCTTTCTTCTTTTGCATAAGAATCCTGCTGGGAAATGGCTGTTTATGCTTCAGGGAGGCTGATGTTAAGGAGTGTTTGCAAGGGCTGATGGGGAAATGCTTCTCTCTCTCCCACCACCAAATGGGTGAGGCATTTTTATTAGACTTGATATATAATGGCTGCTAATAAGAACTATTCCAGACTTTCTCTCTGCCAGGGCTGTCACAGCTTCAACCAGCAAAAAAAGCTGATTAAGCAAAACGTAGGCTGAGGAGAACATGGGATGCTGCCTTATACAGAGTCGTACCAACTGTCCATCTAGTCCAGTGCTGTCTACACTGACTGGAAGCAGCTCTCCAGGATTTCAGACTGGGACATTGCCAGGCCTCCCAGTGGGGAGTGCCTGCCAGTGGGGATTGAACCTGGGACCTTCTGTACACAAAGCAGGCCCTCTACCCCTGAGCTGTGCTCCTTCCTTTAAGTTAGACATAGGAAGCTGCCTTAAATGGAGTCAGACACTTGGTCTATTTACGTAGCTTAGTATTGCCTACATTGACTGGCAGCACTGGCTCTCAATACAGGCAGGGAGCCTCTCCTAGCCCTATCTGGAGATTGAACCTGGGGCATTCTGTATGCAAAGCAGGTGCTCTACCACTAAGCTGCACCTCTTCCATTGAGGATTATAGTCCTTCCTTAGACTGCCTGCTTACAGTGGGTAAAGCGACTGTCTCCCTCTGCCCCTGGATCTCATTAGGGGGCACTTTCACCACACCCACCTGCCCAAAGCTAACCTAATAAACGAGGTTTGCAGGCCCCGTTAATGCTCAACTGATCCTTGGGGCTTGCAAAGTGCCTGCCAGCTTGGAACCTTTGACATCTCCCAAGAGAAATGGGGAATTCTGGAACACGTTAAAGCTAAGCCCTTACAGCCAATAACCTTTAAGATCTTTGTGTGTGTGTGTGTGTGTGTGTGTGAGAGAGAGAGAGAGAGAGAGAGAGAGAGAGAGAGAGAGAACACGAGAACATTATCCTGTTCTTATTTGGCCTTTTAGCTGGTGTGAGAGACAAGTGGAGCCTTTCACTGAGAGGCATGGGTGTAGCCAGGATGTAGGTTAGGAGGAGCAGACTTCATATTGGGGGACCAGAAACTCAGTTATTTAAGTACTTTTATTGATTTGCTTGATTGGGGGGGGGGCATCTATGTCCATGCTGCGAGGAAAGGAGTTTCATTAGGACAGTGGCACATGCTAAAACATTCCTAGATCTGGAAAACCAGCCCAAAATTATCTTTGCAGAGTGGCATGTAAATCAATCTCTTCCATTCTTCAGAGCCTGGCCCCCTTCCAAGAGACAGAGAGAAAGAGAAATGGAGAGAGGGAGAGAGGGGGAGAGAGAGAGAGAGAGAATGAGAATGGTATCGTTGTAGAACCAGAAGACGTGGGCATAAGACATTCTCCAGGCTGGTTTATTTCCTCCCTTAGCAGAAAGGATCTGATCTAGAGATGTTTGATCTGAGGTTCCTTCTCCTCCCACTGTGTCATTTGATCTCCCACCACCCTGCTTCCTCCCTCCCTCCCTCCCTCTGACCCCCACTTTGCCACAGCTTCTTCCAGACGAAACCCTTCCACGGAACCCCCCCCCCCAAACTACCTATGTGAAGATTTAGGCAAGCTTTCCAAAAGTTTGGTTTGCAAGGTCAGGGGTGAGGAACTGAGGGCTCCTCCACAGTTTGGTTTGCTCTGCGATTTCTAGTTGCACTTTCTACTGTTGAATCAGAACGAATCTCAATCAGATTCGTTCCATTCAGCAGCAAACAGCAGGTTTCCCCAGGGAAAGCGGTGGGACAAAAATAAAACATCTCAGATCCATGTCTAGAAGTCACGGGACAAATCTGGGAGAAATCACTGGACAAATGGTAGTGTTTGGATGAGTCCTAAATCTGGCCAGTAGACCAGATCCTGGCCTCCACTACCTCCCTGCAGGCCGTGTGTGTGTGTGTGTGTGTGTGTGTGTGTGTGCTTCCTTGACCCTGGCATTTTGAAATCAAGGATTTGGTTGACGCTCTGAGATTTTGGATATTTGATTTATTGGGGCATTTAGGTGCTGCTTTTGCACCTGTAAGTGCTTTTTACGGAAAGCACTTAAAAACAATTATGTGGCAGAAAATAAATTGCTGTGCCTGCGTATTTGTCGAGGAAAATGCTAAATCCCATTAGCTGCCTTTGGCAACTTTCCTTGTGGGTCCTGCTGTTCTCCATTCACAGCAGCCTGAAACACAGAAGTGGAGGAGGCAGAAGCTTTTCCTGTGTGACTCCATTGAACTCGGTGGGACATACTTCGGAGTAGATTAGTGGAAGGGTCTCTTTTTATTGAGTGTGTGGTTCTGCTGCTCAGAACATGTCATTCTTGCTCCAAGGAGCTACAGAGTTCGACCAAAATAATCGAAGGTTGGAGCAGGTCCCCTATGAGGAAAGTTTGCGATATGTGGGGCTTTTTATAGTTCGGAGGGGATCTGAGGAAGGGGGACATGATTGCAGAGTCTACAAAATCATGTAGGGTGTAGAGAAATGGATGGAGAGATGTTCTCTTCTCCTGCCCGTGATTCTAGAACCCGCCCAATGAGGCTGGATGTTGGGAGATTCAGGACAGAGAAAATAAAGCCCTCCTTGACATGCAGGAGGCAGTGATGGCCTCCAACCTGGATGGCTTTAAAAGAGGATTGGACAAGTTCATGGAGGAGGAGGAGGAGGAGGCTATCAATGGCTACTAGCCACAGTGATGATGCTTTGTATCCATAGTCATAGGCAGCAATGCTTCTGAATACCAGTCACTGGAAACCACAGGAGGGAAAGGGAGACTATGGAATTGGCTCCCAGTGGAGGCAGTGATGGGCTCCAACTTGGATGGCTCTCAAAGAGAATGAGAAAAATTCAAGGCTATTGATGGCTACTAGTTGTTGTTGTTGTTGTTGTTGTTGTTGTTGTTGTTGTTGTTGTCCAACCCTAACCCTTGACACGACTCAAGGTGGCTTACAGATAAATGTCTATGTACCAACTCTGGTATTGCTGGACTAGATGGGCCCTTGGCCTGATCCAGAAGACTCTTTTTATGCTCTTATGTTCCTACGTTCAAGCTATCTGGGCATCTGACTTTGTCCTTCTCTTTCCCTGGCCCTGGATGAGCAAGTCATACCACTTCCCCTTGCCCAGTGTCTCCTGTGAGCAGCACATGAGCCCAACCAAAGATGTGTCCCTCTTGGATTCACCTCTGTGCCTGTCTCCTGCTCCTCCTTCCGCTTCCCATCACGTAGCTGTGCTCACTGTACTGCCAGGAGGCATCCCAGATGTCTTCCTTGGGGAGGGGAGAGGGTGACTGGAGACAGTGTTGCTGAGTAGAGAACACCCCTTTCCACACACGTACAGTACCAGCTTCCACCCAAAGGACTGTGTGGAGATCCATCTGTTGCGCAGCGTATACCACAATGGTGTTATTTCCCCCCCCATAAGTCTTAATTAGCTGTGACAGGTGTAAATAATTCACAGCCTCCTGCTCTTTTTCATGCCTGGCAAATTCATATGCATGCAGTAAATACAGCCTTGGGTTTCGTTCCCACATATTCTCCACTGCAGCTCTGAAATCGGCTCCATCCTTTCCAGGAGTCCACAGAAAATCACTGAGCTTGAATTGGCCATGTTCTCAGCCCTCCATATGTTTTGGGCTGCAGCAGGTCGAGGCAGATGGGAGCTGAGTTACATTGGCTGGTGTTGAGGGGAGCTGTAATCCAAGGCATATGGAGGGATCACCAGGTTCTCTAGACGCTGCTTCATCTCCCACATCTAGGATCTAGGATCAGAGAATTGGTCCCTGCAATGCAGGAATCACATATGAAGAATCCCTGAGTGCTCCGGTTAACTCGTAGGCTACAGGCTGCCTATAGCCTCCAAGGGGGTTTAGTGGACTCCCATCATTGCAATTTAAAATAATCACATTTTAATACAAGTTTTGACTGCTCCTATGGGTCCCCTGCTTTGAAGCTATGAAGTTTCTCTCTATCTCTCCCCCCAACCCTCAACTTTAAGTTTTTTTTAAAAAAACTGTTTTTTAAATTCTTTACTGCTCCCATTTTTTAATCACCACCACCATCATTTTAAAAAGTACTTTTATGGACCACTCCTGCAGGTCCCCTGATATGATGCCAAAAGGTTTCTGTGATACCTACCCCCCGGAAGCATCCACCCCTCAATATATCATTAAAAAAAAACCTTCAGTATTTCCAGTTTGGCACATGGGGCCTTCAGTGTTGACCCATGGGCCAATGTGAGCCTCAGTCTGAAAAAGCTTTGTCACCCATGGTCTAAAATAGGGGTGCTTTTTGTGGATAGATACAGAAGTATTTCCACTCTCTGCTGTCCAGTGTTTGGGCTTCCTGGCACAATCTGCAGCAAATCATTTGGCCATTTTGTGAGTTGGAAGACAGGTGTGTGCATTCTGGGACTCTCAGCTCAAATGTGAGGGTGTCTATCATTTGGCAAGGACCCTCCTTGGATGGGTCTAACCTTGGATGGGTCTAACCCCCAGAAAGACATTCCTTGTGGAGCTTCAGAACTGCTGTTGCCTTAATGTTAAATTGTGGTATTCCGTCCCGCAGGAGGCAGTGATGTCCCCGAACCTGGGTGGCTTCAAAAGAGAATGGGAAAAATTCATGGAGGAGGAGAGATCTATCAACAGCTGCTAGTTGCACAATCAGGCAGAGTCCCCCCAAACCCCAGGCAGTCCCTGAGCGGAATAATGACATCAGACAACGTTCTATGGGATTAAAATTGGCCACAACTTTTATTAAGATTCAGATGTAGGGAAACCTTGGCTCAGGCATTGAGCGATTATCCTTCCCAGCCCCCAGCCGGGGGTCTGGGTAATTTCCAGGTTATCCAGCATATGTGGGGGTTGGGCTAGCTCTGGAGAATATATGTTCAAGCAGATAGCCCACTCCCCTTTTCGCCGCCGCTGGAGGGGGAGGACAATGACGACCTCTGGGCATATGGTCAATGCCTCCCCCCTAGACCCCGTTTACGGGAACCCTGGTATCGCCGCCGCAATGGGGGCGGGGGGTCACCTCCCCCACCCCCACCCCATTCTGGTAAATGACTAAAGGATTCCGCCCAAGGCCTGCACCCGCCAAAGTTGTGACGAATTGCTACGGGAAAGGCGAAACCTGCCAATGCAGGGAATGTCCTTTCCGCCTTGTCGTAGCAGTGCCTGCGTGCGTGTTCGCCTGCGGACGAAAAAAAGGGGTTAACCTGTAATGGAAGCATTAATTTTGGGAGTGGAGGGTGGGAAAGCTCTGGAGTCGTCGGCTGCTACCCAGGTATGTCTCGCCTTCTACTGTGTGCAGTGGATGGTTACCTCCTCCCACCTGGCCAATCCCCCCTGGCAACACCTCCCTCAGCTGGATTGGACGGCTGGCTGTGTGGGCGGAGACCACAGGTATCCAGCCCGGGAAGGTGGTGCCAGCCTCCAAACTGCTAAGGGCTGTCCAGGGATTCCCAGGGGCTGCGCGCAAAATGTGCACCCCTTTTTATATGGGGAACGGTCATTATGATGGCTGTTCTCTGCCTCCATGGTTGGAGGCAGAAATGCTTCTCTGTACCACTCACTGCAAAGTTACCACAGGAGGGGGGAGGGCATCTTGTCATCAAATCCTGCTTGCTGGTTTCCCAGAGGCATTTTGGTGGCCACTGTGAGAACAGGATGCTGACTAGGTGGACCATTGGCCTGATCCAGCAGGCGCTTCTTATGTTCTTAATGGCCTTTTGCTAATCATCCTACCCACTGAAGTGTTCTTTAGGCAATGGGTGTGGGATTTTAAAAATATTTTTGCTGGGGCAGGGAGCTTGAATCTGGAAAATAGAAGTGGCCTGAGTTTTCATGTGGCTGCTGAATCTACACAACACGAGAGAGAGAGAGAGAGAGAGAGAGAGAGAGAGAGAGAGAGAGAGAGAGAGCAATTGGTCTGTTTGTTACCAAACCCACAGTGGAAGTAAGAAGGAAAACCCTCAAGATTTCTTTGAAGTACCTGCTGGGTATTTGAAAGAAGCAACCCACAGTGCATCTTTTTTTGGGATGATGGAAGCATGGGCATAGTCAGGGGGGCAGGGAGAAGCAGCTGCCCCCCTAAATCAATACAAATCAATAAAAATACATAGCAAACTGAGGTTCTGCCCCCCCCCCCGGCCTCTCCCTCCAACAAAAATACTGGCTGTGCCCATGGATGGAAATATCTGCAATAAAAACTTAAGAGATTCCCCCACCCCTGCAGCTAGGGTTGCTAGACTCAATAGAGGACAGGACTTCTGTGCCTTTAATTGCCCTGCTCTCTTTTGAGTCTGGAAACCTTAAAGAGAAACCAGCAGACCCTTTGCTTGGAAATTAAACAAAGGGTCTGCTGGTTTCTCTTTAAGGTTTCTAGACTCAAAAGAGAGCAGGGCAATTAAAGGCACAGAAGTCCTGTCCTCTATTGAGTCTGGCAACCCTACCTGCAGTTAGCATTCTCCTCATTATGTTTAGGCACTTAGCTTTCTCTGGTCTTGGTCACAGAGCACAGGTATAGCATTTGATTGTTAATTTGGAAATCTTCCAAGATCAAAGCTGCAGCGCAGTGGCAGGTCATCTGCATTCCATGTAGAATGTCCCAGGTGGAACCTCAACAGCATCTCCAGGTAGGGCAAGGAAAAATCCCCTGGATGAATCCCTGGGGCTCATCCACACTTATCTTTTGCCCTGCGCTTTCTAGGCACAGGCTTGTGCTTTCCCAGTCCATGCCCAAATCCCCCCCCCCAGCTTTCCCCAGGAAAGCCCACTCTTTATTGTTGAATTGGAGCAAATGACAATTTGGGTTTTCTGCATATTGCAATTTGCTCTTATTCAACAGTAAAGAATGGATTTTCGCAAGGAAAGCACCAGGGCAAAAAATAAAATAAAAAAGTTGTGAGACATGGACCTGGAAAGCACAGATCTGTGCCTAGAAATGAGGAGCAAAGGTAAGTGTGGATTAGCCCCTGAAGAGTTGCTGCCAGTCAGTGTGGACAGTGCAGACTTTATTGACTTGTATTAATTGTTTTGTTGAATTTGTTGCTGTTGTTTGCTTTATTCCTAAGCTATTGTGTTTGATATTATAATGATTGCAACATTAGTGGATTGTTTTTTTTAATGCTATTGTGATTATTGTGAGCTACTTTGAGCTCAACGTTTGTTTCTGGAAAAGTAGATTGCAAATATTGAATCAAATCGCATCAGAGAAGATTCCACCTAAACATTAGGAAGAACTTCCTGACAGTAAGAGCTGTTCGGCAGTGGAATTTGCTGCCAAGGAGTGTGGTGGAGTCTCCTTCTTTGGAGGTCTTTAAGCAGAGGCTTGACAGGCATATGTCAAGAATGCTTTGATGGTGTTTCCTGCTTGGCAGGGGGTTGGACTGGATGGCCCTTGTGGTCTCTTCCAACTCTATGATTCTATGATTCTAAGAGCTAGGTGGACCCAATGATCTGACTTGGTATAAGGCAGCTTCCCTCCCACTTTTCATGGCTACTAGCCCTGATGGTTGTGCTTTGCTGCCTCAATGACAGACAGCAATGCTTCTGAATGCATGTTGCTGGAAAACACAGGAGAGGAGAGGGTCTTGCTTGCCAGCTTCCAACCGGCATTTGGGTGGCCACTGTGAGAGCAGGATTCAGGGCTAGATGAGCACCTGCCCTGACCCAGCAGCCCCTTCTGATGTCCTTCCGGTTGCTCAAGTAAGGAGAGGGGGGGGAGGTTGTCTCAGAATTACAAAGGACCTGCAGCAGCAGCACCCAAGTTTAAGAACACCCTGGCCTGCAGCATCTCGCCAGACTGGAATTTCATGATTTTTCCTGTTCCCAGCTAAGGTGGATTCACCATGACACGAGATCTGAAGTGTGTGTCTGCAAGATGGTTCCCTTACCGGAACACGATATGACTGAGGAAGTTCTCATCTCAGAGAGGCATCTTGTTTCCCGGGAGACGCGGCGCTCTCAAGTTCTGCAAAGGGCAGGAGGCTTCAGCTTCCGAAATCGGCACGACTGCCTGCTTGGCAGCTGTCCTTGGGTGCCTCGCAAGCAGAGCTTCACCTCCGCTCCTGTTTCTGGGTCTGAGCAGGCGGCTGCTGTGTGCTTGGCTTGCATGGCTGCTTTCTCTCTCCCCTCTTTGGGGAGTGTGGTAGCAGAAACATTTGCCCTGAAGGATGAGCAGCCTCAGCCACCAAGGGCAGCATGTTGGAAGTGCAGAGCAGGCGGCTCTTTGAGGAAAAGCAGCTCCAAAGGACCCCCCCCCTTTAATTCTGGGTGGCTTCCAACATCTGTAAAAACATAGTAAAACATCAGAACTTCCCTACACAGGGGCTGCCTTCAGATATCTTCTAAAGGTTGTGTGGTCACTTATCTCCTTGGCTTGGGGATCACATAACTGTACCCTCCAACATTTCTCCGGTGAAAATAGGGACATCCTAAGGAAAAGCGGGACATTCTGGGATCAAATTAGAAATCGGGTCCTCCCTAACAAGAAGGCACATGTTGCGGTGTGACCTGGCAACCAGACCCAGTGTTCTGGGTGGTATGTTTGGATAGCCACAACACCCTCTTGGTGGTCCCTCGATCCTGAGTGCAATTGGGGCAGAGGGACGTCAGTCAAGGCGATCGAGGGACCCCTATTTAAGCCAATGCACATGTCTCGGAGCTTCCTCTTTTGGGCTCTGTGCATCGGAACACCCGCCTACCTCTCTATATTTAGAGCTTGCGCTTGACCTTGCTATGCCGTCGTGTGTCGCCTGTCATTGGGACAGGGGCACAGCAGGAATTTTCCCCACTTGGCTGATCTTGCCACTGTCCCAGGTGTTCACCCGAGGCTGACCTATGGTTGGTGCCCAGGGTCAGTGCTGCCTGCAAGGGTGCAGGGAGCTAGTCAAACCAGAGCCTATGCAACCACTCATTTGACTGTAATCAATAAAGTTGCGGCCTAAATTCTGCCAAAAACCAAACCTTAAATTTGAGTCTTGTCTGAATTTATTTCTTGGGCGTGGTTAAATGGTCTCCACACACAAACCGTGATAGCTTGGACACTTGGAGGGCCTGAGCTCAGTATCTTAACTGTGGCTTCCAGCCCCTGGTATTCAGAAGCATTGCTGCCTTCAACTTGTAGCAGCAGAGCATAGCCATCACGGCTAGTAGCCATGGATTGCCATCTCCTCCATGAATTTGTTTAATCCCTTTGTAAAGAGATCTAGGTTTGTGGTCAATCATTGCCTTCCTGTGGGAATGAGTTCCATAGATTAACAATGCACTGTGTGAAGAGGGACTTTCTTTAATCTGGCCTGAATCTTCCAGCAGCTGACCCAAGCCCAACAGCACCACTCTGTTTGCCTGTGATTCGCAGCAACTAGTATTCAGAGGCATGCCGCTTCTGACAATAGAGGGAGAATTGGGCTTCTTTCGCTTTCCCATTTTTTCTTAAGCTGGGTTTGCCACATTTCCAAATCAGTTTGCAAGCATTTGTCAAAAGTACTCCCGGAGACATGTCAACATTTTAGTGTGTGTGTCTCCTGAAATAAACATTTTTTGCAAGCAGTTTTCTCCAATATATAATGCATTTTTGTAAACTGGTTACACCCATGCATGCTTTTTAATGTACACCTTTGACTTGTACATTTTTTTTTACGCCTGTTTTGTTTGGAGAACCACGTTGAAAAATTCTCATTGCAGAGCAAATTTTGGAGAATCACCGTGTTTCATTCTGTTTTGTTTGGGGAATTGCAATCAGATGAGTTCCCATTAAACTGTGAATGGAACCAAATTTCTCCCCATGCCAATTCAGGGGCTCATTATGTGGACAGACAGAGACTTGTTTCGTTGCCAGGCGATGAAGATTTCCAGAGGAGCTGCAGCTGAACTAGTTTCTTGCAGCAAAAGCAACAAAGACTCTTATGGCACTTTAAGGACTGAGACTTCGTCCACACTGCCACTTATCCCAACACTTTCCCTTTGGATAACTCACTGGTTACTGCTGAATCAGAACGAATGCCAATTGGTTTTTCTGTGGATTGCCATTTGTTCTGATTCAGAGGTAAACAGTGGGTTTTCCCAGGGAAAGTGGTGAAAGAAATGAAAAACCACTCAGCCCTGTGCCTATAAATATACTTGGTACAAGCGGAAAGTATATTCAACTGTTTTTATTATGTAGCATATAACTTCCGGGTGCCTCATAGGAAGCCATTCACAAATGAAATAACTATTAGAGGCAACCAAGCAACTTTCTTCTGTCCATGTGCGGTTGCTTCATCTCTGATGCAGCAGAGATAAACAAGAAAGAAGAACCTGAAAACCTTCTCTTGGGGCAGCAGCAAATGGCAACCCTCCTTTGCTTTTTCCGTTCATCAATCAACAATACGTAAACCCATCAAACCATATCTCCACCAGAGCCTGTAACGTGCCCCTTACATAGGAACTGAGCACCCAGACCAGCCTGTTGCCTTCCAGATCTTTTGGACTACGACAGTCATTAACATAAGCACACAGGAAGCTGCCTTCTACCGAGTCAAAACACTGGCTCTGCAGGGTTTCAGGAAGAGATCTCTCTCCAAGCCCTACCTGGAGATGCCATTGGGGATTGAACCTGGGACCTTCTGCATGCAAAGCAGATGCTCTCCCACTGAGCTATGGCCCTTCCCTGCATTACTCCCAGTCAGCATGGCTGTATGATGCTGGGACGGCTGGTTGGGGCTGATGGGAGTTGTAGTACAATACATCTGGCAGACACCTGAGTCGGAAAGACTGTCTTACCATGTTGAATCTGGAGGCTCATGGCCATGCTAAGGTATGGTGAGGCACTTCAGACCTTATGACTGTTATACTTCCTGATGAATAAAGATCAAGGCTGTCTGCCTGCTTAGGACTGCGAGTACAGGATACAACCAGCCTTGGTTTTCTATAAAATGAAATGAAATGAAATGTGGGCGGGCAGCAGCTGTTGCCTCATCATCCCAGAACCTCAGGTGTATAACCTGATATCTCAGTGCCTGGAAGGGACTCATCCAGCCTGCAATCTCCATTCAGGAACTCAGTCTATAAGCAAACCTCACAACAATAACACCCCACCTAATTTTTTTATTATCACCCTGGCCTTTTAAGCAACCACCACACTCTGCTGTGTTGTAAAATCTCTCCTGATTGAGAGTTCTGCAGAAGTTGGAAACTTGCCACTTTGGGGGAACGTTTTAGCTGGTCCTCTGCAATGTAATATCCAGCTGTGGACTTGGATGGATAACTTTAAGAAATGCTCTGAAAAAATACATTGTGTGTGTATGCTCATATATCCAGGAGCAGGCCTATGAATCTTGCTTTGAGATTTGTCTCAGACCTAAAATTATGTCCCTGCTTTCAGATCCCTGGCTCTTCATATTTCGGAGCTACATTTCCATCTGCTTTGGCAACTTGGGCTGATAACCTTTCTGGCGCCTGCTGAATTCTGAAAGCCTCAGCATTTTGGGAGTGAGATGTCTGTGGCAGTACAAATCTGTTAATTTATACCGTGCAAATATGCACCTCTTCCCCCAGCCCTGTATCAAGCATTGGATAGTCTGGTGGCATCTGGCTATGACTCTGAAATTAGCAGAAGTCTGTTCAGTCCTTTTAATTTGGGGGGGGGGGGAGAAACTGCTATATTTTTACTTTTTACTCAGCATCTTTTGCAAAGGGGAAATGGTCTGGAAATGTTGCTTGCGTGGGTCGTTGAAGAGAAAAGCTTGCATGAAGCAACTGGTTAGCGGCTCTTGAGTTTGAGGAAACGAGGCAATGTGTCCTCTGATACCATGATCTGCATCTTAGGCATCATAGCAAGGAAAGAGACTCAGTTCTTGGATGCTTGTGAAACTCTCTAGGTCCCTGGGTAAAGGACCCCTGGATGGTTAAGTTCAGTCAAAGGAGACTATGGGGTTGTGGTGCTCATCTCGCTTTCAGGCCGAGGGATCCGGGGTTTGTCCACAGACAGCTTTCCGGGTCATGTGGTTGGCATGACTAAACTGCTTTTGGAGCAACGGAACACTGTGATGGAGACCAGAGCGCACAGAAATGTCATTTACCCTCCCGGCGCAGCAGTACCTATTTATCTACTTGCACTAGTGTGCTTTTGAACTGCTAGGTTGGCAGGAGCTGGGAAAGAGCAATGGGAACTCACCCCCTAACAGGGATTCGAATCGTCACCTTCTGATCGGCAAGCCAAGAGGCTCAGTGGTTTAGACTACAGCGCCACCTGCGTCCCAATAATAATAATAATACATTTATAAGCCACCCATCTGACTGGGTTGCCCTGGGTAGCTCCGAACAAAATATTCAAAACACAATAAAACATCAACCATTAAAAACTCCCCTGAGCAGGGCTGCCTTCAGATGTATTCAAAAAGTTAAAAAGTTGTTTATCTGTTTGACATCTGATGGGAGGGCATTCAGCTGCATCAGGGTAATGGCCCATCTAGTCCAGCAACCTGTTCTCATAATTGCCAACTAGATAACACTGGGAGAGCTGCAAGCAAATTCAAGCACAAGAGCCCTCTCCCCTCCTGGTGGTTTCTAGAAACTGAGATTCAGGAGCATTGCAACCTCTGACCATGGAGGCAGAGGATAGCCCTCATGGCAACTAGCCCTCTCCTCCAGTCCTCTTTTAAAGCTATCCAAGTTGGGGGCCATCACTTCCTCCTGTGGCAGTGAGTTCCATAGTTTAGCTATGCACTGTTGCACTTTGGATTTTCAGGGCAGCTAGGCGCCTTTGTGTGCTGCTCTTCTGACAAGTCCTGATATTGCTCATCTTCCCACTGTGCAGAGATGGAGAGGCTAGTGGCCCATATCCCCACATCAAATCGAGGGCAGAAAAAGAAACTCTAAATCAGGCATCCCCAAACTCGGCCCTTCAGATGTTTTGGGACTACAACTCTCATCATCCCTTGCTAAAAGGACTACTGGTCAGGGATGATGGGAATTGTAGTCCCAAAACACCTGGTGGGCCAAGTTTGGGGATGCCTGCTCTAAATGACTGTCTCCCAAACAGCAGTGTTCTGCCCATTAGCTCACACTCGCTCACAGCACCTTTGCCTGCTTCTGTTTTTATTTTTTTGCACATTACAGGACGGCTCTTGGGTCTTCACGGTCAACATGTTCTCATTTCCCCCAGGTGGAGTTTCCCCAAGGGGATAGCGTTGGTGTTCATGCATTTGCAAGTCTGAACAATGTTGCTTTCTTGCTAATTGGTCAGTGAGTGAAACTGTCCGTGAGTGCCTTACGAGTTCTCTCTTTCTCTGGCCACGCATTTAGAGCACACGATTTGTTAGAGCACAAACAAACCAGAGAGGGGAGCTGAGGGACGTCTTTAGAGCAGGCATCCCCAAACTGCGGCCCTCCAGATGTTTTGGCCTACAACTCCCATGATCCCTAGCTAACAGGACCAGTGGTCAGGGATGACGGGAATTGTAGTCTAAAACATCTGGAGGGCCGAAGTTTGGGGATGCCTGCCTTGGAGGGAGGGAGGGGAGGGGGAAAGGGGGGGAAATTATAATTGGCTGTGTTATTGGTAATTTGTATTGTTTAAAAATGCTTTTTCTTCAATAATTTTTTTTTAAAAAGAATCCTACAGTGGACTATTTTTTTTAAAAAAAAACAACCCTTCCAGGGTCAACAGTTGAAGTGTCCTTTGAACACCCCTTTGCCCCTACAGCAAAAGGAGAATATGAAGGAAGCACCTGTTGCTCCCTTGGGTATTTGTTCTGTGAGGCAAACCTTAGGTGGCACCTGTTGACAGGAAGCAGCAGAGAAAACTAGAAGCCTGTCAGTCTCTTCTCCTCAAATCGGTAAGCTGCTTCCTGACCAAGTAAGCCCTCCACCTCTCAAAATGTTTTACAATAAAGCAACGAAACCCATATAAACAATTGAGCCAACTTTTCCCCTTTATTTATTTCATTAAATTGAAACCACAGGTTGATTTTTTGGGGGGAGGGGGGGAACCAGCCCTCAACGCAGTTCACAAAGAGAACAAAGCAAAATCAGTAAAAAAAAACAAATATTTATTTATGTGTGTTCTTATTAAATTTGTATACCGCCCTATACCCACAGGTTTCTGGGCAGCTACAACATAAGTCAGCAATAAAGTAAAAAGAGATTAAAACATTGATCAACATTCTGCATGTCAGGGTAAGGAAAAGGTAAATGGACCCCTGACCATTAGGTCCAGTTGTGACCGACTCTAGGGTTGCGGCGCTCATCTTGTGTTATTGGCTGAGGGAGCCGGCGTACAGCTTCCAGGTCATGTGGCCAGCATGACTAAGCCGCTTCTGGCGAACCAGAGCAGTGCACGGAAACGCCGTTTACCTTCCCGCTTGGAGTGGTACCTATTTATCAACTTGCACTTTGACGTGCTTTTGAACTGCTAAGTTGGCAGGAAGCTGGGACCGAGCAAGGGGAGCTCACAACATCGCTGGGATTCGAACCGCCAGCCTTCTGATCGGCAAGCCCTAGGCTCTGTGGTTTAACCCACAGTGCCACCTGCGTCCCGCATGTCAGGGTAGACTTGCCTAAAAGAAAGTGTTTCTAGCAGGTACCAGAAAGGTGGCAGTGAAGGCACTTTCCTGATATCAATAGGCAGGGAGTTCCAAAGTGTAGGCGCTGCCTCACCAAAAGATCTTTTTATATATATACACAAATGCAGAATGAATGTGATGTGGCACTTGTAAGCATGCCAGTTCCACAGGTCAAAGTGGTTGAGTGAGCATTTAAGGGGCAAGACGATCTTGCAGGTCTTTGAGAAGACAATCTTGTGTGCCCTAGTGATAACCTATGTCCCGACTCCAGCTCTGCCCCTTTGACTTCTGGGGTTTCGCAGGGCTCCACGCTATGGTGGCTGGTGCCGACCGGGACTGGCAGGGTGGAAGGCAAGGAGACCAACATTAGGTGGTGCCAGAGCCAATGACAAGCAGAGCCAAATACCTCTCATTTTGACTCCTCTCTCCTCTCTGTTCTACAAGGGCAACACCTGAGACAGAGGAGGAGGAGGAGGAGGAGGAAGCCGATAGCCAGGCCCCGCTCCCTGAACTGGCTTTAAGTAGGCAGGTGGGGCTGGCTGAGGCCAGACTGATGGGGCAGTGCCCCATTTGCCCTCATGGAACAGCCTTCACTGATTCCACCATGTCCTTCATGCTATTTAACAACCAACGTGAAACAGCTGGCTGAGTTCATCCAGATGTTTGGGCTGAAGAGTCATCAGTAGGCAAGTGACATACTGCTCCACATCTCTTCTTGTATTATCCCAGAGAAGTAGTGAAACTTCTAAACCGGTACAGTATTTGTAGACAGTGAGAAAAACCACCCTTCCTAGCTTTGAGGAAAAAAACCTGCTATCTGGAGATGTAATTGTTTCCAGCACGAATCCATCCGTTGCAAACGGGAGTAACTGCCAGCGGATTCCTCAGGGATCCTTTGGGATGTTGCATGTGCTGGCGGACATTGAGCAGCCTTTGTCGCGGAGGGGGAGGAGGGGATCGGAACAGCCCAATTTCGGGCTGATCCTGGCGCCCCCTCGCCCCTGCCGGTCGAGGAGGGGGTCGGAGCAGCCCGATTTCAGGCTGATCCTGGCACCCCCTCGCCCCTGAATGACCATGGCTTTCCTTGCCCCACTGTGGCCCCTCCCCCGTGCCTTGGCCCCGCCCCTTGCCCCCCTAATTTTGATCCTGGCTACGCCCCTGGCCATCCAACCTCTGCTTAAAAACCTCCAAGGAAGGAGAGTCCACAACCTCCCGAGGGAAGCCGTTCCAATATCAAACAGCTCTTACTGTCAGAAAGTTCTCCCTGATGTTTAGTCGTAATCTTTATTGTACCATGAAGTCATTGGTTGTCCTACCCTCAAGAGCAGGAGAAAACAAGCTTTCTCCATCTTCCATGCCTTCAGTTATTTGAAGATGACTATCATCTCTCCTCTCAGTCTCCTCTTTTCTAGGCTAAACACATCCAGCTCCTTCAACCATTCCACATAAGGCTTGGTTTCCAGACCTCTGATCACCTTGGTTGCCCTCCTCTTCACACGTTCCAGTTTGTCAACATCCTTTTTAAATTGTGGTGCCTAGAAATGGACACAGTATTCCAGGTGTGGTCTCACACATAAAAGAAAGTCCTTCTTCACACAGAATATAGCCAAACTATGGAACTCACTCCCACGGGAGGCAGAGATTAGATAAATTCATGGAGGAGAAACAATCAACGGCTACTAGCCAGGATGGCTCTCTTACCTAGGTTCTGCTTGCATGTTTCCCCATGACATCCGACTGGCCACGGTGAGAACAGGATGGTGAACTAGATGGGCCATTGGCCTGATCCAGCAGGATCTTCTCGTGTTCTTAGAAGCACTTGCCATGGGGATCTTTCTTCAGAGACGTTTGTGACAGAGTCTCAGCGAGGGCGGTTGGAAGGCCAGCCTGCTTCTCATACCCTCATGTCAAAATTCATTTCATCACTAGAGGCTGTCAGGCATCTCAGACGACTCCACTCTAAGCTGGCAATTAACTGTGCAAATTCAGGGCTCACCTATTGGCACCTCTCTTCACCTCAATTTCTGATCATGCTAACTACAGAAATCCAAGCCCAGAGAAGAGCTCACTCCATGCAGGCTACTTTGAATTTGCCCACAATGTGGAGTTTTTGAAGCTGGCTGCCAAAGGATGTGCTTAAGGCACTGCTCTTGCTTTTGTCAGACCAGTATTGCCACAGGGCAATCACTGCCAACATGTGTGTGTGTGTGTGTGTTCATGTTTGTAAATAAACAACAACAACCAATAATAATAAATGTGTTGTTTTGATGAGTCTAGGAGACATGCCAAAGTGGTTTGGCTCCTTGCCTAAGCCTGCTGTCTGGAATTCAGCTGGGGTGTAGTGAAGGAGAACTGGGCTGGGAAAAATAGAGGCACAAGAAGGGCTGAATCAGAGGAAATGGAGGCACCAGGAGGGAGGGCAAAGGATCATCTAGTCCAGTGTTTCTCAACCAGTGTGCCTCCAGATGTTTTGGGACTACAACTCCCATCATCCCTAGCTAGCAAGACCAGTGGTCAGGAATGATGGGAACCACAGAGAAAGAGTGAATGGCAGGGGAGGGGGAGCATTTTTCTGCCGAGGGGGCCACCTTCCTTTCTACACAACCTTCCAGGGGCCTCATGCTAGAACAGACACCCTCAAACTGCAGCCCTCCAGATGTTTTGGCTACAATTCCCATGACCCCTAGCTAACAGGACCAGTGGTCAGGGATGGTGGGAATTGTAGTCCAAAACATCTGGAGGGCCGAAGTTTGGGGGTGTCTGTGCTAGAAGTAGGCAGGGCCAAGAGCAAGCCTGAGCAGAGCAATGAGTGTTCATTTGCTCACACATCCAATTTTCTAGCTCCCATCCAAGCCATCAAGGAGTATTATCTGAATTCAAAGTCATGCTCTAGACCAGGCATAGGCAACCTTGGCTCTCCAGATGTTTTGGAACTACAACTCCCATGATCCCTGACCACTGGCCCTGTTAGCTAGGGATCATGGGAGTTGTAGTTCCAAAACATCTGGAGAGCCAAGGTTGCCTATACCTGCTCTAGACAGCCAAAAACACTCAGCAGGGTACAAAGCAAGGGGGGAGTGGCCTTGGGGAGGCCGAAGGGCCAGCTAGAGAACCTCCAGAGGAAAGGCGATGCTATGCCGGCACCAGTTTGAGGCAGCAATGCTGTAAACCACCGGAGGGGACAGGGCTCCTGTGCTCAGAGCCTGTGACCGGCAGTTGCATTTCAATGCTTGGAAGAATGGGAACATCAAGTACAGTTGAAGTCAGAGATGTGTGAACCCAGCAAGCTTGTGCTCAGGACTTGGAATGGATAAAGCTATTCTCAGCCGCCCTCCGCCCCCTCCTGGGAATCGAAAGCAGAGAGTTGCAGGGATCTCCGTGGAATGAAAGATAAACAGATGCCATGGGTGGGTGGGTGCAAACTCAGCCTTGTCCCCACTGACAGGGTTTTATGACACTGTTTACGAGAAGCTGGGAGTGATGGAGTGAGGACCACGATTTGTGATACTGCAGAAGACCCGATGCACCAAAAATGGCCCAGTCAAGGGCCAAAGGGCTTAGAGCAGGTTGAAGCATAGGAAAAGGAGGTAGGGAGACAAAACAGCTGAGACCCCTAGCAAGCACATTCTCTCCCTCCCTGGCAAATTGAGTGGCACAGAGAGAACAGGAATGAAAGGGGGGGGCAAAAAGAAAGGGGTGACGCCACCCACTTTTTACTCTGGTTTATGACCCACCCACAGCAGACAAGTATTATTTACTTGTTTATTTGCATTTATATTCTACCTATCCTCCGAGGAGCTTGAGGTGGCCTACATAGTTCTCCCCCTTTGTGCCCCCCCCATTTCAACCTTGCAAAATAGGTCAGGCTGAGAGTGAGTGACTGGTCCAAGATCACCCAATGAGTTTCATGGCTGTGTGAGGATTTGGCCCCTGCTTTCCCGGGGTCTAATCCGGTTGGTTCGAAAAACCAATAAGGGCAAATGTTAACATTCTAGAAAATCAGTAATCCTACCAGTTTTTCTTTTAAAACGGGGAGTATGTTAGTGTTACTATAAAAACTAAAGGAAAATGGGGGAAAAGCAGAGTTTAATCAGGATTTGGGGCTTTCTAGTTTAGAGGAAAAGGCAATGTAATAGCAATCCTATATAATAAAGTCCCTGTGTCTCTGCGTCCAGTCCCTGTGTCCGCGCTAATGCGCATTTGCCCCACGGACACAGGGACTGGACGAAGAGGCGGGATGTACACACGTGTGCGTTCTCTCCCCCCCTCAACCCTCTGCCTCCCGTTCCCCTGCAGCGGCGGACCAAGATGGCGGCATCAGGCTCCGGGGCCGCGGCGACGGGAGCCCGGTCCGGCTCCCGCCGCCACCGTGGGCTGCGGCCCTGGAGCCCAATGTCGCCATCTTGGTCCGCCTCCGCCTCCTGACAACCCTACCTGGCCCGTGGGAGGAGCGGCAGGGCCGCGGCCTTCCCTCCTTCTGCGCTCGGCCGTGGGACATGATGGGAGAGCGCTTTGTTTAATTGCGTTTCTGGCGCGCCCCGCGGCCGAGCGCAAAAAGGGAGGGAAGGCCGCGGCCCCGTGGCACCTCTAGCGCCCGTTTTCTTAACGGGCTGAATGAGACTAGTGTATAATATTATGTGTGGCATTGCAGAAAGTGGATAGAGAAAAGTGTTCCCCCCTCTCTCATGACACTAGAATGCATGGCCATCCAATGAAGCTGAATGTTGGAAAACTGAGGACTGAAAAGGAAGGATCTCTTCACGCAGAGCAGATTTAAACTATGAAACTCACTCCCACAGGAGGCAGTGATGGCCACCAACTTGGATGGCTTTAAAAGAGGATTGGACAAATTCATGGAGGAGAGGGCTGTCCATGGCTATTACTCATGATGGCTATGCTCTGTCTCCAGGGTCAGAGGCAGCAATGCTTCTGACTATCAGTTGCTGGAAAGCACAGATGGGGAAAGGGCTCTTGCATTCAAATTCTGCTGGTGAGATGCCCATTGGGACATTGGGTTGGCCACTGTGAGAGCAGACACTGGATCTGATGGTCTACTGGTCTGATCGAACAAGGCTCTTTTCTTCTGTTTTCTTCTGGTTTATTTATGAATGGTTGGGTTCCAGTTCAGGTCCATCTGCATCTCATGTTGTTCAGGCCAGAAAAGGCCCCACAATGACTTCATCAGTCTCTGGAGGGACACTAGGGCTGAATCTAGACTCATTGAAGAAGCGTTTCATTTCAAAGCATTGTAAATTTAAACAGGGAAAACCGGTAGAGAAAAAAACGAGACTCCACGTCGCCATCTGGCTGCACAACGTTATATTGCACATACAAGACATATCAATCGCTTTTTCTTTACTGGTCTAGCTGAGTCCTAAGCAGGGGAAGGCTGAAATAGAAAGCCAATTGCCCTCTTGCAGGCCTTCTGGAGTGAACACAGGTGGGCTAAAAGTGGGCGATTGTCCCTGGGGTGCTCATGTGGCTTTGCCCCCAAACATCCACACAGATGCTGGCTCCACTTCGGACCTCCGTACATTGAGAAGGAAGGTCCAAAGAGAGATTCAAGTGTCCTTAGCGCTGAATGCATTTGGATTTGGCTTTCAGACCATCAATGCAAGAAGGGGTGTGTGTGTGTGTGTGTGTGTGTGTGTGTGTGTGGACCCTGGGGGCAAATTCCTAGCTAGGGCCAAATGCATCATGGGAACCCCTATGAATAGTAGAATAAAATAAGAATGAAGACCCTTAACTGTGGGCTGCAGAGAAATTCCAGCATATAAATCTTTCTTGAAGCTTGACATTGTCCAAAGACAAAAAGCTGTAATGGGGTAGGTTTATTTTTTAAAATTTCCACTCTGGAATTAAGCATATTTACAGTATATTTTGCAGTTCCTTTTTGTTAGATGTTCCTTGCCTTCGCATATTCTTTCTTGGAACATTTTGTTTTTACGGGTTGGTGTGCGATGCTCGAATTAAGAAAAACAACCGGTTCCTGAAAGTAGGCTGGTTGTGGGGTGACTTTTCTGAAGACAAATTAATGTTGTAGCACTCTAGTTCTGGGGGAGGGGGAGGGTGTTGCCCCTGCAATACTTGAATGCAACAGCATCTCTCCCCAGGAACTGGTGCTCAGAGGCATAATGCCCCCAACAGTGGAATGAAAACATAGCCAGCAGGTCTAGTAGGAGCAACCTTTGAAAGTCTTCTCCTCCATGAGTTTAAGAACATAAGAGCCCTCCTGAAGCAGGCCAATAGCCCATCTAGTCCAGCATCCTGTTCCCAAAGTGGCCAACCAGATGCCCCAATGGGAAACCCACAAGCAGGATCCAAACCCCTCCTGCGTTTTCCCAGCAACTGGCATTCAGAAGCATTACTGCTTCCAGCCGCAGAGGCAGAGCATCACCATAATGGCTAGTAGCCTTCAACAGCCCTCTCCTCCATTAATTTGTCTATTCCTTTTTTTAAAGCCATCAAATTGGTGACCATCACTACATCTTCTGAAATCAAATTCCATAATTTATGCAGTGGCCACATTCATATCAGGTATGCAAAGCACTGTTATACCATTTTTCACAGGCTTCCCCCAAAGAATTCTGGGAAGTATAGTTTGCTAAGGATGCTGAGACTTGTTAGTAGGCCCCCATTCTTTCCCCAGAATTCCCTGGGTCAGCAGCGGAGCAAGCTGATCGGGCGCCTGGGATGGCATGTGTGCCCTGCGCCCTGGGGCAGGGCCAGCCACCCACGGGGCGGGGCCAGCTGGGGCAGGACGCTCCACGGGGCCTCCAAGGAGTCTGCCTGCCTCTTCCCACTCAGCCACTCTACAGCTAAGGGGGAGGCAGTAGGTGGACCATTTGGGGCAGCACAGAGCCTGTGGGCGCCCAAGCCACTGCGTCACTCCCAGGAGAGACACATGATTTGGGTGCGCTGCAGGCCCTACGGTGAGTGCCGCCCCCTCAGTGGTGACACATGGGGCAGACTGCCCCACCGCACCCCCTTCCTCTGCCCCTGACCTGGGTAGAGGGATCAGCTGATAAACCACTATGGGAACTGTAGCTCTGTGATGGAAATAAAGGGGTCTCCTAACTGCTCTCAGCACCCATAACATGCTACAGTTCCCAGGATTCTTTGAGGGCAGCCATGACTGCTGAAAGTGGTACAACAGTGTGTCAAATGTGGTGTGTGCATGTGGCCACTGGGTGAGCTCCTTGGAAGTAAGTTGCCCCAAAGTTTCTATTGCCTGGTCCTGCAGCCTCAACCGAAATGACCTGCATAGATTTTCCCAGCCTGGAGGCAGGCCATGGGCCAAAACTCACATTTTGCTATTGGATCTCATTTGTAAATGAAACAACTTCCTTTCACAGCAATCTATGTTATGGATAGAACGATCTGTGTTCCTATCGATCGCTGAAAAGGCCAAGCACTCCCCGTCAATATGAGGTGGCCATCGCAATGGTTGCTCTGCTGCTCATTGGTAGAAACAGGAAGAACAATTTTGGTCTGGCAGCTAGACTGGATGGCTGGCCAAGGCAGGGAGTGGCTGAGCCTGCTCTGGTGATGGTGGCAGAATTGGGGGATCACAATGTGTTTGCAGTCCTCTATAACTGGAATGTACTTCTTTATTTTTTTATATAAAAAAATCCATTTATTAAACTGCACCTTTTTGCAATCTATTTTGATATGGTTCTGCACTGTGTAACATTTGGCACCTAATGATTTTGCTGCCTGGTGAATGGGAGCTGCAGACTCCAGGATGCTACCGGAAGGTGTGAAGTGTGTGCATGATATATATTTCATGCCTTACTTAATAATTAAACTTTGAAACAGAACCTCAGGCGCATGGATCAGAGAGGGTGTCATATCAGAGAAGGGCCGGGTGGAATTCTGGCAACAGCCTTGACTCCTGCTACATTCTCGTTGGCCACATCGTTGCTGTCTGAGCAACAGGGCTCTCTCCAAGGGCAAAATGGCTCATTCCCTTCCCATCTCCCCGTTCTCTGGTCAACAGGAAAAGGAGGTGTCCTCTAGAATCCCTGTGTACCCCGCCCTTGACTTTAATATTTAAAGACACCCTGGGGCAAGGGTGGGTGGAAGGGAGAGAGAGAAGAACTAACATTTGCTCTGCATTTTAAAATGAAGCGACCTAATTTGCACCTCCCCAACTACTAAAACAGATCAGAATGTCATTGTCCTTTGGATTTTGTACTGCTCCGAACTTTGCGATACAATTCCTGGCTCAAAAACCATGTGGAGATGCATACACTGAGAAGAAATGCAGATTTAAATATACAGTATTTCTTGTGCTACAGTATTAGCTTACCGTAAATATTGACTTATGTAAAGATACATCCGGAATTGACACAGGCCAGAAAATAATCCCTAGCAAAAAGCAAAGAGGGATCTACTTATAGATCTCTGGGTGATCACCATGACTTTCTGACTTCCAATTGTTTAAGAACAGTAGCAACCCCAAAAATATTCCTCCTTTCAGTTAGGCTGCTGAGATGAAGAAAACTTGGGAGGAGAGGAAACGGGGTTTTTGTGTGTGTGACTGGACTGTGAACTCAAATCTGAGCATGTGCTCAGAGGCACTCTGGTCCTTAAATGATGTCTCCAGCCCCACCCTAAGCTGCTCTATTGCACTGGGCTCTGATTGGTGGATCTTGGGCATCTTCTCTGCATGCAGAATGTTCCAGATCCAATCCCCGATGGCATCTCCAGGTAGAGTTGATGGGGGTAAAAGATTAATGCCTTCACCCTGGAGAGCTGCTGCCAGTCCGTGTAGACAATATTGAGCTAGATGAACCTATGATCCTAGTAAAGGATAACCATGATTGCACATGTTTGAAATCTGCCTACCCCATTGCTAGGGAAATGTAGTGTGCCATGGGGGGGGGGCAGCAGAGAGAACTCGTCTTGGTTTGGGAGTGGCTGAACCTGGCTGAAGGAATTGCCCTCTGTTTCCCCCCTTGACCATAGCTGCCAAGTTTTCCCTTTTCTCGCGAAGAAGCCTATTCAGCATAAGGGAATTTCCCTTAAAAAAAGGGGAGAACTTGGCAGCTATGTCCTTGACATGGGCTCTGACAGAAATGTTGAGCCCTCTGCCTCTTGTGGCCTTTTGCCCCCCACTGCAATTGCTGGGGAGCACAAGTGGGGAGAGATGTTTCTGTTGTGGTTGCCCCCCCCTCCATGTCCTGCTTGTTGGCTTATTCTTCTTGGGGCATGTGGTTGGCCACTGTGAGAACAGGATGCTGGACTCGATGGGCTCCTTTGACCTGATCCAGCTGCAGCCAGACACTGGGCTGTCCTGTTCTTACACAGCACTTGATACTCTGGGCCAGGCATAGGCAAACTTGGCCCTCCAGATGTTTTGGGGCTACAGCTCCCATCATCCTCAGCTAATAGGACCAGTAGTCAGGGATGATGGGAGTTGTAGCCCCAAAACATCTGGAGGCCAAGTTTGCCTATGCCTGCTCTGGGCTGTCTCGGAAGGCTTCTGGTGTCTGGCAAGGAATGCAAATGAGGCCCCATCCAGCCAAAAGGTTCTCTTGCACAGCAAGCCATGCTGAAATGAATGCAAGCAGCTCTGGAGCTCTGCTGGGCTCTTTTGCATCTGCAATCCGCTGCCCAGATTGAGATGGTTTCGAAAAAGGCGAATCCGCATTAGGAAAGGAGTCAAAAGTAAAGTTCCCAAAGTCGTCATAATGCCATTTGAAATACTGTGTACAGTTCTGGTTGCCTCACCTCGAAAATCATCTCGTAGATGTGGGAAAGGGCAACCAAAATGATCACGCGGTTGGAGCAACTCTCCTGTGAAGAAAGATTGCAGTATTGGGAACTTTTTAGTTTAGAAAAAAGGCGAATAACAGGCTAGAAGTGTATAAAGCAGGCATAGGCAACCTTGGCTCTCCAGATGTTTTGGAACTACAGCTCCCATGTTCCCTGACCACTGGCCCTGTTAGCTAGGAATCATGGGAGTTGTAGTTCCAAAACATCTGGAGAGCCAAGGTTGCCTATACCTGGTATAAAGGTATGGAGATAATGGAGAGAAATGTTTTTTCTCCCTCTCCCATAATACACTAGGGTCCAACAGTGTCACCCAGTGAAGCTAAATATTGGGTGATTCAGCTTCCCACAGAGAGCCAGTGTGGTGTAGTGGTTAGAGCGTCAGACTAGGACCTGGGAAACCAGGGTTCGAATCCCCACTCAGCTACGAAGCTCACTGGGCAATCTTGGGCCAGTTATGGTCTCTCCGCCTAACCCTACCTCGCAGGGTTGTTGTGGGGATTAAATGATGAGGGAGGGAGAACCATGCACACCACTTTGAAGGAAAGATGGGATTTATATGCAATAAATAAATAAATGACCCAGGACAGACAAAATGCAATAGTTCTTCCACCCTTTTTCCAGGCTGATACACCTGGAAATGGCTTTTTGGTCTTAGGCTCAATCACCTAACGATCTTACCCATCACAGGCCTTGTTGCCATAAACCAATAAAAGATTTCTGGTCTCCACTTGATGATCTTCAGCAGTTTGCTTGTGAATGACCAGCCTTTCAGTGCCTCGCTCAGAAAGCAAAACAAGAGATGAATAATCCCATTAAGCAACCCTTAATTGAGAATTAATTTCCTTGCTTGAAGAAGAATAGGAAACAAATCTGTCATGCCTTGCAAAGCCATGTTAAGTGCAAAATAAATATCTGGCCTGCTGGGGGATTGCAAGACCTGACCACACAGGGGTCCCTCAAATCTTACCCCTCCACCACCACTTAGTTACTACCAGTAGCTCTCCATTAAATTCTCCTTTCTTTGCTCTCTCTTTGCAGTCTGCTGCTTCGTCGTCCACAAGAGGTGCCATGAATTTGTTACCTTCACTTGCCCTGGTGCAGACAAGGGCCCCGCCTCAGATGTAAGTAAACTCCTCAACTAACCTCCGTTTTGCGGGGGGAGGTAGGTGCGATGTTTTTAAAAACAGTGAGCGCCCTGGCAAACTGTCCTTCTGCATTTCCTCCCCGCGTCCCGCACCCTTTGCCCTCCGTTAATGAGAAAAATGCATCCAAAAATGATGAAAGGAGAGACAACATGTTGGCGGGATTCTCACGCCAGGTTTTGGGTTTTTTTCCTTCTGCTTACCTTACTTCTGAGGTGGCTGCCGGGTGCTTGTGAGCCTCCTTTCTTTCATTCTGCAGATCATCCAGCTTTTCTGACATTGTTTGTTTTTGTTATTTTGCTTTTGAGAGCCAGTGTGGCATAATGGTTAGAGTGTCCAACTAGGAGCTGGGAGTTAGCACTTGGCCATGAAGCTCCCTGGGTGACCTTGGGCTAGTCACTGCCTCTAGGCCTAACCTACCTCACAGGGCTATTGTGGGGATTAAATGAGGAGCTGGAAAAAAGGTGGGATATAAATGTAACTACCTACCTACCTTTTACTTACTTACTTACTTCATTTATGTCCTGCTGTTACAGCCTTGCCTGGAGATGGCATTGGGGATTGAACCTGGGGCTTTCTGCATGCCAAGCAGATGTTCTTGCAATGAGGGGTAGGGAGGAACAGGAACAGCTTGTGATCTCCCCTCACCAACACCCTTGAAATGCTCTTTCTCTGTGCTCAATCTCACTTTCGTTGGCCTGTTCAGGGAGCTTGAGCTGGGCTGTTCCACCTTGTTTTTCTTTGGCTCAATCTGCAGTTCTTTGCACCTGCAAGGACAGGAACCTCCTCCTTGCCCATCGACTTTGGGCAATTTGCCTTGGGACTGTCTGGCAATTTGCTTTCACCATGGAAACAGGCTAATTTCTAGCGCTGCCGGGTGATTGATTTTGAGATGCTACTGAACCTCCTTGCTCCTACACCAGCTATTATTAGCCTTTTTGTGATGAGGAGACCAAAATATACCCTCTGGTCTGTGGCCTCTCTGTCAGGTTTAGGATCTTTCTTTCTTCCTTTCTTCCTTTCTTTCTCTCTCCCCCCTTTTTCTTGAACTTCAAAAAATCTCTCACTTTAGGGAAGCTTTCTGTAACCTTATATCCTCCAGATGTTTTGGATTACAACTCTCAACAGACTCAACCAGCACAGCTGTATGCCACTGGGGTTGATGGGAGTTGTAGTCCAAAATATTTGGAGGGCACCCTGTTGGCCTGCATTGCTGTGCTGAATTTTTGTGCAGTAATTTTTAAAATAATAACAATACCAGTTTAATAATAAATACCAGTGTAGCATGTGCACAAGAACATTTTGGTGGGTCAGGCCCCATGATTTCACTGATCCCTTTACTAAATCTTCTCTAGCTTATAACAGTGCATTTTCCCCACCTTTGGTTGAAAACAGCTAAGTTAGGAATTAATCGAGTATAATTATCATGATGATGTTATATGCATCTGACTGGGTTGCCCCAGGCACACTGGATGGCTCCCAACAAAAAAAGCATTCAGTGAAGGTAGTCCACTCTACCATTGAACAGCTCTTACCACCAGAAAGTTCTTCCTTTTGTTTAATCAGAATCTCCTTCCTTGTATTTGAATCCATGGATTTGGGTCCTTCCCTCTGGAGCATCAGGAAAAAAAGCTTGCTCCATCTTTGCCAAAGCGCTTTGTCTTTCGAGGAGGCAGTCAGCAGTCTACAAACTCTTCACCTGTACATTTGTTAGACTTTTTAAGGTGCTGCAAGACTCTGTCGCTTTTTGCCACAGCTCACTCTCGACAGTGCCTTTGCGAGGAGTGAACAGCTGGAAGGCTTAAGAAGACATCTCCTCCTTATGCCACAATTCATAAGACCACTTAATCTGCTGGAAGAAGTTCCATTAGCTGTGTTAGTGCTCTCAAGCGGTTCCTTTCCATTTTGATGGGGCTTGGGGAAGCACATTTGCCTGGGTAGTAGGAGCACTTCAGCCTGGATGGGCTCCCAGTGGAATGTGCTCAATGGGATGACAGCAAACCAGCATTGCAGAAGGCTGCCTTTGGGGTTGGGAGTTCCCCAGTTGAGAGCAGGAGGAGGAGGAGTTGGTGGTGACATCAGTTTAGACTGCCTTTCCAAACCTACTACAGCTCCTTTGTTTGCAAGTAAATAAAGGTCAGTTGGCCTGGTTAAAGCTGAACACTGGCCATGCAAAAAAACTCAACACACTTACCTATGCGGGAGTCAATGGGGCACCAACATTCAGCCTTAAGTTTTGCAGACCCATGGTCTAGACCAGCCTTTCCCAACCTGCTGCCCTCAATATATTTTGGGCTGCAGCTCCCAGCAGCCCCAGGCAGCCCAGCTCTACCGCAATTGAAAACCTCTGGAGGCTTGCGACAGGTTGTGGAAGGCTGTTGAACCAGCATGTGAACATTGCCTGTGTGAACAGCAGCAATCTGGTTTTAAATGCATCAAGAGTTGCAGAGAGGTCTGTTTATTGTTGTTGCTGTTTAACCACACTAAGGGCTCATCCAGACTCCCTTTTGCACCGTGCATTCCAGGCACAGGTCTGAGCTTTCCAGATCCATGTCTGAGAATGATTTTGTGTTTTTTTTCCCCTCCTTCCGCTTTCCCCAGGAAAACCTGCTGTTTACTGCTGAATCAGAACAAACAGCAACCGGGTTTCCCATTGATTGCCATTTGTACCAATTTAGCAGTAAATAGCAAGCCTTCCCAGGGGGGGAAAGAAGCTTGGACATGACTCTACAAACTGTGCCTGGAAAGCACAGCACAAAAGGAAGCCTGGATGAGGCCTAAGTGTCACATTCCAACCAGTGATGTATGGAAGCGAGAGCTGGACCATAAAGAAGGCTGATCGCCGAAGAATTGATGCTTTTGAATTATGGTGCTGGAGGAGACTCTTGAGAGTCCCATGGACTGCTAGAAGATCAAACCTATCCATTCTGAAGGAAATCAGCCCTGAGTGCTCCCTGGAAGGACAGATCGTGAAGCTGAGGCTCCAATACTTTGGCCACCTCATGAGAAAAGAAGAATCCTTGGAAAAGACCCTGATGTTGGGAAAGATTGAGGGCACTAGGAGAAGGGGACGTCAGAGGACAAGATGGTTGGACAGTGTTCTCGAAGCTACGAACATGAGTTTGACTGGACTGCGGGAGGCAGTGCAAGACAGGAGTGCCTGGCGTGCTATGGTCCATGGGGTCACGAAGAGTCGGACACGACTAAACAACAACAACAAAAGCAAGCCTTCCCAGGGGGGAAAGAAGCTTGGACATGACTCTACAAACTGTGCCTGGAAAGCACAGCACAAAAGGAAGCCTGGATGAGGCCTAAGTGTCACATTCCAACCAGGATTTACAACAATCAGGATCATGAGGACCTCAAACCTAAAGTTCAGCCAAGGTTCTTCATAGAGATCATGGAACTGTAGGATATGAAGGGGCCCCAAGGGGCATCCAGTCCAACCCTTTGCAAGGATGGAATCACAACTAAATAATCTCTGACAGATGGCCATTCAACCTCTGTTTTAAAACCTCCGACTTTCATTGACACTCCTGCTGTTTCTTTGCCAGCACAGAGTAGAATGTGCTTGATTCAGGACTGGAGAAAATGGGGTTCAGCCAAATTTCAGAATCTGCAGTCACACGGTTGTTGTTGGCATTTGTCTGTCTCAAGAGACAAGGGAGTTTGCCTCCAGGGGTGAAGTCAAACCGCTGTGGGCCACTTGTGACTACAATGGAAAACCCTGCCGTCCTGAGAAACACGGATAGTCCCAATGCAATGTTGAGAACAGCATTTCACAGTCTTGGGAGGCAGATGGGGCAGGGGGAGCCATGACTGCAATCGATGAGAACACATTGCGTACAACCTGAAGCTGCTTTGACAGCCTTAGCTGATTTGGAACTGCAGTAAATGAAACCTCAGGCAAGACAACATCTCCAACGTCTCTGCTTTTAATATATGTTTAGGAAGTTCTGATCTAAATAATCCTTCACCGATATGGCACCATCCTGATCTTTCACACTACATCTCCCAACAGCTCTTCTACCTGGGGGCTGATGGGAGCTGTCGTCCAAAACATCTTTTTTTAAAATAAATTTTTATTCAATTTTCCAAAAAAATATATACAAACATATAAACAAACAGAAATACAACCTACAAAAACACAAAAAGATTCTTGTTTCTCTTCTAACTTTCTTTAACAATGTTCAAGTGACTTCCCTCGATCTCTTCCTTCTGAGTTTCACTTTGAATCATCTTTAGCAGTTTGATTTCTCATATTGCCTTCAACATTTACGAAAAAAGAGCATTTACTATTACGCAATTCTATCATAATCAAAAACATTAATTTCATACTTAAAACTAAATTAATACTGAAAGCCTATATCTCCTCTTCTAAGAGTTCCATATTTCTATCGTCATCCAAAACATCTGTTGAGGTCAGCTCTGGATATGTTCAAAGCTCTCTCAGGTCTTTTTTCTCTTCATTTGTGTTGGGTGGGAGTGAGGGTCTTTGGAGACCAGAAGAGGAGCTTTCTGTATTTGGGCTGCTCAATAGATGGATTCCTTTTGCAGGGTAGAGATCTCAGTTTGTGCCTTCTTTGCTCTCAGAGCTGGTATCAATCTGAAAATTAAGCTCCCTTTTTTCCTAAGAGCATTAAGAGGAAAAAGGGAAAGAATGGAGCCTTTTCCAATTATCTAAAAAATAAATAAAGCCCCACATTCCTCAGCCTTGTGCTCTCTTTTGATCTGTCTGCTCCACTTCATGTCAACGCCCTTGAAGAAAATAGGCCCGCTTATCTGTGGGACGTCTATTCAGCGTAAGGCTCCTTTGTCGAGCAGATAAAGCATAATTATGCCAACTTGGCAATGTCTCTTTAAATAAAAATTAGTTGCATCAAAGGGCAGGGAGCGAAGTTGAGAGCTTCAAGGAAGTCATCCAAAAAAGTCTCTTGCCTTTGGCTGAGGAACAACTGGTGTTGCCAGGTCACCTTGCCTGGCGTGTGCAGGGCTTGGGTGGCACATCATGGCACAGTGATGTTTGCAGAAGATCTCACAGATCCCCTAGAGTTGTGAACCAGAGGGGGATTCCAAAGTGTTTGGCTCTCCTTTCCTGAAGCAGCAAAAGCATTTGCAAGCATGCAAAGGAAGGGACAAGTGATGCTTTGCCTGCTGGGTTTGTTGTTAACAGTGCAGAGAAAAGTCTATACAGCCTTCAACAGCGTTGGCAGCTCTTGGCTTCGTACCTGGATCCTATTTCTTCAATTCTATTTGCATTTCGATTTAACTCTCTATCTATATACTTTGTCTCATACTTTACGTTTTACTCTAGACATGCCAGCGTGTGGTTTTTTCCCCTGAGCAGTGTTTTACCATTTTAAAAAATGACATTATGGTATGCAAATTTTTAAAAACAAATATAAATAAATAATTTCCCACAACCCCAGCTTAGTTGTGAGAGCCAGAGGTAGTTTGGGGGGCTGCAAAAAGCCTTTCAAGTGTGGCTTGAGCAATGCACTGCAGCCAGGAGGGCTTGCTGTCAGGCACCTGAGTGGCTTCCAACTGGGAGCACAGTCAAGGCCCAAATCTGTGCATCTGTGTTGAGGTGAGGATGCAGCTGTCTCGGAAAGTGTTGCTGGATTGCCCCTACAGGCACAAAGAGGATTCCTGGCTGACGTTGTTTTCGGTTCCTGCTGAAGAGTCCGGGGGGTAGGTCTAGGACAGCTTTCCCCCACCTGGTGTCCTCCACAGATATTTTGGACTGCAGCTCCCATCACCCCTCAGACTCAATAGAGGACAGGACTTCTGTGCCTTTAATTGCCCTGCTCTCTTTTGAGTCTGGAAACCTTAAAGAGAAACCAGCAGACCCTTTGTTTAATTTCCAAGCAAAGGGTCTGCT
The DNA here is from genome assembly GCF_963506605.1 of Zootoca vivipara. Classification (NCBI taxonomy): domain Eukaryota; kingdom Metazoa; phylum Chordata; class Lepidosauria; order Squamata; family Lacertidae; genus Zootoca; species Zootoca vivipara. The sequence continues at coordinate 29,792,252 of NC_083289.1, read as the reverse complement.
GGTTTCTCTTTAAGGTTTCCAGACTCAAAAGAGAGCAGGGCAATTAAAGGCACAGAAGTCCTGTCCACTATTGAGTCTGGCAAGCCTACCCTCAGCCAACAGGGCCATATGCATCCTGGGATGAATGGGAGTGGTAGTCCTAACCATGTTCATGCTGGCTGAGGCTGATGGGAGTTGTAGTCCAAAATGGCTGTGTGGGTTGGGACCAAACAGAAGGGGCCAAAAGTGCTTGAGCCCTAGGAGCTAGCACCCAAAACATCTGGTCCAAAACATCTGGGGGGCACAAAGTTGTTGGAAGTCTGCTATGGGAACTTTCAGCCACTTGCCACCAAGTCATCCACCATTCATTTGGTACAAAAGGTGTTGTTAATACGAGCTTGTCATAAATACACAAACCACATTGAGGCACATGAGCAGTGCAGATGTTTAGCGCTGTGGGCAGCTGTGGATTTGCTGGCTGGTCTGAATTCCATGCCAGAGGAATGAGAGTGGGCAGCGTAAGCTGCTGCTTATGCCCCATGTCCTTAAGCAGCCTCTGACATCTAGTTTGCTCAGCTACTTACTCCTCAAGATGCTTTGGCCTTGGGTTTGCTAGAACAGCAAGAACCTACCGAGGGGGGGGGATAGTAAGCTGCTGTGGTGAGCAAGAGGCCTGGTTTTAATCCAGCAATGGGCAGATCGGGAAAACAAATCTGTGCAGCATTCCCCATTGAAGCTTCTCATTTCAAGCAGCTGGTATTAGGAAACTGCCTCCGACAGTAGAGGGGGCGTGGCCAGTTCAGAGCTCTTGCCCTCTGCCAAACAGATGGGTCGATGTTGCTCACCTCCATTCTCTTCTGTACCTGAAAGAGGCTCTTAGCTCCCCCAGACTAGCGGACTCAGCTCTGGCCAGTCTCAAATTACATCATCCCAGTCATGGAGGGGGGAGAAATCCTATTCACTTTGCATGTAAAGGTTAAGCCTACTTAATTCACACCTTCTGAATTGATAAGCAAACTGGAACTGGAGCAACCACCCTTCAAAATTCACACTTCTCTGATTTTTGCAACGCAGTTCTCAGGCCAAGTAATGTGTACAAGTTTGCACATACGGGGGTAACGTGTTCATAGTGTTGGTATTAGTGAAAATAGCATGCAAAGTGCCTTACAGTAGATCCGGTCAATCGCGGGCTTTCCCTGGTCAATACGGGTTGATTGTGTGATCCTGACCGATCGCCGCCCCCCCCCCCAAAAAGCTGAACAACTCTGGTCAATCCTCCCCCTACAAAAAGAGCTCAACAAAAACTTTGGGACATCCTCCCCCCAAAAGCTCAAAAACTTTGGTCAATCAATGGGTAGATCACTGCCAGTTATATATATATATATATATATATATATATATATATATATATATATAGTGGGAGTAGATCACAGTCTCTTGGGAGCTGGACGTGCCTGCAGTAGAGGAAATAGATTTGTAAAACTCTGTATATTAGGTAAAGTTGCATCCACAAATGCGAGGTATATATATATCACGCAAACTGATATGGAAGTGTAGAGAATTGAAGTTTGAAAAAATGAGAAACTAGCTGTGATTCCTACATTGCAAGGGGTTGGACTAGGTCACCCTTTGGTCCCTTCCAACGATACAGTGCTATGATTCTAGAAACCAAAAGCGATGGAGTCACTTATCCTTCATTCTAACCAGAGCTCTGGAGACTGACATGCACAGAAAGAAATGGCAAGCGGGCAAACTCCTTTTGAAAAGCAGCGGAGAGAGTTTACCTGCACAGCCCTCATCGTAGGGCAGCAGATTGTTTTACGTTGAAAATGTGTGGTGCAATATTGGGGGCATGTTTTTATCTTCTTGAAGAAACCTTGAGGCTAAATTACTAAATCCCTCACCTGGACCTGTTGCCTTGTGGACGCTGTGCAAGCCTGTAGCTCTCTGGAAGCTTAGTGGCTTAGACAGGCTGTCACTTCCATTATGCCACCTGGCAGGGCTCAGACCTTTTGATAAACGCTTTCCCTAATTCGGCACATCAAAGTCACCCCATCAACGTCCTTTTGAGAGAGAAGAGAGAAGGAAAGAACAGCCCTGGAGGCTGCCCTCCCCAGCAGCTAAAGGTTGGCTTCAGATGGGGGGGACGACCCAGGTGACATTTCAGTAGCCCTGGGGTCCCCACAGGTCAGAGTAGTGGCCATGAAACCTGACCAGGAAATTCTCTCTCTCTCTCTCTCTCTCTCTCTCTCTCTCTCTCTGTGTGTGTGTGTGTGTGTGTGTTAGAAACTCAGATATATAAGCTAGGTGCCAAATGGCTCCTTAAACTAAGGTTACAGTCGCCAAAACAGAATGCCTAGTTGCCATTTTGGGGCAGACGGCTTTAAAGTTGAATTTTTGATATCTTAAGGATGTAAAATGAGTTTTTGAAATTGTAAAACAGGAAATTTAATAAAAATTATAAAAAAGAGAGAGTCGTATTTTTCAATACGGCTTTTTGGTTCCTGAAATTCATTTTGATTGTGCAGATAAAATACAATAAATTCCGTCTTCTCGGTAGAGAGGTTACATTAAGTAATAGGTTTGAACACTGAATGTAGGGGCTTCCCGTTTCCGGTACGCCAGGAATGGAGTCTCCACCAACACTGGGGGAGAGAGAAACAGACAGAGATATTCAGATAATGATGGGGCAATTTCATTATCTGCATTCCTCTTCAGTTGGAAGAGGAACCAGGGTCTCATCCGCAATTGGCCTGGTGGTCTGGCACTCACTTCCCCATGGAATGTGAGGGGAGGCAAATGCACTGGGTGCATGGAGCACTCCAACTGCTGTGTTCCTGGAAGCACAGCTTACTGGTATCCTGTTAATTGGACTTTAATTGGAGTAAACAACAGGTGTGTGCCAAAGACGATGAGATACTGCAAAAGTATCTGCAAAAGAAACTGCAAAAGAAACTGCAAAAGCAACCCAGCTACAAGGATGTGAAAGGTTTGGATTGAGAGCGGATTTCATTCGGTAGAAGAGATGAAGGGGGGAGGGGAGCCCACAGTTTGCTTACTTAATATTTTTTTCTGCATTTATGATATGGCAAATCCACCCACCCAGGAATGCAAGTTTTATTTAAAAAATATATGCACAAGTGAGTATGGAGGAAATTGGAATATAATATGGAATTTAACAAAACTGGAACTGTATGTATAAGAGAAAGAAACTAAGAGGGAAAGGGGTAAGAAATGCTATGCTTTGAAAATATACAGCAAAATCCTTCCTGACCTCCATTATCCACAAAGGAATGTGTTTGAGATAAGGATAAATGCCCATAAGTCAGTGGCAGGGAGAGAAGACATTTACCAGCTACGAGAATAGAAGTTTTTGGATTAACTATCTGCAGTCTGGATTCAGAACGTTCTTCCTAGGCTGGAAAAATGGTGAAGATGACTTGTTTACTAGAAGCCAAATCACGGGACAAAGTGGTGCAGTGACTTTTGGAAACTCTGAGATAACATGATGGGAAACTCCTGAGACATGATGGGAACCATCTATGGTTGTAGGAATAAAGGATGCAAAACTATATATGGATGGGAAAACATAATGGGAAAAATTGTCACACGGCAGGAAAGAATAAGGATTACAGCTAAAGTTCCTCACTGAAAACTTTATAAATTTCCTATTATACCAACATGAATTGAAATCACAAGATTGTTGCTGTTATACAGTGGTACCTCTACTTACGAATTTAATGCGTTCCGAACGCACATTCGTAAGTCGAAAAAATTCGTAAGCCGAATCCCATAGGAATGCATTGGGAGAAAAAATTCGTAAGTCGAAGCAACCCTATCTAAAAACTCGTAAGTAGAAAAAATCCTATCTAAACCGCATCCAAGATGGCGGACGGAGCTCCGTTGGTAAGTAGAAACATTCGTAAGTAGAGTTATTCGTAAGTAGAGGTACCACTGTATAAGGGATTATTATATCTGAATGGAATGTAATGGAAATTATTAACATTTCGGAATGCAGAAAAAATGTAGGAGAATGAACTCTAGCATGTGAGGGGGCCAGTTTTGTTAAATTGTATAATTTTAGATTTGAATAATTGGCATTAATAATTGTATTAAAAAGGTAAAGGTGCCCCTGACCATCAGGTCCAGTTGTGTCCGGCTCTGGGGTTGCGACACTCACCTCGCTCTATAGGCCGAGGGAGCCGGCGTTTGTCCGCAGACAGCTTCCGGGTAATGTGGCCAGCATGACAAAGCTGCTTCTGGCGAACCAGAGCAGCACACGGAAACACCGTTTCCTTCCCGCCGGAGCGGTTCCTATTCATCTACTTGCACTTTGACATGCTTTCGAACTGCTAGGTGGGCAGGAGCTGGGACCGAGCAATGGGAGCTCACCCCGTTGCAGGGATTCGAACTGCCGACCTTCTGATCAGCAAGCCCTAGACTCTGTGGTTTAACCCACAGCGCCACCTGGGTCCCTTAATAATTGTATTAATTGGATACAATTGGTGTTGTTATAATGAGGCTGTTATTAGAATGATATTGGAAAATCAATATATATATTTTTTAAAAAACCCCACACTGAATGTGTGAGCTTATGTCTAAAGTCAATGGAAAGAACAAACACTATTAGATGTACCGGTACTGCTGGATGTTTAATGGTTATTGTTATTGTTGTTATTGTATTTGTTTAAAAACCAATGAAAAAATGTTTTTTAAAAAATATAATGCAATGCAATGGATAGAATTCTACAGGATGTGTTGCTAGTGTGTGAAAACAGTCAGGTTCCAAGGATCCCCAGGCATGCACCTCCAGATGGTGGAGATGTAAGGACCTGGGCATCTTCACTTGGTTGCAAGTGGCCAATAGCCAGGTGCAAAATGTACCTGGCGAATTTTGAATGTGTGTGTGTGTGTGTGTGTGTGTACAATGGTTGCTGTGACGTTGTTCTGGGAAAAGCTTTAATTCACTGAAGCCTGCGTTAGGCAGAGGGTGGGACATGAACGTCAGAGGCTGAGCTTCGAAGCACGTTCAGCACTTGAACTGCAGTGTGAGAACATCAGAAGAGCCTGCTGGAACAGGCCAATGTCCCATCTAGTTCTGGCATCCTGTTCTCACAGCGGCCAACCAGATACCCCCAAGGGAAACTGGCAAGCAGGACCCGAGCACAAGCATCACTGCCCCCAGCAATGGAGGCAGAGCTGAGCCGTCATGTCTAGTAGCCATCCATAGCCTTTTTGTCCATGAAAAAGGATGGCAACTGGAGCAGGGCCTCTTGAAGAGGCTCTCAAGGTCTGTAGTAATTTGGTTGGGGAAAGGTGATTTTACGGGTTCCTTAGTCCCCTGCCCCTGAGCTGGGCTCAGGAAGTGCATCTGAAAAAGTACTGGAATGACATGATCAAAATGGCCAGTCCCAGTTAGCCATTTTGCACACCTGTTTTGGACAAATGGAAGCTTCTGGGTCATTTTCATGAGGCTGCCCCATGACAGATGCATTGCAGCCGCCTAAACAGAATGGATGAATCTGCCAATTTTGACTGCCCTCACTTTCTCATTTTTTCAATCTTCAGTTCACAATTCACAATTATTTCTGCATCAGTATGCAAACTTTAAAAAAAACTGAAATGCATGAAAATGTCAATGTATTTATGTATGTTGTTGTTTAGTCGTTTAGTCGTGTCCGACTCTTCGTGACCCCATGGACCAGAGCATGCCAGGCACCCCTGTCTTCCACTGCCTCCCATAGTTTGGTCAAATTCACGTTGGTAGTTTCGAGAACACTGTCCAACCATCTCATCCTCTGTCGTCCCCTTCTCCTTGTGCCCTCATTCTTTCCCAGCATCAGGGTCTTTTCCAGGGAGTCTTCTCTTCTCCTGAGGTGGCCAAAGTACTGGAGCCTCAGCTTCACAATCTGTCCTTCCAGTGAGCACTCAGGGCTGATTTCCTTCAGAATGGATAGGTTTGATCTTCTTGCAGTCCATGGGACTCTCAAGAGTCTCCTCCAGCACCATAATTCAAAAGCATCAATTCTTCGGCGATCAGCCTTCTTTATGGTCCAGCTCTCACTTCCAAACATCACTACTGGTGATGTATGAACTACTGGTTTATGTATGCATGCATCTTAATAGGCACATCTTTGCAAGTTATTTCCTTATAATGCATTCTTGTGTGTTATTTTCATTAATATATATTTTACTAGTTTAATTTGGGCACCCTTTCCCCTATTATACATGCTTTTTGATGCACTTTTTTTTTTTGGTTGGAAAACTGTCTTGCAAAAGTCAAGAGAAGTGGGTTTTTTAAAAAAAGATTGTTGTGTTTTTGGCCATGGATTGGTTGGGGAAGTGGGAGCTGCTATTCAAAATGCAAATGGAATAACCCGCTCCCCATCTCTCACCTCTTGAAATAACAATTGTGCACTCTCTAAAAATGATAGGGTTACTGAAATCAGAACAATCTGCAAATCTAATTTATGTGGCAAAGGCTTTTTTTGGCGGGGGGAGGTGAGGTTTTTTTTTGTCACAGAGAGAATTAATGTCAGGCTTTTTGAAATACTTCTCAGCTCAGCTGCAATATTTTCTGTGGCTTCCACTGCCGACAGTTTCTCTCTTGGGCTAAATATGTTGTCAACTTCATTTTCTGTTTCTGCTGCAGGATGGATTATTATGGGAAGCAGGTTGCTCCAAAATGGGCATGTGGGCAGTTTGTTGTTTCCAATGGGGATATAATATTTTGTTTTACTGCTTTCTGTGCGACGGGGACATGCTGTAATATGAATGTTACCAGCACGTCTCATTTTTAATCCCATTAAGAATTGCTCTGCATTAATTGGCTTCCTGCTTTGATATTCAACAGTGCAGCCTCAATGGCTACTAGCAGACCTCGAGCAGATGGTGCAACTCTGTTTTTTGTAGGCAGAGTTGGTGGGTGCATGCTTCTGGGTGCATTCTAGACCTCTGGTCTTTTAAGGACCCCCTTTTCCACTTGCTGCCTGGAAATACCGGGGGAGCCTGTTTCGTGGCTGCTGGTTCCAAGAAGCAGCTTTTATTAATTTTGAGGCCAAACCTACACTGCCCATTTTAGGGCAGTGGCCCTATAAAGCTGGTCACCAGCTGTGAGCTTTCCTTGCCAAGGCCAGCTATGAAAGCCTAAATAGGAGGCACACATTGCCTGAAGCCAGCAGGGGCTTTGAGGCCACGGAGCCTGACCGTTGTTCCAGGCGTTGCTTCTGAGCACCCAGAATTTTCAAGGGAGCACTTTTCATGCCAGGTGTCTGGCCCCTAACATGGGCCTTGGTTATTTCAGGAATGAGGATAAGTCCGGCATTGTTTTTCATTGTTTGCACAAATTCTAAATCATTTTCTGCTGTTGGCACAGCCCAGCCCAGTCCCCTGACCAGTGACATACCCTCCAACATTTCGTCAATGGAAATAGTGATGTCTTATTCCACCATCACCATCACCATTTTATTATTTCTACCCCACCCATCTGCCTGGGTTGCCCCAGCTGCTCTGGGCAGCTTCCAGCACATATCAAAACATAATAAAACATTAAACTTTTTTTTTTAATTCCCTATACAGGGCTGCCTTGGGATGTCTTCTAAAAGTTCTAGAGTTACTTATCTCCTTGGCTCAGGGGTCGCATAACTCCATACCCTCCAACGTTTCTCTAGTGAAAACAGGGACATCCTAAGGAAAAGCAGAACATTCTGCAATCAGCTGAGGAACCAGGATGGCTTCTGTGAATCCAGGACTGTCCCTGGAAAATAGGGACCCTTGGAGGGTCTACAGTAATAAGCTTCCCTATTAGAACGTAGGAAGGGCCTGCTGGATCAGGCCAATGGCCCTTCCAGTCCGGCATTCTGTTCTTAGAGTGACCAACCAGATGCCCCATGGGGAAGCCCACCAGCAGGGCATGAGCACGCCTGCAACTCTCTCCTCCTGTGGTTTGCAGAAGCTGGTATTCAGAGGCATCACTGCCTCCAGCTGTAGAGACAGAGCATAACCATCATGGGTAGTAACCATGGGTAGCCCTCTTCTCCGCAGTGGCATAGCGAGCCGCTCCGACACCCGGGGCGGCAAATTGCCGTGCACCCGGGATGTGTGTGTGTGTGCGGCGTCGCTACATAACGACGCATGCGTGTTGCGTAGCGGGGTATTGCCATCCCCCAGCGACCCCAAAGCTGTGCGCCTCCAGCTCCAGGTAGAAAGCCCGCTCGGCGCGGCGGCGGGGGGGAAGTGTGCCACTTGGCGCCCCCAGTCCCGTGACTCCCGCTCAGCAGACTTTTTACCAGGAGGCCGGAGGCTTGGCTTGGGAGTCGCGGGGGTGGGGGTGCCCCAGAGTGGAACCCGGGGCAGACCGCCCCCCATCTCCCCTCCATTTCTACGTCCCTGCTTCTCCGTGACTTTGCCCAATCCTCTTTTAAAGCCATCTGGATTCATGGCCATCACTAGCTTCCATTTTTCCACTGAAGGTCTTGTACACAATCCCTTCCCTCACACATTTTTTCCTTTACAACAGCCCTGCGAGGTAGGCTCGGCAGAGAGGTTGTAATTGGCTCAGGGTAACAGAGGTAGATGTGTAAATGACGTCTATGTGTGTGGCGAGGCCAAACACGGGAGAAGCTTCCTGATATAGAATAGGATGTCTGTATTTTCATCGGAGGAATGTTGGAGGGTACGATAATGGCATTACGATATCGACAGTTTTATTTTCAATTCCTCTGCTAATGATTCCCTAGATGTGTCCAGTCCTTGCATGGGCAGACAAAGAACATTGGATACAGCCCTCAGGTGTGAAAACACCGGCCTCCCACCACGAGCGATTTGCAGAACCCATCTGGGAAGTTGCCCCTAGAAAAATGTAACAAATAAATGACAATGCGGTGCCCGGAATGTCTTATGCAAATGAGCAGATCTGCATACATTTGCATTGTCTTGCTTCCAGCATGCACGTCCCCCCCTCGTCATATGCTGGGGGAAGTGGGGCTCACACATCTCAGCTGCTCCTGTGGGTCCTGCACATTTCCTCCTGTCTTCCTTTTTATTCCTTCCTCCCTTGTCAGTCTCTGGTTGGCAGTCTGTCAGTCAAGGGACTCTCAAATAGCAAATGCATTCCATAAATAGTCCCTTGGAAGAATGATCATATTAAAAGCACTTCCACGCACGCACTCCCCGCCCCCCCCTCACCCCCCGGTAGAGGAAGAATCATGTGGAATTGAGCTTCTTAATTTGAGACAGCCATCACACATGAATTGAGTTACCTGTCTTTCTCTGCGGCAGCTCGGAATGCTGGGCATCATTTGAAAGAGAGCAGAATTGCGAGGCACAAGAAGTTTTAAAAGTGAGGTGTGGCACTGGAGAAAGTGGAAAGAGGAAAGTTTTTCTCCCTCTCTCAGAACACCAGAACCCGCAGCCATCCCATGACACTGAATGTTGGAAGATTTTTGTTTTTTTAAAAGCCCTTCTTTAAAAAGTGTCAAACTGGGAAACTCGCTCCCACAGGGGGCAGTGATAGCCCCCAATTTGTATGACATTAAAGGAATTTTAGACAAATTCATGGAGGGTGAAGCTATCAACAGCTACTAGCCGTCATGGCTATGCTTTGCCTCTGTGGTCAGAGGCAAAGCTATGCTTCTGAATGCCACTTGCTGGGAACTGCAGGAGGGGAGCAGGCTCCTGTGCTCGGGTCCTACTTACTGATTTCCCACATACACACAAAAAAATCCTTGCAGCAGCACGTTAGAGACCAACTAAGTTTGTCTTTGGTATGAGCTTTCATGTGCATGCACACTTCTTCAGATACACAGGCATCTGTTTGTCTTCTGTGGGAGTCATGTGGCTGAAGTTAGCCCTGCAAGCCAGAGTTTACCCACCCGTCTCCTGGGAGAGGACAGCTACCTTCTGACGACTGAGCACAACCACCTCCATCTCTTAGACCCCTATGTGTCTTGACTGTAGGGCTTGGGGGGACCTTCCAGGGGATGTGCCTCCCGGGCCAATCGGGTGCCTGGAGTCATGGGCGTAGCCAGGATTTTTATAAGATAAGATATGTTTATTGCCATTGTCCCCTTGCGGGAACAACGAAATTACTCAGTTGCTACATCCACTCAGATAAAGCATTCCGCATAATCCAAAATTACAAAACCTAATTAAAAACAGTAAATATAATACAAACAACAAGTAAAGTAAGATGACTTCAAAGTCCAGGCTTTCCATTTAAGGCCAAAATCGCTCTAGAGAAGAAACTGTTCCTGAGACGGCTCGTTCTTGCCTGCATTGTTCTATATCTCCGTCCCGATGGCAGGAGCTGAAACAAATGGTGACCAGGGTGCGTTGGATCTCTTGATATGTTTAGTGCTTTTCTATGGCACCTGGTGGTGTAGATTTGTTCTAAGGTGGAAAGTGAGCAGCCAATAATGCTCTCTGCTGTTTTAATAATTCTACACAGCCCTGCTCTGTCCTGAGAAGTACAGCTTCTGCACCACACACATAAACCGTACGCGAGCACGCTCTGTATGGCACAGTGATAGAAGGCAAGCAGCAGCTTTTGTGGAAGATGGTTTTTCCTTAAAATTCTCAAAAAATACAGGGGGGGGGCAGGACTTTGTTGGGGGGAGGACTTTTGTTAGCGGGGGGGGGGGGCACACAGAACTGACCTGATGGGTCAGTTAGTTAAGTATTTCTTTTGTTTTACTTGATCTAGTAAATTGATCTAGCTGCCCCCCTGCCCGTCCCTTGGCTACCTCCATGGAGTGCACACATGCCGCTACAGAGACTCTAGAGTCAGCGGCGGAGCATATGCCCATGCTGCCCAGGGCGGGCATGCTCCTGAGGGGGGGCGTGGCACAGAGGGTGCCCTCCCAAGCACGGGATAGCTGCTCGGGTGCCCAGAGCAGCATGTGAGCCCTGCAGCCGGGGGCAGAGCGAGCCGCCCATGGCAGACATTCGGCACACCACCTGCCCGCGACTCCCAAGCCTCCCCCAAGCTGTCAAAATGAATGCCACCCCCCCCTCAATGAGGGCACCCGGGGCGGTTCGCCCCACTGCCCCCTTCCTACGCCCCTGTCTAGAGTGCAGGTTTCCCCCCAGTGAGAAGCACTGCCCCTCAGTCCCAGAAGTGGAGGCGGAATGTCCCTCTCCTTGGCTGTACGTTTATGATGTGGTTGCAAGACTCAGGGCAGAACCTGGCTTTGAAAGCAAGCTCTGGGGCTGCTCCCAAAGAGCATCACCTCTCAGATCAAACCCCAACCAGGATGTGGCAGCTTTCTTGGGAAAGAGCCCGTCCATCTCTAGATCAACCTCTCCCAACCCAGTGCCTTCCAGATGTTTTGAACAGCAACTTCCAGTAGCCCTGGGGTCGTAGGGTTGTGGCTGAGAGGAGCTGCAGCCCTGGAGAGCACCAGGTTGAGTGGGGAGGCTGATTGAGAGGCTGCATAGATGGGAATCTCGATCTCGTGGTCGATGAACGAGGGGTGGTGTGCCATCTTAAGGAGCCTCTCCTTCCCCTCCCCTCCCCTTGTCCCTTGCTGCCAAGGAGATAAATAACTCAGTGTCGCAACAGACATGAAAAGCTGTGATGGGAAGCATCAGGGCAAATCAGGCCAAATGAAAGCGAGTGCCAGCCAGCCTCAAGGGAGTTGTTGTGGAGGGAGGAGAGAGGGGGGTGGGGTGGGAAGACCATAAGAGAGAGACAGGGGGAGCTTGAGCAAAACTGGGTTCAGAAAACAAGGGAAGAGGGAGCCCATCTGCATGCATCCTGTTATTTTCCTCTACTGAAACAGGTGGGGGAAGGTTCTCCCCCCCCACCTGCCCACTCCCAATCCTACCTGGGCAGTGGGAACTGCAGGGAAGCAGTACACAGAAGCAGTAGTAGCTGCAGGCCTTTTGCTTCTTCTGTGAGGTGTCATAGAATAGTAGAATTGGAAGGGACCCCGAGGGGCCTCTAGTCCAACCCCCTGCAATGCAGGAATCTCAGCTCAAGAATCTCTGGCAGGTGGCCATTCAATCTCTGCTTGAAAACCTCCAGTGAAGGAGAGCCCGCCATCTTTAAACGGGGTCCGTTCCACTGTCAAACACCTCTTGCCATCAGAAAGTTCTTCCTAAGGTTTAGTCTCCTTTCTTTCTGCTATTCCTGCATCGCAGGGAGTGGGACTAGATGCTTCTTTGGGTCCCTTCCAACTCTATATTTCTATGATTATCTGATTCTAGGCTAGGGAGGGCTACATCCGTGGCCCCCCAAATACCGTGCTTCTCATATTATAAGACACGTCTTATATTTATTTTTTCCTCAAAAAAACACACTATGGCTTATTTTCAAGGGATGTCTTATTTTTTTCCTCCTCCTCCTGCCGCGGCCGGCATTGCTGCTGCGCCTATCACTATGTCTTATTTTCGGGGTGTGGCTTATATTCCTTGAATGCTTAAAAATCCTGCTATGGCTTATTTTATGGGTATGTCTTAAAATATGAGAAACAGGGTATTGACCTACCACCTTTTCACCAAATTCAGGTTGGTGTTTAAGTACATCACTTGCCTTAAAAAAAGAATACTATCTCCCTTGGAAGCGGAGATTTCTCTAAGTATGTTCTGACTTAATGAATGCGCTTTTTGTATCTGAAGGTTTGCTGAAGACAGGTTAATTGCTGTTAACCCCCATTTTCTCAGGCGTCTCATTACCCAGCTGCTGGCTCAGTCGTTAAAAGGAGCATCTTCTGAGCATTTATGAATTTGAAAGAGGTTTGCTTTGGGGTGAAGCCTCTGAGTTTTCCGATGCAATTAACTTTCATCGCTGCCCGTGCCCGATACGCTGCACTTAAGCAGGTTGAATTAAGTGAAGTTCCATTAGTCCCCATCTCCCTAATGTTGCTCGTTAGTGGGGAGAGAGAGAGCAGCGCATTACACTGATTAATGCAGGAGAAGAACGAGGTTGAAAAGCAAGGAGGACCCCGCAGTGTGGACTCCGTTCAACTCATGGACATCCAATGAAGCAGAATGTTGGAAGATTTGGGAGAGATAATTCCTCATTCACACAGTGCAGAGTTAAACTACGGAACTCACTGCCACAAGAGCAGTGTTGCTTACCAACCTAGATGGGTTTAAAAGGGGATTAGAGAAGACCATTGAGGGCTACTAGCTATGATGGCTGTGCTCTGCCTTCCCAATCAGAGACAGTAATGCACCTGAATACCAGTTACTGGAAACCACAGGAAGGGAGAGGGATCCTGTGCTCGGGTCCTGCTTGCTGGCTTCCCACCTACGGGGCCGCCTCTCCTGGTATGCCCCACAGAGGACCTTAAGGTCCACAAATAACAACATTTTGGAGATCCCGAGCCATAAGGTGGCTAGATTGGTCTCAACGAGGGCCAGGGCCTTTTCACTATTGGCCCCAACTTGGTGGAACGCTCTCTCACAGGAGACCCGGGCCCTGCGGGATTTGACATCTTTCCGCATGGCCTGTAAGACAGAGCTGTTCCACCTGGCTTTTTGGGCTGGACTCAGTCTGACCCCTTTGTTTTTCCTCCCTTATGGTTTTGATTTGGGCCATTTTAAAATGAGGCTGCTTATTTTTAAAAAAATAAATTTAAATTGTATTTTAACCCACATTTTAATCAATTGTTTTTCTTTCTTTTATGTCTTCTTGTAATTTTATTGATGTCAGCCACCCTGAGCCCGGTTCTGACTGGGGAGGGCGGGGCATAAATAAAATTATTTATTTATTTATTTATTTATCATCATCATTAATATTATTTGGGTAGCCAATGTGAGAACAGGATGCTGGACTAGGATGAGTGATTGGCCTGATCTTCTTATGTCCTTCTGTTCTTAGTTTAGATGCCTTGCTTCACATCCCTCCCCAGTTCTCACTTTTCTCATGAAGTCTTTGTATTGTTGTTGAATTTGTATCTTGTCCTCCTTTCAAGGAGTCTCAGGGACGTCTGCAAGGTTTGCTAATTCCACCTGCCCTGCATTTTATCCTCAAAACAACTTTGTGTGCTCAGTTAGGTTGGGTGATAACAGCTGTTCCAATACAGTGGAACCTTGGTTTACAAACGCGATCCGTTCCACAGAGGCATTCGTAAACGGAGGCATTCGCTCCCCGAAGGCACGCTTCTGTGTGTGTGCGAAGCACCAATAGAGCGCTTCTGCGCGTGCTGCGCGGATCGCTTCTGTGCATGCGCGAGCTGTGCAGATCGCGTCTGTGCATCCGACGCCACGGAACCCGGATGTAAACACTTCCAGGTCTGCGGCGTTCATAAACGGAGGCGTTCGTAAATGGGACTGTTTGTAAACCAAGGTACCACTGTATGAGCTTCCTGGCTGGGCAGCCAGTCCAAATGGTCTGCTAGATGGGAATTTGGATGGACACACACATACAGAAGCCCATTGCCTGGGGCATCTGTCACCAGGGCTGATGGGATGCCATCCTGTACACACCCTGTAGAAAAATGAGTTAATGGAGCCCAGCTTCACCCCAGACATTTAAAGCACTAAAGTACCACTTTAAACAGTCATGATTTCCCCAAAGGACTCTGGGAGATGTAGTTTGTAAAGGGTGCTTGTTAGGAGACCCCTAGTTCTGTCCCAGAGCTTCAGTTCGCAGAGTAGTTTAATAATCAATCCCTCTTGGCAAGGAACTCTGGAAATTGTAGTTCTGAGAGCTCTGTTGTGGTCTGACACATCTGGAGACCAATTTGGGGGGGGCGGGTGGCGTGGTGCTAGGAGTGATTCCTACATTGTTGGGGGTTGGACTTGGCATCCCTCCCAACACTATAGTTCTATGATTCTATGAAAAGGCATTTTAGAAGATCTCCAGGTCTGGATTTGGGTTTTATTGCCTGGAGCTCTTGCCTGGTGTTGTGCAACTGTGGGGTGCCGTATTGCCTCTTAGCCTCCGTTTCCCATTTGTAAAAAACCAAAACAAGGGGTGGAGGATATATTGCAGAGGTTTGTGCATTGATTTGGCACTGTTCATTTATTGGGATGGTCTTTGATGTGCTGACAAAGTCACTGATGGGCTGTAATATTCTTCCTGTTTGTTTGGAAGTGAATATTGGGCATGGTTCTGAATTCAGATCCCCTACTAAAGCATCTCTTGGTGGCCTTGATCATTTTGCTCTGTAATCAGTTTAGCCTACCTCGCAGGGTGATTGTGAGGGAGTGGAGGGAATAAAATAACCCCAAGCTCCTGAGAAGAAATGTGGCATCTGCAAAAAGGTGCCTCACAATATGGAAGGCAGGCTGGGCTTTATTTATTTCATAAAATGTATATACCACTTGATTGTAGGAAACCTTAAAGCAGTTTACAAAAGAATAGCACAGTAAGATGATGATTAGTAAAAACCAACAATAGACTGAAAAAGTATCAGCCATCTAAATATCTAGGCAGTCTTGTCTAAACAAAAATGTGGGCAGTGAAGGAGCCTGCCTGATGCCAACAGGCAGGGAGTTCCAAAGTGTAGGTGCAGAACAGATATTATGTGGCACTTTCAGCCGTGCCGGTTCCACAGATTGAAACAGTTGAGGGGGCATATTGTCAGGCTTCGGGGAATCAGATCCCCCCCACGGTGGCAACCAAGAAGCAGAGAAACGATAAAAGTTCTCACTGAGTAATTTATTCAATATTCACAGAGTATCCCCTAAATAATGACGTTACTCCAAGTAACGTCCCCTCCCTCCTCTGTCTCTCCTATTCTACATCACCCCTGCATTGGCTAATCTGAGCTTTCTGCCTCTGAGCTTTATGTTCTACTACTTTCAATGCTCGCCTGGTCCTGGGAGGAGGTGGTGGTCCAGGAATGCTTTCCAAGGACACTGAGTCTGTCAGCTCTCTCTCTCCCTGGTGTTCCTCTTCCAATATTTCCCAGCTTCTCCCCTCTGCAGCCTCTGAACTATGACCTTCTGCAAACCACTGTTCTAAATCTATACTGTCCTCCTGTTCTCAGGAAGGTTCAGGAGATGGTGTGGCAGTGGCCCCCACCATTCCTCCTCAGTCCAGCCCCTGACACACATATATGTAATGTAATGTTCTTGATGCATATCAGTGACTTCCATTTATAGGCAAAGCCCAGCACTTAACCAATCATTCATTTCTACTGTCTTGTCTCTTTTCTCCAGGACCCACGGAGCAAACACAAGTTCAAAATCCACACATACTCCAGCCCCACCTTCTGCGACCACTGTGGATCCTTGTTGTATGGACTCATCCACCAGGGAATGAAATGTGACAGTAAGTCCAGTGGCATTGAGAGAGATATGAATCAATCACAGCATCTGATTCACAATTTTCTTTGTGGGTGCAGCAAAGTCCTTATGATCCCTACTTTATCACCCCAGAGTATTGTGGATTAAGTGTTTTGGGAGAGTGGGGATTTAATGCACTCGGTGCTAGACTTGGCTGGTTTCATCATCCTTGTGAAGCAAACCACTGGCTGTTGTTGTGTTGCTTTTTTCCAAAAATGGAACTTGAAGCTATTTACAAAAAAACCCCGAGCATTAAAAATGAGTATATATATACCAATTCAACCGTCCAGACCACACCACTAACATTCAGTTGTGGAAGGGTCGTAGCCTATTGGTTAGAGCATCTGCCTTGCATGCAGAAGGTCCCGGGTTCAATCCCCAGCATCTCCAGGTAGAGCTGGTAGGGAACCCAGTCTGAAATGCTGGAGAGCTGCTGCCAAGCAGTGTAGACAGTGCTGAACTAGAAGGACCAAGGGTCTGGTTTGGTATAAGGCAGTTTCATATGTTCCTAAAATTAAGATCCAAAGGCCTGGCACCAAAAAACAGCCAGTAATGCTGCCAGGCATGCCTCCATGGCAGGGCGGAGAGCGGCCCATAAATGAAGGGCCACCCTCAGCATCTCCCTCGAGGGCCTCCAATGAAGAATGCAGGGTCCATGTTGGGAGAGGCACTCTTGAGCTATTGGGGAGCCCCATCAGGTTCAATCCCCAATGATATCTCCAGGCCAGAAAGGGAGAGAGCCCTGTCCGAAACCTTGGAGAGTCACTGCTAGCCATTGTGAACAATGTTGAGCTAGATGGACTAAAGTCTGGCTCTGTATATGGCAGATTTTGGTGTCATATTCAAATCAGCCCATAATTCTGAATCATCGGGACTGGGATCCTGCCTTGTTTTTAAGAGTGAAGCTATAGCTCAGTGGGAGAACATCTGCTATGCATGCAGAAAAAGTCCCAGGTTTAATCCCCAATGGCATCTCTAGGTAGGGCTGCGAGAGCTCCCACCTGAAACCCTGGAGCATCTGCTGCCGGTCGGTGTAGACAACACTGAGCTAGATTGCTATGCCTTTTACTGAGTCAGGACCATTGGCCCATCTAGCTTAGCATGCCAACGAGGGACCTTCTGGATGTTATGGACAACAATTCCCATTGGACCCCTCCAGCAGGGATGGTGGCAGTTGTCTTCCACAGCATCTGCAGGCGCTGCTTTGGCTACTGGTTCTCTACATCTCCCAGCAGTGTCCCTCCAGAATTTTAAACCATTTTGAGCCTGGGGCCTTCTGAATGCAAAGCAGATGCTCTAACCGCTAGGCTACAGCCTTCCTGCTACCTCTCACTTCCCCCAGACAGTGACAGAAGCAGGAGCTGGTCTGCTTGCTTCCTCCCCAGGACGCAGCTGCTACCCTCCTCCACTGCTAGACCAATAAATCTTGCATGTTGACCTTTTCCTTCTTTCAATGCTACCACACCCTTTGATTAAGGCCATGAGTCTCCTTGTTTGTGCAGAGCTGGTGTGGTCAAATCCACCAGTGGAGGCTTTGCTGTGTTTACAAGAAAAGGAAATCTGAGTGAAGCCTCAGTTGCAAGAAGTGGAACAGGCAGCCGTGAAGATGTTGCAGCCTCGCGGTTGCTGGCGTTTGTTTGTATAGCACCATCCAAGGACAGAGAAGAAAACACAAGCAAAGGAGACATGTCCTTGTCTTGAGCCCCTTGCAATTCAGATTTCAACAGCAGAGGAGACAACTGAAGGGGAGGGAAGGGGGGAGGAAGGGAGGAAGGGAGGAAGGAAGGAAGGGATAATAATAATAATAATAATAATAATAATAATAATAATAATAATAATAATAATATATTTATATCCCACCCATCTGGCTAGGTTTCCCCAGCCACTCTGGGCGGCTTCCAACAGAAATATTAAAATACAATAATTTATTAAACATTAAAAGCTTCCCTAAACAGGGCTGCCTTCAGATGTCCTCTAAAAGTCTGGTACAGTGGTGCCTCGCTTAACGAATGCCGTGCTTAACGAAATTTCCGCTTAACGAAAGGATTTTTCGAGTGGAGCTTGCCTCGCTAGACGAATGCGTTTTACGAAAAATTCGTCTAGCGAATCACGGTTTCCCATAGGAATGCATTGAAATTCAATTAATGTGTTCCTATGGGCAAAAAAAATCAAAAAAAAAATCAATGCATTCCTATGGGATTCGCTAGACGAATTTTTTGCTATAAGAAAAGACCGTGGAACGAATTAATTTCGTCTAGCGAGGCACCACTGTAGTTGTTTTTCTCTTTGACATCTGATGGGAGGGCGTTCCACAGGGCAGGTGCCAATACCGAGAAGGCCCTCTGCCTGGTTCCCTGTAACTTGGCTTCTCGCAGCGAGGGAACTGCCAGAAGGCCCTTGGCACTGGACCTCAGTGTCCGGGCAGAACTATGAAGATGGAGACGCTCCTTCAGGTATACTGGACCGAGGCCGTTTAGAGCTTTAAAGGTCAGCACCAACACTTTGAATTGTGCTCAGAAACGTATTGAGAGCCAATGTAGGTCTTTCAAGACTGGTGTTATGTGGTCTCGGCGGCTGCTCCCAGTCACCAGTCTAGCTGCCACATTCTGGATTAATTGTAGTTTCCAGGTCACCTTCAAAGGTAGCAGTAGTCTAAGCGAGAGATAACTACCGTAGAGCATGCATCACTCTGACGAGACAGTCTGCGGGCAGGTAGGGTCTCAGCCTGCGTACCAGATGGAGCTGATAAACAGCTGCCCTGGATACAGAATTAACCTTCGCCTCCATGGACAGCTGTGAATCCAAAATGTCTCCCAGGCTGCGCACCTGGTCCTTCAGGGGCACAGTTACCCCATTCAGGACCAGGGAGTCCTCCACACTTGCCCGTCTTCTTGTCCCCCACAAATAATACTTCTGTCTTGTCAGGATTCAACCTCAATCTGTTAGCTGCCATCCAACCTCCAACCGCCTCTAGACACTCACACAGGACCTTCACCTCCTTCACTGGTTCTGATTTGAAAGAGAGGTAGAGCTGGGTATCATCTGCATACTGATGAACAGCGGAAGGAAGGAAGGAAGGAAGGAAGGAAGGAAGGAAGGAAGGAAGGAAGGAAGGAAGGAAGGAAGGAAGGAAGGAAGGAAGGAAGGAAGGAAGGAAGGAGAATTAACAAGGGATGCAGCAATTCAGGCAGAGGTGGTGGCAAGCTCAGATCAGTGGTGGGGCCCAGCTGAATTTAAAGATAATTGAACATCTGAGGAACAAGGAGATCCAGGATTCATAGAATCATAGAATTGTAGAGTTGCAAGGGACCTCCAAGGGTCCTGTAGTCCAACCCCCCTGCCTCAGTTACAGGGAGGGAATAGGGAAGGACGGGTTCCAGTGCCGCCTCTCCTACAATTGGGGTACAAGAAATGTGGCATACAGAAGATCTAGTTCCCAATGCAGTGCAGAGCCAGTGTGGTGTTGTGGTTAGAGTGCCAGACAAGGACCTGGCAGACCAGGGTTCAAATCACAGGGTTCAACAGCCTCACTAACCTACCTTGCAAGGATGTTGTGGGGATTAAATGAGATGGGGAGAACCATGGACACCATGGGGGGGGGGGGAAGGTGGAGTATAAATGCAATAAATAAATAAATAAGAATAAGCAGAAAGAACAGCAGAATCTATTGCCCTGGTTTGCTGGGGGCCCTTCCCAGATTCACTTGAGTTGATCTTTGAGCTTTCTCTCTGCAACAAGGAACGCTTGGAAAAAGTTACTTCTTTGTACAAAGTGAGAGCTGGACTTTACAGAGGGGGTGGGGTGGAAGGCTCTTATGGGGGGTGGAAGAAATGCTGCTCCCTCTCAGGATGAAATTGCTGTTGGGGGGGGTGTTTCACATGGATCGGGTGTAGGAAGACCTCTAATGGTCACTGTGTAAATTACAACCATCCTCTTAAATGGTTTATTTATTGAATTCATATTCCACTTTTTTAACTATCCGTGGCTTTTTAGAGTGGGTGGGATGCTTTAATGCATTCTACCCCCTCGTTTTAATGTATGCATGTTTTTGTTTTGGGTAACTTATTTTTTAAGTCGCTTAGAGTTGCCATGGCAAAAAATGGCAGCTAATGAGATCTTAATGAGAATAATTCTGCAGAGTAGCTCTCTAGGGCCACTGCAATAGAGATGGTGGAAGGAGAGATCTTAGAGGAGTTGATGGATATAAATGAGGTGGGGCAGGAACTCATCAGATCTCAAAGCCCACAATCCTCTAGGTGTCTGATGGCATGTAGGGTTTTTTAGATTGTCAGACTAGGGCCTGGGGGAGACTAGAGTTCAAATCCCCACTTGGCCATGAGGCTCACTGGGTGACCCTGGGCCAGTCTCTGCCTCTCAACCTACCTCACAGGTTTCTTGTGGGGATTATATGAAGAGGGCAAGAGCCATGTGTGCCACCTTTAGCTCCTTGGAGAACAAAAAGTGGGATATGATTGCAACCAAAGAACAAAGAAATAAATAAAAATTTCCAGGCATAAGGCAGGGGAGAATCTAGTACGTGTTCAGAAATACAGTAAACCGCAGCAGAAACCTATGTGGCATCCCATTAAAGGAGGTGGAATGCACCTCTAAGCCAGGCATAGGCAACCTTGGCTCTACAGATGTTTTGGAACTACAACTTTCCATGATTCCTAGCTAACAGGGCCAGTGGTCAGGGATCATGGAAGTTGAGTTGTAGTTCCAAAACATCTGGAGAGTCAAGGTTGCCTATGCCTGCTCTAAGCCTCCAAAGGAGGCTTGATGGCAGCAGAAGCACAATGTCTTGAACCCCATATTGGGACCTGAAATCTTTCCTTCCGATTCTCTCTCCACCAGCCTGCATGATGAACGTCCACAAACGCTGCGTGATGAACGTACCGAGTCTCTGTGGCACGGACCACACTGAGCGCCGGGGCAGGATACACATCACAGCGGAAATTGAAAACGAGGTCCTCACTGTCGTAGGTGAGTCTGGGGGTGGTTTGTTTTGTGGTTCCTTGAGGGAAAGTTCAGGGGCAAAAATGTCTTGCCTCCCTCGTTCCAAGGAGCTTTCAAAAACTAGCATTGAACTGTTTGTGTGTACACCCTTGTGCAAATTAATTTAAACAAACAATGTAGTGTATTGTACAAAACTCACATATACGTACATTAGTAATGGATATGACCTCCGCTATTTTTAAGCAGCATTTGAACACAGTTTGGCATGGAGTCTACTGGTTTCGAACAGTCACTGTTGATTTTCGGATTCCTGTACCACACTTGAATCAGTGCCTGAATGAGCTTCTCCATAGTCGTACAGTCTACAGCACAGAGGCGACTTTTGCATATAGCCCACAAGTTCTCAATGGGATTTACGTCCGGGGAATTCCCTGGCCAATCAAGTACCTGTATTTGCTGCTCTGTCATGAATTTCTTCACCACTTTCGATGTGTGACAGGGGGCTAGGTCTTGCTGCAATATCCCAGTACCGTCAAGACACCTCTTTTCCAGCTCTGGAATAACTCTCTTTCATAGAACCTCAATATATTGTGGCGGAGCGCAACAATCCTTCTATTGGCTGCAGGCTTCCGACACCATAATGATCAACTGACTTTTCGTGTTTGTTTTGAGTACAGGATTACGAGTAAGGGACCAACTGCTTAATGCGGCGAAGGTGAAAAAATGTCGCCTTAGCTGTTGTAGTAACCTGCACTTCCATAGAAAGGGAGGCATCAATGATTACACCCACGCTCTTAAAGGAAGGCAATGGCACTAAGTGGGCCCCTGCAAGAGAAGGGAATTGGTCCCTCATCCCCATGCCATCCCGACCCAGCCAGAGGACCTCTGACTTCGAAGGATTTAGTTTCAGTCTAAATTTTAGGGATTTGGG
Organism: Zootoca vivipara; assembly: GCF_963506605.1. Classification (NCBI taxonomy): domain Eukaryota; kingdom Metazoa; phylum Chordata; class Lepidosauria; order Squamata; family Lacertidae; genus Zootoca; species Zootoca vivipara. The sequence goes on along the minus strand of NC_083289.1, from coordinate 29,770,147 downwards.
CTGCAAGCCATTTAGGGCTTTATATACCCGGTGGCGCTGTGGGCTAAACCACTGAGTCTAGGGCTTGCTGATCAGAAGGTCGGCGGTTCGAATCCCTGTGACGGGGTGAGCTCCTGTTGTGTGGTCCCAGCTCCTGCCAACCTAGTAGTTCGAAAGCACATCAAAATGCAAGTAGATAAATAGGAACCGCTATAGCGGGAAGGTAAACGGCGTTTCCATGTGCTGCTCTGGTTTGCCAGAAGCGGCTTTGTCATGCTGGCCACATGACCTGGAAGCTGTACGCCGGCTCCCTCGGCCAATAATGCGAGATGAGCGCGCAACCCCAGAGTCGGTCACGACTGGACCTAATGGTCAGGGGTCCCTTTACCTTTACCTTATACTAGCACTAATCCCTTGGAAGTGTGTGTTCCAAGTACAGTATATGAACATAAAAAGAGCCTGCTGGATCAGGCCAGTGACCTATCCTGTCCAGCATCCTGTTCTCACAATGGCCATCCAGATGGCTGTGGGAAACCTGCAATCAGGATTCAATCTCAAGGGCATTCTCCCCTCCTGCAGCTTCCAGCTTCTCTTTCTGAGCAGAAGACACAGTCAAGATACATTTAACCACTTCATGCCTCTTCAAGCAGGAGGAAAAGGGTGTTTTATTGCTCCAAGTCTTCCCCACCTCCCAAGCAGCTGCTCCTCCCTCCCAGCTGCATGAGCAATCGCTCCAGCCTACTATCTGTGATCTCTTGGGTTTTGGTGTCCTGAAATGACCTTAGCATGTTTCAGATGTTTTGTCTTAGACAAATACTGTGGACTACTGCTCCTCATTCATCCATCCAAACCAAACACTGTTCTTTGGGTCTGTGGTATGAAGAGCTTTGGGTCTGTGGTATGAAGTGCACAGAGGAAAAGTATTTTAGGACTACTGCACAGAGGAATTAAGTGTGAGATGCTGTTGCTTCTTGACGTGAGGAGCTAATTCCCTGTTTCTCACCATTGCACACCTGTCCTCAGTGGGAATTAGTGAGAGGAATCTGAATCACATTTCCTGCAAATATAAATCTCTATGTGCTTCACATAAAAAAAACACCTAAATGCAGATATACAATACAGTGGTATCTCGGTTTAAGTACACAATTGGTTCCGGCAGTCTGTACTTAACCTGAAGCGTACTTAACCTGAAGCGAACTTTCCCATTGAAAATAATGGAAAGTGGATTAATCCGTTCCAGACGGGTCCGCGGAGTACTCAACCTGAAACGTCCTTAACCCGAAGTATGAGTGTAATTGGTTCTAGAAGTCCATACTTAACCTGAAGCGTACTTAACCTGAAGCGAACTTTCCCATTTAAAGTAATGGAAAGTGGATTAATCCGTTCCAGACGGGTCCACGGAGTACTTAAACTGAAAGTACTCAAACCAAAGCGTACTTAAACCAAGGTATGACTGTAATGATACAGTGGTACCTCGGTTTATGAACACAATTGGTTCCGGAAGTCTGTTCATAAACTGAAGCGTTCATAAACTGAAGCGAACTTTCCCATTGAAAGTAATGGAAAGTGAATTAATCCGTTCCAGATGGGTCCACGGCGTTCGTAAACCGAAAATTCGTAAACCGAGGTGTTCGTAAACCGAGGTTCCACTGTACTTAGCTAAAAAAGTACTATCACTACAAACATAACCAGTGGTGTCAAGTTTCAGGGAGTCAAATAACCATTAATATTTCTGCAGTCGGGTCCCTGTTTCCTAGAGCTGCCCAGACAGCATGAAAAGGCAGCTTCTTAGCCAATGAGAAGATGTCTTCTCACCCTTTCTGGCCATTGGAGCCAATCAGAGTGAAAGGAAGAGAGTCAACCACTGAGGATGGGCTTCTAGGGTCACTCTGGAGAAGGTGCGTAGGGAGAACACCAAGGAGGAGCTGTTGTGTATGCTCCAAAGTTAAGCATCTAGGAACACTGAAAAGATGAGGAGATTCAACTTCAAGAGAACGGGGTGCAAGTTCTGTTTGCTACAAAGGAAAACACAACTTGAAGTGTCTCTGAAATTAGATATGGGAGCATTCCAAATTATTTGCCTGTGGATGTGCACAGAAAATGTGGAGAGTTGCATTGATCTTTGCAGGGCACCCCTAATTATTATTATTGTATAATTATAACATTATTGCATCATCTTAGAATATTGCATCATCTTAGAAAGGGCATGGCTGTGGCTACGCTTCTGAACATTACGCTAATAATCAGGGATTGACAGCTCATTTGAGATGCATCAAAATTTAAATGAGCATGAAACTCACCAGTGGGTCAAGAAAAAATATCCCAATCATTTCACATCCCAAAGTAGCTCCAAAGTTGAAATTAGTACCTAGAAATTCTCTCCTGTCAAAAAAAGATAACAACAAGAAGCCCTCTTATGCATCAACCTCTCAGAGCTGGAGGGTGGGGCTGGGCAGATCACTCCCTGATGAATTGCATCATGATGGCAACACTGAATATTCTACACTTTAACTTCTTTGGAGGGTGAGAAGAACTATTTGTTTTAGCAAAGTAGAAACTTAACATTTCGGTTGGTCCAAACATTCACTTGCCAGCTGTCAATCATGTTTTATTCCATTACTTCTCCCTGGTCCTGAGCACTGCTTTGGTACCTTTTTTTATTTTACTTTTTTTCACTTCTACTTCTTCCTCCTTCCTAGATGAGGTATGGAGGAGAATTTCATTTGGTTCCTATTTTTAGGCACCCTGGCCCAATTTGCACCTCCCAAACTAATACACAGATTGGAGCTTAATTATCCTTCAGAGTTTGCAATATAAATTTTTGTGATACCAAAATGTGTGTTTTAGGTTAATAATATTTATAAATGCATACACTGAGATACACATGGTAAAATGCATACTTGGGTACCTACACAATACACTTATGAATAAATGCCTATGACTCTGAGATGGGTGGGTCCATTCCTCAATACCACCCACGAAAGGTCCATGCTGTGATGGAGTGCTGGCACAGTCATAATTTGCTGTGCGATGAGCTCCCAGAGGGCGGGCGAGTGCAGTGTGAGCCAGGAAACAAATATTCTTACAAGGAATGTTTAACAGTCATTGAAAGGGGGAGTTTTGGCTCATCTCTTGGGGTGGGGGGGGCATGATAAACAAAAGCTGCAATGCATGTTTCTGACGTAGTAGTGCTGTACCCAAGCCAAGGGAGGCATCATGAATTGCTGAGTAAAGGCAAAGCAGGCTGGCTGGCTCATCTTGAATCATCTCCAAGAAATGGCAGTTGTAGGTCTGGCAATTGCTGAATTATACAGCAATTGCTGCTGTTCCTTTTTTCAGTGCATCTGAAATTCCAGCATGTAATTTCATAGCTCTGTGGAGTTAGACGGGATCTCAAGGGTCACATCTAGTCTGACCCCACTGCAATGCAGGAACTGCAGTTGAAGACTCATTGACAGATGGCCATCCAACCATGGCTTAAAAACGTCAAATGAAGGTGATCCACCTGATTGAAGGTAGTCAATCAGCTCTTACTTTCAGGAAGTTCCTCCTAAGGTTTACCACAAATGCATCTGCCCACACACCTCACTTTTTAATGAAATAAAAAAGGAGGAGCCTTGCATTATATTATTATTATTATTATTATTATTATTATTATTATTATTATTATTATTATTATACCCCACCCATCTGGCTGGGTTTCACCAGTCACTCTGGGCTGCTTACAGTACATATACAAACATAGTAAAACATTAAACATTAAAAACTTCCTGATATAGGGCTGCCTTCCCAGGTTCAATCTCCCATATCTCCAGGTAAGGCTGAATGTCTCCCATCTGAAATCCTGGACAGCCACTGCCAGTCATTGTATACAGTACTGAGCTAGAGATGGACCAATGACTCTTGTGAGGCTCCTTCCTGTGTTTAGTCCTACATCTTGTGGAGTTGATTGGGAAGTGTGGGTTTATTTCACAGGAATAGTACTGTCTTTCCAGAGCAGCCTTTCTAAGCTTTCTGCCTTCTAGATATTTTGGATTTACAACTCCATGCTGGCTGGTGCTGATGGAAGCTGTAGTCCAAAACATCTGGAGGGCACCAGGTTGGGGAAAGGCTCTTCTCAACTGTTCCCACTGGGTCTTTTGGAATTTTGTTTTCCAGGAAAATGCGAGGCTGCCTTCTGCAGAACTAAGCCTCTCTCTGGGAGGCAGAGATGTATCTAGAGTGCTCTCTTGTGGCATTGGAAGCATAGAGCATGTGTAAAGCCAGGAAATCCAAAAGCCTTTGTTCAAAAGGACGGAAAGGATTTGTGGGTTAGCCATGTGGCCAATCTGGATGCCCAGATCAAGGGTGTTTCTCAGTCTAGCCCATGGGTAGGCAAACTAAGGCTCGGGGGCCGGATCCGGCCCAATCACTTTCTCAATCTGGCCTGTGGACGGCCCGGGAATCAGCGTATTTTTTACATGAGTAGAATGTGTCATTTTATTTAAACTGCATCTCTGGGTTATTTGTGGGGCATAGGAATTCATTCACACACACCCCAAATATAGTCCAGCCCTCCACAAGGTCTGGAGGACAGTGGCCCGGTCCCCTGCTGAAATAGTTTGCTGACCCCTGGTCTAGCCCTAGTACTGGAAGCCAGCCCAAGAAATCTGTGATGCCCACCCTTGGCACTAGAAATTGGGAAGGTCTGAATACCAATTGCTGGAAAGTCCAGGAGGGGCGAGTGCTGATGTGCTCACATCCTGCTAGTGGGATTCCTCTGGGGCTTCTGGTTGGCCACTGTGAGAACAGGATGCTGGGCTAGTTGAGCCATTGACCTGACCGACTAGGCTCTTCTTATGGTCTTGCATTTGAGTCCTGATTGTGGGCTCCCACAGGCATGTCGTTTGCCACTGTGAGAACAGGATGTACTAAGTTACCGTCCCATTAATGCAAGGATTTATGTTTGTGCAACAGGACTCTCCCCTGTCTCCTTCCCCCATGCACCCCCAATCCTCTGTTCCCCCAATCCTCTGCACTTGTGGGAAAAGTTACTTACTGATATTTTGGATATCAAATTAGTACAGTATTGGAATTCAAATTGCAATGCAATAAAATACAATATAACAAATAAAAGAAGCAGTAAAGATACAGTTAAAGCATCCAGCACAGTGCAGTACAACTGCTACAATTTTAAAATCCTTAAGTGGTCCAGCCAGAGCCTCAGCAATTTTCGTCCGTGGGAGGGAAAGTTTGGGACTTGCAGATATCTAAGCCACCCCTAACCGACAGAGATCTGAACATGATTTACAATGTATGTTTTAAAACAAGAAAATTCAATATAAGCTTAAAACCAAAATTAAAAGTCAAGCTGTATCAATGCATCAGATGAATATCCATCAGCTATAGCTGGCTCCAAGGCAGAGCATCTGCATGGCATGCTCAAGTCCCAGGTTCAATCCCTGACAGTTCCAGCAAGGGCTGGGAGAGACCCCCTGGCTGAAAGCCTGGGAAGCTGCTGCCAGTCAGTGCAGACAGTACTGAGCTACATGGACCAATGATCTCGCTCAGTGTAAGGCTGATTTCATTCTTACTAATGAACTATTGATCACAAATAATTTCGCCCCACCAAAGGTCTGGGTGAAGAGGTAAGTTTTTAATGGGCACCGAACCCAACCAAGGAAGGCAGCAGATGTATGTCTGAAGGCATGGAGTTCCATAAATGAGGAGACACTACAGTGTAGATTGTATCCCATTTGATCCAAGTCACACCCACCTGCCCATCAGCTGATGTCGCTTCAATGGGCAGATGACATCAGCTGATGGTTAGAGGGTGGGGATCAATTCTATCTTAGCTACATGTGCCAGTTCCCCACAGGAAACTGGCGCACCCAGTCAACGCAGAATATTTTAACACACAACACACCCGTATCATCTGCTGATGAGCAGGGGTCAAATTCTGTCCATTTTGGCAGGAGTCAGTGCAACCCTCTTCCTGAATCAGGTAACCAACACTAAAAGAATTCCAGTTCCAATACAAGCACCTTCCTTCCTGCAGGATTCATAAACTCATTGAATTGTAGCATTGGATGGGGCCCCCAAGAGTCATCTAGTCCAGGCATAGGCAAACTCCGGCCCTCCAGATGTTTGGGACTACAATTTCCATCATCCCTAGCTAACAGGACCAGTGGTCAGGGATGATGGGAATTGTAATCCCAAACATCTGGAGGGCCGGAGTTTGCCTATGCCTGATCTAGTCCAACCCCTTGCAGTGCAGGTAAAAAGGTAAAGGGACCCCTGACCATTAGGTCCAGTCATGACTGACTCTGGGGTTGCGGCACTCATCTCACATTATTGGCCGAGGGAGCCAGCGTACAGCTTCCAGGTCATGTGGCCAGCATGACAAAGCCGCTTCTGGCAAACCAGAGCAGCACATGGAAACGCCGTTTACCTTCCCGCTATAGCGGTTCCTATTTATCTACTTGCATTTTGATGTGCTTTTGAACTGCTAGGTTGGCAGGAGCTGGGACCAAGCAACGGGAGCTCACCCCATCACAGGGATTCGAACCGCCAACCTTCTGATCAGCAAGCCCTAGGCTCAGTGGTTTAGCCCACAGCGCCACCTGGGTCCCTTGCAATGCAGGAGTCACAACTAAAGAATTGGTGTTACATGATGCAATTAGCTGTGATGCTCCAAACTCAGGCAGCTGTGCTCTACACTTCTTGTAGCATCTAGTCTGTCTTCAAGGGGAGCCACACGTAGAGTGCATTGCAATGATCTGATCAGCAGGTTATCGTAGTGAGTGGAATTAAATTTTCTTTAATTGAAAAGTAGGAAATTGTACATCCTTCTGCTTTGTTGCATCAACTGATGTGGCTAAAGGGTGAGGGTTAGAAGGATTTCTGAGTTTGGCAAGAACTGGGGTGCTCTGGCAGTGGAAGTGAGGGATGCAGTACAGCAGTGGAAGTGGGGGTAGGGTGCAGCATTGGGTTGAGGCAGAAGGCAGCAATTTCTGTTTCATCTCAGGTGGCAAAACGGGAACAGGCTGCCCCTGGGAATACCTACAACTCTGATCAACCCCAACCAACATGGCTGGACAATGCTGGGGCTGATGGAAATTGCAGTCTGAAACATCTGGAGGGTGCCAGGTTGATGAAGGCTGCCAATTATAATTCAGAAACCCCTCTGGTTCTCCATGCACAGTTTTCACCGTGGAATAAATTCATCGCTCCTGAAAAAGGAGCAACAAGGAAACCCTTTCACCACCTTTAGCAAGCCTGAGTGTGAAAACAAAATAACACAGTGTGCTAAGGGATATCTAACCATTGACTAGTCACTTAATTGGCCACTAGTCCCTATGACTTAATTAAGGGGTGACCTTGAATGCCCAACATTTATGATTAAGAAAATGACTCACTTTGTGGTGCTGTCGCAATATCAGCCCGTAGATGGCAGTGCTTGACTTCCAGAATCTTTTAGGGCTTTGATTGCCTGGTGTTTGATTTCAAAAGCCACCAGAAATGGCTGGTGTTATAGGTCGTGTTGTAAGGCTTTGGAAAGAAAGCACACCACCCCCAATCATCTCTTTGATGCAGGCAGCTTCTCTTGGTGACTTAAGATGAGCCGAGGAGGAATCTTCTAAGCTTGCCTGTGTGTCATCTGATTTGCTTTTCTTGTTACAAATTCCTTATTGTCAATTCCTTCATAAATATAGAGTGTGGTATCTACATTGGCAGAATCCCTGGCTTCCTCCTGCCCCTGAAGGTCGCAGATCAGCATTTGAAAATGTTTTAGCTGCATCTGTTGACTTCAGAGGGAAAAGACTAAACCAGGAAACGAATAACAAAGAGCCTTTGTGGTACCTTAAAGATGACTCAACTTATTGTGGCAGAAGGTATTAAATCTCTTGCTCTTACTGCAATCCACTAACACAGCCACCTCTCTGGAAATCATTTGCACATTCTTCAGGACCCTGGACAGTAACTGTGACCTGTGCCTTGTTCCTTTCTTGGCTCATTCCCAGTTTCCCTGAAATCTCTGCTATCATGCTTGTCTGAGCAAGGAAGTTATAGCTATTGCTGGCCCCCCAAATAAACCTGAGACAAACAGAACCAAGTGTGCTTATTTTGAAAGGTTCAGAATTCTATTTTTCTGTGTGTGTGTGTGTGTGTGTGTGTGTGTGCAGATGGATTCTTTTCGAGGGGGGATGTGCTTTGGATGTGATCCCAAAGTCAGCTACTGGAGCAAGTTATCTGCTTGGAGCTGTCCAACTTCCTGCAACTTCAGCCTGACCTGTCTCCTTCCTGACATCTGCCTAAGTCATTTCTCTGGCCCTCACTCATGGTCAGGAGAGGATAGCCTAGTTTATGCAAGCATTCGGCTCCCTTTCCATTTAATTTTATTTAGGTGTATGGAAACGAACCCTTAAGGTTCTTCTCAAAGGAGATGTGTTGTTTTAAGGATTCCTTCCAACCCTTCTCCAGTTTGGATCATGGTCTAGGTTAAAGAAGGACCCTCTTCCATCTTGAAGATGTACAAATCCCAAGGGACACTGCTGTGGGTGCTCTGATGCATGGTGGAGCATTTTGTGGTGATGGGGAGAGAGACGTCTCCTCCTTCTCTAGACTCTCGTTGTTGCCATTGCCAGCACATCCTCCAGAGTTAAATGCAAGCAGAAGTGGAAGATTGGGAGGAGGCTTTGGGGATGGGTGAGAGTCCACTGTGTCTCACTTTCCGAGTCCCTAAGATTGGTTCAAGTGATGAGTTGATTTCACTTTGACTTTGATGTGTGGGGAGAAGAATTGGCTCATTTCCAGATGAAATAGAGGATCAGCTGGTCGTTCTCACTTATCCCTAATTGTATTAGATTTGGATTTGCTCTGTTGCTCTGTTGAAAATGGTTAGCATTTTGATGACTTTTGTGAATTGTAGTTAAGGCAAGCCACCTTGAGTGCTCTATATAGGAAAAGGAGGTCAGGGTTAAAATATTGATACACAAATCCAGAAACAGTCTTAGGAAATGCTCCTTGACTGCTGAGCCACACAGTTCGAAATCCACACATTCCCATGTTTCAGGGGAAGGGAATCCAACTGCAGAACATCCAGTCCATTCTAGTTCCACCAAAATGTCACCAACACAGCCCGGAATTGCTCCTTATTGCTTCACAAATCCCAAGGTTGATCCCATGAAACTCTAGCTCGGTTGAAGCAAAACATGGAAGAAATGCGTCATTCTTTGTTTTTGTCCGGTGTCCCTAGGTTGCTGGCCATTTTGCCACCCGACATCATTCTGAAGGGCAAATCCATTTGGCAGTTCAAGGTTAATCTGTCCCTTTCTCACGTGGGATTGGTTCTTCCTGCACAGACCTGATACTTGCTAATTGAATGAGTTGATGAAGTGAGTCGTTGGCCCAAACTGGAACAAATTATGCAGCAATTAGATAAACAAGCTAGAAATGCATTAATTAATGTGCACCAGCCCAGGAAGATGCTGCTGTAAGAAGGGTGGTGCATTTTCCATTATAAATATATGTGCAAATTTATTCTTCTGCAGTGTATTAATTACAAGTTATAACGAATGGTGGCACTAATCTTTCTTCCACTTGCTTCATGGAATTGACTCAATCTTCAATGCCCAGATGGGGCCATCCTCACATAATACCACTGCTGGGAAGAAGGGGAAGGCAATGGACTACATTGGCTGGGTTCTATCTCCTGTTTTTTTCTCCTGGATCCTTTTCAGAATCTTATCCCTCCCTGGGACTTTGCATCATCACCTTCAGTTGCCCCAAGGTGGCAGTGGGAGGCTGCCTCACCCTTTGGGAATAACTGCCCCAAGTAATGAAGGTGTGCTGTGGCGTACTTTTCCTTGCCTGTTGATGGAGGCTGTCATGTTGGGTACATGTGTTTGCCTTCATGATGCACTAAGCAGAAGTTGACCCTGGGGAGTTAGAAGTTGCAGATTTGGAAAGCACTGGCTCCTCTGTTTTTTTGGAAGAAAGAGCAATGATGTAGAATAAGGCAGGCTCAATTCAGCTGGCAGTGGTCAGGAAGAGAAGAGGAAATACGGCTCATGTTAAACTGCCAACTAGTCTCTATTTCCATAATGGAAACTGAGGCTGACAGCTGTGAGCCAGTCAGAGAGAACCTGCCAAGCTGGGGTTTGCATCCCCACCCTGTGTCCAGTTTTCCATCCATGTGTCTGGACTTTGTATGTTTGAATGGAGGAGATAATTGATTCTCTGCAAACAGGCATGTCAGTGCAAAATATCCAAATTTCACATCTACACTCATGGGGTCTGAACTGGAGGTGACTGTTGAGGAATGAGACCTTGGGGTCATAGTAGATAGCTCAATGAAGACCTTGACCTTGTGTGCAGTGGCTGAGAAGAAGGCAAATTCCACTCTGGGGATCATTGGGAGAGCAATTGAAAAACAAGACTGTCGCTATCATAACACCATTATGCAATTCTGTGGTGTGACTGTGTTTGGAATACTGCGTACCATTCTGATTGCCTCACCTCAAAAAGTATATCATAGAGTTGGGAAAGGTTCAGGAAAAGGCAACCCAAATGATCAAAGGGGTGGAGAGACTCCCCGATGAAGAAAGGTTGCAACCTTTGGGACTTTGTAGTTTAGAGAAAAGGCAACTGAGAGACGACATGATAGACATTTATAAAATTGTGGATGGCGTGAAGAAAGTAGATTGAGAAAAAACTTTTCCCCTCTCTCTCCTAACACTAGAACTTAGCAGACATCCAATGAAGCTGAATGCTGAAAGGTCCAGGAAGGCAGATCAAAGGAAGGACTTCTTCATGCAATGCATAGTTAAAGGATGGAACTTGCTCCAAAGGGAGGCAATGGTGGCCACCAACTTGGATGCCTTTAAAAGAGGATGTAGGAGAGGTCTCTCAATGGCTATTAGTCACAGCAGTGATGCTTCTGAAGACCAGTTGCTGGATACTGCATGTGAGGAATGTGTTATTGTGCTTGTATTCCCTCAGGCACCTAGCTGGCGTCTGTGAGGAAAGGATGTTGGACCAGATGTGCCATTGGCCTTAACAGCAGGATGTCCTTAGGTTCTTAGAGTTTGTTCACAAGGCAGCCCACCGATAACGTGGAGTGCAGGGACCTTTCCCAGGTACTGCAGCACCATCACGGTTGCTCCTGGAAATTTCAAGCTCTCCTGCCTGTCTTTATATTTTAATGATGCCAAACATGCCTCAGCTGTCAATCCACTTAGGCGGCAATTACCTTAATTGAGGCTTTTGACAACCAAATCGTGGGCAATTCTACGGGTCAGCTTGGCGTCAGGTAGATGATTTCTTCCTTTCCCTGTATCTTCTTGTGCAGAATCTCTAGTGGCTGCATCTTCAGGGTTGGCCTGAACATAATTTCAAAGAACTATGCTGAGTGGCTTCCATTTTGGAAGCCCTTGCTGTGGTGAAACTTCCAAAGGGGCCTTTTGCAAGCAAGGGAGTCCAAGAGTCCATCCTTTCAGGGATTAACAAGGTATGACATTGACATATGAACATAATAAGAGCTTGCTGGATCAGGCCAAAAAGGGCCCATCTAGTCCAGCATTGTGTTCTCACATGAGTTCTGGTGTTATGAGAGAGGGAGAAAAACTTTGCTTTACCCTCGGTGTTTCCAGTATGCAAATGAAAGATACAGAGTGGATAATAATAATAATAATAATAATAATAATAATAATAATAATAACAACAACAACAACTAGCTGGCCCGGCCATGCGTTGCTGTGGGGTTTTGTGTTAAATGGACCTTTTTCTGTTAAATGGACCTTCAGAGTCTCCCTTTAGAGTCCCCTCACCTGCCCTGTCCCAACCCTGACTCCCCTAGTCTAAGTTTCAAAAATAAGATTCCCCCCCACACACATGTTCCTGAAAATGTCCCCACCCCCCACTGCTTTGGCTGACTCAGGGTCCTACCTCCCCCCTCATGGCTATGTGTTCCCCCCTCTCTTTGTTGTGCCTCATCCCTGTGATTTCCCCCACCCCGTGAAAGGCACATATTAAGTTTGGTTTAGCCTGTGGCCTACCGGGCAATGTTGTGGCCTACTCAGTTTTCCCTGCTGGGCATTGCTGCAGCCTACTCAGTTTTCCCTGCCCCAACCCACCCACCACCCACACTGCTTTGGCTGACTCAGGGTTCTTCCCCCCCCATGGCTATGTGTTCCCCCCTCCCTTTGTTGTGCCTCATCCCTATGACTCCCCCATTGTGAAAGCCCCATATTCTGTTTGTTTTTGTCTGTGGCCTACTGGGCAATGGTGAAATCTACTCAGTTTTCCCTGCTGGGCAATGCTGCGGCCTACTCCTGTCCCAACCCACCCCCCACTGCTTTGGCTGACTCAGGGTCCTCCCCCCACCCATGGCTATGTGTTTTCCCCTTCCTTTGTTGTGCCTCATCCCTGTGACCCTCCCCCCCCCCCGTTGTGAAAGGCCCTATTCTTTTGTTTTTGCCTGTGGCCTACTGAATGGTGCAGCCTACTCAGTTTCCCCTGCTTGGCAATGCTGCGGCCTATTGAAAAAGCCGGGCCTTGTTGCTGCAAAAGGACTGTTTTCAGTTGGTTGCTGTGGAATTTTGTGATGTCATCTGGCGGCGCAGCTTTGGAGGCGGCAGCGTGCGACCTGCCTTTCTGTTGGATGCTGCTGGAGTCTTCAGAGCTTCTGGTGGTGATGTCTAATTTGGGCACCACTTTTTTGTGTTTAATCATTATTTTAGGTGTGAAAGATGTGGGGCTTTGGGGGGGGGAAATTATGCCAGATCCCTCCCTGATGGGCATGGAACGTTGTGGCCAAATTTGTTACATTACAGTTCATCAGTTACGGAGAAAGGCTGTGACCTCTGTGCGCGCAATGCCAATAATAATAATAATAATAATAATAATAATAATAATACTTTTATAATTTCCACCCTGCCCATCTGGCTGGGTTTTCCCAGCCACTCTGGGCAGCTTAAAGCGCTCTAGGTGGCTTGCAGGATGCCTTGGCCCTTTCCCACTGAGTCTTTCCTCTTTCCCTTTCCAGTACGAGACGCCAGAAATCTGGTTCCAATGGATCCCAACGGCTTGTCAGACCCGTATGTGAAACTCAAGCTCATCCCTGACCCAAAAAGTGAAAGCAAACAGAAGACTAAAACCATCAAATGTTCTCTGAACCCTGAGTGGAATGAGACCTTTAAATTGTGAGTACGGCTGAATGGCAACCTTTGACATCTTCTGACAGGTTCCTGGGACTCAGTTTCAACTTGAAACAGAAAGGGTGGGGTGGGGTGGGGCTGGCTGGCTGGCTGGTTGGCTGGTGACCCTCTCCTTTGCTGCTGCTCCAGATTTTTGACTCAAAGGGTCAGGGAGTGGCCATGATGACTCCTTCTTCACACCATGAGGGTAATAGCAGGAGCCCCAACCATGTGAGAGATGCCCATACTGTGGTGTTGCCTCACCTGGTTGCAGGTGCCACAGTGGTGTGGAGGGGGGAGCCACCACATGGGCTCCTACTGCATGGCAGCAAAGCTTCTGATGTTACCTTTGGGGTATAGGAAGGTGCCTCATGACAGCTATTCCCTAAGCAAGGAGCGGGGACCTCTCATGGGTCATGGGTGCTTTTTCAGACCCTGCACCCCAGCTGAGACCCTACTGTGGCTGGGGCTAAGCCTTGAAACCATTGCGAAGAGTCTGTGCGCACCAGTTTGCACAAAAATGGCATGTGCTGAGTCTTATGTATAGATGCAGATTTAGAAATTAAATGTCTCAAAAGGCAAAGGGACAAATTTCCCAACCCAGGCCACCTCAGATAAATGCTTTGATTTGCTTGTGCTCAACTCCAGATCACCCCAAATCAGTCCTTCTCTAATTCATTTACCCCAGATTATTTCCCCAACAGATCCTGCTCCAAAGCAATTCAATTTGTCTTCACTTACCCCCGTTCATTACCCCAGTAATCTACAACACATCCCTCCAATCCAATCCTCCCCAATTCACCCCCCTTCTTGGAAACACCCAGGGCCTGGGAACCCCCCCCCCCCCGAGACACCCCCATAGCAACACCCCTGCTGAGCCCAGTTTCCTCCCACCTGTCCCTCCTTGCAGGGCTGGTGCTTCCCTGGAATGAATGGGTTGCAAATGATGCTGTGCTTTAATTGCTGAGAAACGCTAAGCGGATTTCAGAGCGAAGCAGCATGCTCCTTTCTTCAGCTCCTCTCCTCCCTCGCACCCATCCTGTCAGCACTGCTGAGAATGCCATCTCACGCTCTGGGTTGGCGCTGATCAAAGCCTTGCATTTCAATCGCCAGGCGCTCTGAGGTCCTCCATTTGAAGGGGACCCTGTCAGGAAATGAGGCATTAGAGGAGGCCCGTTCGCCGAAAAACCGTGGCTTCATTTCATAGCTGCTGATTGATTGAGTGCCCACCTGGAAGGCGTGGAAGCAGCTTTCAGGTATAGCTCCCTCCAAAAGAAGATGCCTTTTAAAATCTCTTTCCTCCTCCCTTTTGTTTCTACCAGCCAACTGAAAGAGTCTGACAAGGACAGGAGGCTATCTGTGGAGATCTGGGACTGGGACCTGACCAGTCGGAATGATTTCATGGGGTCGCTGTCCTTTGGAATCTCAGAGCTGCTGAAAGCTGGAGTGGATGGCTGGTAAGGTGGACTTGCCTCTGAGGGGGCTTGGATTAGGGCAGTCACTAGCCAGCTGGTGCCCTCCAGATATTTGCTATTTATTTATTTCATTACATTTCTATCCCACCTTTCCTCCAAATAGCTCAGGTGGCATACATGGTTCCCCCCATTTTATCCTCACAACAACCCTGCAAGGTGGGTTAGGCTGAGAGGCATTGACTGGTGCCCAAAGTCACACCCAGAGAGCTTTGTGGCCATGTGGGGATTTGAACCCTGGTGTCAGGAGCTGGAGTCAGGCGTAGGTCAGCAAGAAAACCATAAAGCACCCGATGTCAGTGAAGTTAACTCTTGATTCAAAGAAACCCAAACAGCCCAGACCTAGTGGTCACAGCAACCCTTCCCAGTAGGTCTTGCCCCAATGAAGCAGTTGTGAGGACTGAAGGTCCCCGCCTTCCCACCGTTCTGTAAGGTTTTTTCCCTAGCAGCCTAAATCTCCGTCATCTTGTCTCTCTTTTCTCTTCCTTCATTCCTCTGCAGGTTCTAGGAGACAAGGGGGAGGGGGAGCTGGTCACAGCAGGAGGGGGAGACTCCCTGGCTTCATCAGCAGCCTGCCTCATCACTGTCTCCTGGGCCCACTCCCCTCCAGCCTCCTCTCCTGCCTCTGAGTCTGAACTGCCCTCTGTCACAGCCTCTTCCTGCTCCCTAAACCTTGTTGCCTCTTCAGCTTCTAACGCCTCCTTCCCCCAGTCTGCTCCTTCTTCTCCCTCTGACCGTTCGTCATCCTCCCACCAACATCCCCCTGGCTCTGAGCCTTCTTCCCCTGAGGGTTCCTTTGGGGGTTCTCTAGATGGTGCCTCCCAACCACTCCTCTGCATCCAGTCGGTTCATGACACCTGGTCTCCCAGCTCTTGCTGGGGCTCATGGGAGAGGTAGTTGAAAACATCTGGAGGCCACGGTGGTGGGAGGTCTTGCTGAAACAAAACAGTGGGGGTGTATTGCCAGGGAGGGATCGGATCCTCATGAGCCCAGTTTGCATCTGCAACAGGCAGAGTTGCTTGCAGAGAACTCAGCAAAGAGCCTTCCTGCCCCTCCCCAGGCTGAAAGTTTAATCTGTGGATGTGAAGAATGGGATTACTTGCTGAGGCTTCCCTGTTTCCTCAAATGAAACACTGTCCAAAGCAGATAATTACTGCCAGTCGAGGCGGGCAGCGTGGGCCCATCAACTCCCAGAGGAGTAGGGCCTGTTTGTTTATGTTTTATCTCCCTCAGCAGGAAACAGGATTTTAATTTTCTTCCTTCCCGCTCCTGGTGCTGAAGAGTTGGGTGACCTTAGCGAGCAGACCAACATGCCTATAAAACTTCTATGCATGCGGCAGGTAGCAGATCTAGCTGGTCCTTCTGTGAGCTGGAGGGGGGAATCTTTCCTTGTCAAACTCAACACCTGGATTTGAGGATTCATCCTGGAAGGTGCTGTTTTGAAAACCAAAGGGAGCAGAAGAACAGAAGAAGAGTCTGCTGGATAAGGCCAATGGCCCATCTCACAGTGGCTGAACAGGTGCTTGTAGGAAGCCCAGCATCAGGATTCAAGCACAAGAGCCCTCTCCCCTCCTGTGGTTTCCAGCAACTAGTATTATGAAGCATCACTGACCCCAACTGTGATGGCAGAGCATAGCCAAGGGAGAAA
This sequence comes from Zootoca vivipara, assembly GCF_963506605.1. NCBI lineage: Eukaryota > Metazoa > Chordata > Lepidosauria > Squamata > Lacertidae > Zootoca > Zootoca vivipara. The sequence continues at coordinate 29,753,870 of NC_083289.1, read as the reverse complement.
GTTAATGTGATTCTGACCAAGTCAGCGCTTGTGAAATATATTTGTGGAAGTCAAAAGGTGATTTCTAGGTCCATTGACATCCTGGGCCAATGTCAACAGGTCCTGAAGTCCCATGGATTGCTCTGTTCCAGGATGCCAAATGGGGAAGGGCTGTAGTAGCTCAGTGGTAGAGCACATTTTGTGCATAAAGAAGGTCCCAGGTTCAATCCCCCTGATGGCATCTCCAGGTGGAACCAGGAGAGGCACCCTGTCTGCAACACTAAAGAGAAGCTGCCGGTCAGTGTAGAGCTGGGCGGACCAATTGCCTGGTTCGATATCAGGCAGCTTCCTATGTTCCCATTTAAATCAGAACCACAAGGACTTTATTTTTTAGGAAAGGGGCATGGTTCAGCAGTAGAGCATCTGCTTTGCATGCAGAAGGTCCCAGGTTAAATCTGCCCTAGTGGCAACTCCAGCTAAGCCTTGGGAAGACACCCCAGCTGAAGCCTAGCTGCCAGTCAGTGTGGACAATACAGAGCTAGATTGTCTTTGCTATCTAGGTTACCACCTTACTCTCCTGATGGATTCACACACACAGTTGTAAATCCACTAGTAGCTGTGCTTACTCGACCAAGACATTGTGCCTCCTGAGGTGAAGATGGGGCACGCATGCACACACACTCCTCAGTTTCCCCAATCACACACATCCCTTTCTGCCCACTTGAACCTTCCTTTGATTCTGATGATGGGACAGCCTTCTCCACGGCACCTGAGGGCAATGGGCTTGCTTAGGGGGTGTGGAGGTCTGGGTTTTCTGAGTTTTCAAAGGAACTGCCCGTGGAAACCCGACCAAAGCATAGGCAAGCAGCAGGATGTTTGTCCATCTGCACAGCAGACAGACAGAGAACCGTTCCGTTGACCAAATGGTTTCCCCAAAATGCTACAAGGACATTAGCAGTAAGTCATGGACCAATTTGGAATGCACTCCCACGGGAGAAAGTGATGGCCACCCGCTAGATGGCTTTAAAAGAGGATCAGACCAATTCATGGAGGAGGGGGAGGCTATCAATGGCTGCAAGCCACAATAGCTGTGTTCTACCCCCATGATCAGAGGCAGTCATACCGGTTGCTGGAAGCCACAGGAGGGGAGAATGCTCTTGTGGTTGAGTTCTGCTTGCAAGGACTTGCCTTTGGGGCATCTAGTTGGCCACTTTGAGAACAGGATGCCGAACTAGATGGGCCATTAGCCTGATCCAGCAGACTCTTCTTATCTTCATATGTTTTCTGCTGCGGACTGTCAAGGCAAAGCAGGGATGGGGAAGTTGGATCTGGCGTGAGTGGAGCAGGGTTGCAAATAAGTCTGGGCGCCGCTTCTGGTTGGCACCGACCGCCACCACTGCCAACTATACATTGCTCAAGCCCCAGGAGCAGATCCATGTCACATCTGAGTCTGTTTCAGTACTCAGAACCCGTCCCTGCAGTCTGAGGAGCTGAGTTTAAGATCTTCAGGGTTGGCAGCGATGAGCCGGAGGGGCGTTGGTTCGAGGCAAGCGCGACGGGCCACTCCTCCTCTGAATTTGCCGCAAGCTCTCTGAAGGAAAACAAATTGCAAATTTCCTCCAAGCCCTCGCTGCCACCTGTGGAGCTGTCTCCAGCGGGGAGATGGGCGCACATTAAAGAGCATGTAAAATATGGTAAACAGCTCCTTGCTGCATTTTTAAAAACCGTTAAGTGGAGATCTAAGTAATTTTCCTTGTCACAGTGCTTGGATAAAGTAAACTCCGGGAGGTGGGAGTCTCCAGTGCATTTTTCATCTCTAAAGAGCCGCAGCAAATGGAGGCGCGGAGTTGAAGGGAAGGGTCCGTCCTTGCATTATGCAAATCCTGCTTTGTTCCTTCCCTGCCAGTCAGGCGCACCGCCGCGCTCAGCCGATAATGGCCCCCTGATAAACTCTTCCTCTCCGCTGAAAAGATCTCATTGACAGAACTGGAGCTTCGCCTCCAGCGGCAGAAACTGACTCACAGCTGAATGACAATTCCATGATTCCTCGTAATTACTTATTAGATGTTTTTTTGTTTGTTTGTTTGCTCAATTCCCTTCTCCTTGGGAGGGTCTTTGTTTTGTATATGCAGAAGGCTCTTCCTGAAAGGGTGATGGAGCTACTTTTCTGGGGTTGCTCAGCCTTGGAGATTTGAAAATTACAGAGCCAGTATGGTGTAGCGGTTAGAGCAGGCATAGGCAACCTTGGCTCTCCAGATGTTTTGGAACAACAACTCCCATGATCCCTGATCACTGGCCCTGTTAGCTAGGGATCATGGGAGTTGTAGTTCCAAAGCATCTGGAGAGCCAAGGTTGCCTATGCCTGGGTTAGAGTGTTGGACTAGGACCTGGGAGACGAGGGTTCAAAATCCCCACTCAGCCATGAAGCTCTCTGGGTGTCAGGGACTGGCTGGATGAGGAAAAATGGTGGGAACCAGCTGCCCAAGAGCCTTCCAGGGAGGACACAGAAGAAGACACTTAGATCCAGGATCCTGGTGGTGAGACACTGGAGAGCAGTCTGGGGAAGGGACGAGCTGGGAGGTAGAAGCAGGGGTTTTGAGTGATCAAGTGAAGTAAGGAGAAGGAGGATGTTCCAAGACAGGGTTAGATGCTGAGACAGGCCTGTCTTAACCACATCGAGCGCCGTGGCGCAAAGGTCCCTCCACCGCTGCCTGGTTGTCCTCCGGGGCGCCGGCACCACCTCCTCCTGCGAGGAGGCCTCTGCTGCGGCTGAGGCCTGGACTCGAACCCACAGCGGGCGGGCAGGAGGGAGGCAAGTAGCAGGGCGAGCGGGAAGGCGGCCGGGCTGTCTGGCAGGCACAGCGCGGCTGTCAGGTAGGCGCAGCAGCGCGGTGCCCCCTGGCGCCCCGGCGCCCTGACGCATTGCGCCACCCAGCCTTGCCTTAGGGCTGGCCCTGTGCTGAGAGTCACAGTGTGAGTGCAGACTCAGACAGAGAGGAGTCAGAGGTTGGCCCTGCTACACAGCAGCAAGACAGTCCCAGTCCTGCTGGCTCTTTCCCCCCTCTGACACCCCGCTTCAGGAAAGTCCTGTACATTGCTGAGCAATGGGCCCAGTAGGCCCAGAGAATAAGTCCCTCCCCTCCCATGCTTTCCTGCCTTGTGGATGACCTGGTCTCGCTTGATAGATCCTTGACACTGGGTGACCTTGGGCCAGTCACTGCCTCTCCGCCTAACCTACCAAACAGGGTTGTTGTGGGGATTAAATGTGGAGAGATAGAACCGTGTATGCCACCTTGAGTGTACTGTACATGGATGCTTAGATCATTTTTTAAAAAGTGGAATATAAATAACAAAATTAAATAAATTACCTGTGCAGTGAAGGACTCCATAAATAGTTTTATGGAGGCAGGGTGCTTCCCCCTCCCATTACCTTGGAATTGAGTCTGCCTCCAACTAGACTAGAGGCTCTAGACCAGAGCTTGTTTTTCTAGAGCTCATTTGGTCCCTTCAGCCACTTCCACTGTTTTCCTACCTCACTTCACCTCACCTTGCTTGGGTTGCAGCTTCTGACTCTGGTTCTGCTTTGCTTACCCAATTCCCCCCTGCCTAGGTTTAAGCTGCTGAGCCAGGAGGAGGGGGAGTACTTCAACGTCCCCGTGCCCCCTGAAGGCGAAGAGGGGAATGAAGAGCTCAGGCAGAAGTTTGAGGTGAGCAGACCTTCCAAAGGACCAGCCCCCAACATCCTTCCCCTGAATGAGGCATTCCAGGGGCGGGGGAGAGAAGGAGGTGTGGGAATGTTCAGAGTGGCAGGAGGGGATATATTGTTTATTAATATCCTTCCTAACTTGCACTAGCAAGTTCCTTTACTTGGCAGAGTTTACATTCCCCTTCTCACGCACAGCAGAAAGCTGGTTGCAGGCTCGTTAGAACCTCTTACTATTATGCCATTCAATCTGCCTCGGATTGAATTGTATGTTCCTGGTAAGATCCCCCTTTAAATCCCTCCTAAAAGAATCAAGACACCACAGTCTAATTCATAAACAATAAGAAGAAAGTTTACTCGCAATCAGGCAGAGCACAAAGTTACAAGCATATACGTACAAATGGGTTTACCCCAAATGGGAGATGACCTGGGTAGACTTCAGGCTAGCAATCCAAGAAGTTTGCAGGATGAAAGGAAGATGGCAAATAGTGGCAGCATGCCTTGGCCTTTTACCAGGTCTGGAAAGATCATGCCCACCCACTAGTCACATGCAAGGAAGGGTGCTCCAGGCCAGGAGGAACAGGAAGTTTTGACTGGCTGAACCAAACACCCCCTTGCATGTCCACTCTAGCAAAACAAGGAATGTTGTATTTGACTGCTCCCAGTGGATTACATCCCACAGGAGGTTCACAAGTTGCAAGGTGTGCAGAGGAGCGGTGCCAAGTTGCTCAAGGGTCTGGAAACCAAGCCTGATGGGGAACAGTTGAGGGAGCTGGGTCTGTTTAGCCTGGAGAAGACTAAGAGGCATCAGAATAGCCATCTTCAAATATCTGAAGGGCTGTTACGTTGAAGACGGAGCGAGCTTGTTTTCTGCTGCTGCAGAGGGGAGGATCTGAACCAACGGATTCAAATGACAGGGAAGGAGATTCCCACTAAACCTTAGGAAGAACCTTCTGATGGTAAGAGCTGTTTGCCAGTGGAACGGACTCCCTCGGAAGGTGGCGGACAAGAGATGTGACTTGGGGCCACACTCCTCTAAAGTAAGGAACTGTGGACTTGCAGCACAAGACCTTGGCTCTTAGCACCATGCTTAGAGGAACAGGACGCTTATGTGTGATGCTTGGGATGGATCTGTTCCTTCATCCAGTATCTCAGAATTTATTTACCGTATTTCATAATATTTATACTCTGCCTGATTGGGGGGGGGGGACGCACGGATTACAAGAAAAATGAAAAGATGCAACAATAATAATAATAATAATAATAATTTTTATTTATACCCCGCCCTTCCCAGTCAAGACCGGGCTCAGGGCGGCTAACAACAAATAATATCAACACAAATATAAAAGAAACATTTCAGTTAAAACAACAGAATAATACAATGTTAAAATTCAATTTTAAAATTAAAAATCTACAAATAAGATAAAACCATTATAAATAAAACCTTAGGGGAGGGTAACCGTGGGGTCAGACTGCGTCAGTCCGAAGGCCAAACGAAACAGCTCTGTCTTGCAGGCCCTACGAAAAGATGACAAATCCCGCAGGGCCCTAGTCTCCTGGGACAGAGCGTTCCACCAGGTCGGGGCCAGTACTGAGAAGGCCCTGGTCCTGGTCGAGGCCAGCCTAGCCACCTTGTGACTCGGGATCTCCAATATGTTATTATTTGTGGACCGTAATGTCCTCTGTGGGTCATACCGGGAGAGGCGGTCCCGTAGGTACGAGGGTCCTAAGCCGCATAAGGTTATCAATAAGAAGATATAATAACAATTTAAGACAAGACTTTTAAAAAGTTAAAATAACAATACAGTCGTACCTTGGTTGTCGAACACCTTAGTTGTCGAACAAATTGGCTCCTCCTGAGTGATCAAAACCCAGAAGTGAGTGTTCTGGTTTTCGGATATTATTTTTTTGGGGAAGCTGAATGTCGCAGCTTCCAATTGGCTGCAGATGCTTTCTGCAGCCAATCAGAAGCCGCGCTTTGGTTTTGGAAGTCTAACTGACTTCCAGAACGGATTCCGTTTGACTTCCAAGGTATGACTGTACGACTTTAACAGATTGAAACATGCACCAACTTTCTAAAAAACCGAGTAGGCTTGTCTAAGCCACGATGATTTGAGCAGGCACCAAAAAGAGTACAACGAAGGTGCCTGCCTGCTATCAATCAGCAGGGAGTTCCAAAGTTTAGGTGCTTTCACACTCAAAAGACACATTCTTACAAATGTGGAATGGGTATTATGTGGTACCTGTGGAGAGGGCCAGTTCTGCAGATTGAAGTGGTCAAGGGGGCACAGGTGCGGTAATCTGATCTCACAGGTAAACTGGTCCCAGGTTGTTAGCTCCAGTTGAAAACCCCCCAGGGCAAGGGGATTCTGGAATGAATTGGACCCTGCTACTGGCTCTTTGCAGGAAAGGAGAATTGCATCTGCCAATTTTACTCTGCATTCCAGCTCTCCAACGGCGTTTTGGGTAGCAGAGGGAGCCTTGCCCCCCCCCACCAGGTGACACCAGGAAGCCTCTTTTGTGGCTGCCGTGCAAACCTTCTCTCTTGCGCTCGGAGCAGCTGCCCCAATTAAACCACTGGAATCGGCTTAATGGAATTTCATGCTAGGCTGAGCTCTGGGCAGGCTCCTCCAATGTGACATATTTTTTCAGAAATTAAAACGAATAAATTGTGAGATAGCTCTGTCTCTGTGCGCGTGTGTTGTTTAACAAATTGTGCTCCGGTGAATTAGTTAGCCACCAGACTGCGGTGGGGAAGGGAACGCTTTGCACGAGGGATGTGATTGTTCACCATTCTTCCGGCAAAGCTCTTTTTTTAACCGTCGGCAGGGATTGGAAATTGCAAACAGAATAAGCATTGTCATTTTCCGACTCATATTGAAATACTGCCCCTCAATGAGGCCAAACTTAGATCCACAAAATGGCTAGGATCATGTGTACACGAGCTGCAATCATCATAGTATTTCTCCCCCAAATATTTTATTGTTATCACCTGTTTATACAAAAAGCAAACATCAATATTCAACCATCCTCACCACAGAAGCACCAAATGTCTCTTTAATTACGTTTAGCTTTTAAGTCATTGCGGTTTTTAAACAAAAGTATCATTTCACAAGTTCTCGTGTATTCTCAGAGGCCTTTAGCCATGTTCTGTCGATGTTGCATGTGCAATGAGACTATGCCAGGTTGACCTAAAAAGTAGTGATTTGCTTGTCTGTTTGGCTCTCTCGGACACGGGTTGTCGGCGATCATCAAAGTCTGAGTGAGCAGCGATGGAACAAGAATGCTTTGAGGTGAAGATTTGTATGGTGTATGAATGAAAAATCCACTCAGGAGAGCAGGCGCAGCTAGGTACAGTCAAGGTTACCTGTGAAATCATTAGAGTTTGCATCCATGAGATTAGCTTGTATAGATCACTTGAATGATCCTTTTTAATTTAATTCACTGGAGCTGCAGAGAGACTTCCAATCTCCTCCAAGATGGCTGTGGCGGCTTAGTCCAAAGTATTTGGGAAGTCAAGGTTGCCTCGTATTTTCACTGCCCTTTTGGGGAGGGGAAGTAAATCAATATATTCCTTTTTTCTTTTTTTTAAGAGAGCCAGGATCGGCCCAGGAGCAAAGGCTGCGGAGGAGAAAGCATCCAATGCCATCTCCAAATTCGAGAACAACGGCAGCCGCGATCGGATGAAACTGTCGGACTTCAATTTCCTTATGGTGCTGGGCAAAGGCAGCTTTGGAAAGGTGCGTGGCTGGATGTTCCTAGGCCCTCTGCTTGGTTTTGGATGTCTCCTGGCTTCAAGAAAGCTGGTTAAAAGGTTCAAAAGCCCTTTTCTGCTTAGGAAGGCTTTTGGTGTTTGAGGAGAGGAGTGAGGCAATTAAATATTCTTTCTGCTCTACTGTAATCATTGTTGAGTGACTGTTTTAACTGATGGTGCTTTGGGTTTTAATGGTGATTTGATGCTTGATTATGAATTTTCGTACGAGTGGCTTCGAGAGCCCGGTGGAGCCTAACAAGGAGAATATAAATTTTAGAGCGAATGAATGAATATGTAGATGCATGGATCAATGGCCTGACTCAGTGTAACGTGGCTTCCTGTGTTCGTATAAACTGCAGACATGTTACAAAGCTTTAAGGTGAGCCCCTGAAGATCTGATAGACCCTTTCACGAATAACGTCTCGTGAGAATCCTAGTGCTGCAGCTACATGGCATAGACATTTTTTCTGGAGGCACCAGCCACAAGCCCACACCACGCATTTAAAGCACATGACTTCCCTCAAAGAATCCTGGGAACTGTAGTTTACCCCTCACAGAACTACAGTTCCCAGCACCCTTAGCAAACAACAGTTCCCAGAATTCTTTGGGGGGATCTATGTGCAGGGATGGCCACCAACTTAATGGTTTTTAAAGAGGACTGGGCAAATTCATGGAGGAGAAGAGGGCTTTCAGTGACTACTAGCCACAATGGCTATACTCTGCCATTTCAGTCAGAGGCAGCAATGCTTTTCAATCCCAGTTGCTGGGAATTGCAGCATGGGAGAGGGCTCTTGTGCTCAACTCCTGCTTGTGGGTTTCCCACGGGCATCTGGCTGGCCACAGTGAGAACCGGATGCTGGACTAGATGGGCCATTGGCCTGATCCAGCGGGGCTCTTCTTATGAAGCCATGTGCTTTAAAGGCATGGCCATAGGAACAAAGAGCTGGAAGGGACCACAAGGGTCATCCAGCCCAACTCCCTGCAACGCAGGAATCCTTTTGCCCCACGTGAGACTTGAACCCATGACCCTAAGATTAAGAGTCTCAAGCTCCACCAACTGAGCTATCTTGGTGTACACAGCCCCCAATTCAAAGGGCGGAATAGGAATGTGAAGGGAAAGTCACGTTCCTGGTTTGAAAGTGTCCTGGGGGCTAGGCAGAGAGGACGAGGAGGAGAAGGAAGGAAGGAAGGAAGGAAGGAAGGAAGGAAGGAAGGAAGGAAGGAAGGAAGGAAGGAAGGAAGGAAGGAAGGCTTACCTTCCAAGTCCCGGACTGAAGAATCCGGGACCGGCAGCTGTGTGACACCGGAAGTTGCGTCGACGTAATTTCCGGTGTCGCTTTGCCCTTCTGTGCGCACCAAAAATGGCCACCGCCGGCTTCAAAAGTAGCTTCTACGCATGACCGGAAGTGCGTTGACGCGACTTCCGGTGTCGGCGGCGGCCATTTTTTGTGCCCATAGATGGGCGGGATGACACCGGAAGTTGCGCCGACGCACTTCCAGTCATGCGTAGAAGCTACTTTTGAAGCCGGCGGCGGCCATTTTTTGTGCCCATAGAAGGGCAAATCAGAAAAAAAATGGCCCCCGACAGGAGAAAATAACAGAGAAAAACGGGAGACGAAGTGATACGGGGGACCACCGGGAAAAGGTAAGTAAAAATGGGGGTTTCCCGGGGAAAACGGGGTACTTGGCAGCTATGAAGGAAGGAAGCTTGTATGACCTTCCCTTCTACCATGAGACCAGGCAGCGCAGATCAGAGGACCACAGCCATTTTGCAGGTGGTGATGGGGGAGCGTCCAAGATGATGCAAAGCTTCGCTGAGAATTTGCTGCACCTTGCAAGCTCTTCAGCAGCTATTTGACAGAAGCCTGTCAGGTTTCCATGCTTAACTCTCCTCCATTCACTGATCCCCCCACCCCCACCCCCACCCCTGTGCCCTGCTGCTGGTAGAGCATATTCCAGAGAACAGCCTGACTCGGGAGCCAAGCAGTTAACATTTTGGCACCAGAGGCTGCATCTGCAAGATTAGCATTCCCCTCACTTAGCCGAAGAGAGTCAGGCAAACCTAGATAGGAGTCTCGGTGGAGATGGCGCAAACCTGGCCACTGATTTTATTGCACTGGAAAGCCTCGCAGGCCCGGAGAGGGGATGGAGAGGATCAATCAAATTAGAGGTTCCCGTCTTGCGCAAGGAAGGAGAAACAACAGCTGCTTTGAGAGTGTCTTCTGGGGCGACAGTGATGATGAAGACAGTGGGTCCAGGAAGACTCTTCTCTTTTCATTGCCCCTTCAGGGGGCCGCACTATTTCTCTCTGCAACAGGACTAAGGGCAGCAAGAGGCTGCAGCACCAGCTTGCAACCATTTTCCAGGCAGCTCTGTCAATTGCACTGTCCCAGTGCCTCTTTCTCCCTATCTTCTGGTAAATTTCAGTTCATTGCACTTCTGAGGCTCTTGCATTCTTACCTTTGTACCCCAAGTTGAATGCAGCTGCCTGCCAGGGCTTTCTGTCCAGACATAGAATCATAGAAATGTAGACTTGGAAGGGACCATGAGGGTCATCTAGTCCAACCCCCTGCAATGCAGGAATCTTTTGCTCAATGTGGGGCTTGAACCTACGACCCTGAGGTGAAGAGTCTCATGCTCCACCAACTGAGCTTTGTCCAAACCCTCCTGCTTCTTCCCTCGTGCGAGTTACTTCTCCTGAGTAAACTGTGCGCTGTACGCCAGTACAGTGGTGCCTCGCTTAACGAATGCCCTGCTTAACGAAATTTCCGCTTAACGAAAGGTTTTTTCTAGCGGAGGTTGCCTCGCTAGTCGAATGCGTTTTACGAAAAATTCGTCTGGCGAATCGCGGTTCCCCATAGGAATGCATTGAAATTTAATTAATGCGTTCCTATGGGCAAAAAAAAAAAATTCAAAAAAAAAATTCAATGCATTCCTATGGGATTCGCTAGACGAATTTTTCGTTATAAGAAAAGACCTGTGGAACGAATTAAATTCGTCTAGCGAGGCACCACTGTATCTCTCTTTGGGTGCCAAAGCATGGGTTTTTTCCCTTGTCTTTTGCTGTTGTGTGAAACGGTTTGGCTTTCCGCCTGCATGACATCGCACATTTGCAAGCTGTACAAAGGCTACTACATGAAACATGGGCAGCTGTAGCAAGGCCTCGGGAGCCTCTCCCACCCACCCCCATTTAATTCTGCACTCCAGGAAACTGTTGCCTCTTCCTCTCTTGCAGCGAACGACACTCACACCAGCCCTGGGCACCATCTCCCCATCTGTTGGGAGATGTTCACCCTTCAGGAGCCAAATTCGATTGCCTGAGCAGCGTTGGGGAACCATTAGAGCATTATTTACAGTGACTGGAGCCTGCTCTCCGGGGACTGCTTTCATCTTGAAATATAATCGATTTTAATTTTTGTGTTTTACACTCCGGGGAATGTTCTCCCAACACATCCAATTTCTTTCTTGAATGTATCTCTTTGCCAGACAGTCTAAAGACCAAACTGGACGTGATGCAGGATTCATGAGTTTGGAACCTGCATGGCTGTTGGTCCCAGCTTTGGGGCGTGGGACATTGAAAAGTGATGATTTAGATTAGGGCTGCAAGGAGGGGGGTTATATAATTCCCCCCCTCCCCCCAGGTTATTTTCCCCATTTAAAATCACCTCCCCACACACCGAAGCTGCCATCCAGTCCACAGGGCAAAATACTTATAAGGTGATACATAAAGTTTTTATTCTGTGGTTTGTTGTGTTGGTTTGGAGTGGACCTCTGGCAGTGTATGTACGTGTTGGGGGGGGGAGGAAATGCTGAATTTCTGAATGATAACCAATGGCGGCGTTTTGCTCTCTCTTTTGTATGTGCTGTAATGCTTGTTTTTGGTCACTAGGTGCCACTATAGAGCTGTGAAATACTGTCTGCAATTCCCAAGCTGTACTTTGAACAAACTGTTTAGGGGCCCACAGAAGCTCCAGAGCTTTTGGGGGCCCTTGGAAGGTTGCTGTACTGGGATTTCTCCTATCTGGATGGGTAGTTCCCTCAGCTGCACAGCCATCTTTATTTTCCCATAATGCAATGCACTAAAAGATTGGCTCGTCTTTTCAATCTTAAAAATCTTTTAAATAATTTTTGTAGATCATGCAATCATGGAATTACAGAGTTGGAAGGGACCCTGAGAGTCATCTAGTCCAACCCCATGCAATGAATGAATCCTGCCCACAGCTGACCCTGGGTGGGCTCGAACCACCGACCTTCTGATTAACAGCCTGGTGTATTGTCCCGTTGTGCCACTTCAAAGATCACTGAATATTGTTTTCTGTAGTTTTCAGAAATTTGCCTGGACTTTGGCATATTGAATTCATCTCATGCTGTATTAGATTTTTGTAGTGTTATAAGAATTTTGAGGTCATATATATATATATAATAATTGTTCATAAAACATGTACATGAATGTACAGAAACATGTCTGAAGCAGCACAGGAAAACAGGCCTGACTGACACCATTTTGACTCTCTCTGACCAGGTGTTCCTCTGCAAGGAAGAAGGGGGGTGGGGGGAACCTTCTCATTGTCTCAGGAATTAAAGTGATAATCCCTGGCATCCTGATACCTGACTGCCAGACAAAAGGGTGTGATTAACTTGGCTGGGAAACAGGGAAATGTAAATATCTCTCAATTTTGTTGATTAGGTTCTGGGGGCAGGGGGCAGGGTCCAGGGTGCTCAGATTACTGCCACCAGACCTCCCCTTTCATGATGTACCCTGTTTCTCATATTTTAAGACATACCCATAAAATAAGCCATAGCAGGATTTTTAAGCATTCAAGGAATATAAGCCATATCCCGAAAATAAGACATAGTGATAGGCGCAGCAGCAATGGCGGCCGCGGCAGGAGGAGGAGGAAAAAAATAAGACATCCCTTGAAAATAAGCCATAGTGTGTTTTTTTGAGGAAAAAATAAATATAAGACATGTCTTATAATATGAGAAACACGGTACCTATGATGAATCTAGGGAGGGGGGGTCTTGGGCTACACCCCTTCTGTGACATATGGATGATGCTTCTGGGGGGTGGGCTGAAACCAATTTCAAATCTCTTTTTAAGGGCAAGACATCTTTGTTTGGGGTTCCTTCCTTGTTCTCCTGTGTGAGAGGAAGGACCCTGTTGCAACAGCAAAAATAAAAGTGCCTTGCTTCGCACGTCCTGGTTTGGTCTCTGTTATTTGGTGGGCAGGAGACGCTTAAACTTTGTCTGCTTGCCAGGATACCTGGACTCTTCCTGGGTCAAGGATCCACTTAATTCTAGGGCCGTGTAGCTCTGCAAAATTTTTACAACAGTTTGGCGACCACTTCGGGGACCCAGTTTTGCCTTGAGCTCCGGGTTCACTGAGGAAGGGGAGCCCAGCGCGCCCTTGCCTCTTTTGCAGGGGGGTAAACCAACCTCAGGACCCGAGGCACTTGGTAGTAATTGAGAGTCCAAGCGGGACCCCCAGGACGAAGCAACGTTTAAAGGGACAAGGCTGTTTTTTTTTAGGAACCAGTTGGAAGCTGGAGACAACGGGATTCGACTGAAAGGATCGGTCGTGAGTATTAAAAGGGGACACCTTGGGTGAGCTAAGAACCACAGCAACTAAAAATCTATTTCTCCACTTGGACTATCCTTTTCTACTCTCCTCTTTGGACCTTAGTTGCAGCAAGGCTGCCAGGCACAGTTACAGAGTAGAACTGAGGTCCCGGGCAACAGTCTTTACGTTAAACGCAGAGCTTAGAAAGACTGTCCCAGCTCCCTTCTGCCAAACTGAGCAGAAGTCTGAGCAAACTGTCGCTTTTCTACCAATCTGGGAATCTGGCTATCCCAGCTCTGTTTCCTATTCCTCTGCTCTTAATCTTCGGGTGAAGACGCCCCCCTGCCACGGCGACCCTTGTTGGGTAGGACCCGTGACCAGGGAATGCAAGTGCGCCTGTTCCTTTCTACTCTGTATTCCTCAGTTCCGACCTGACATTGCGTAGGCAAGCGTTCAGTAGGACCTGAGTCTAGTGTGTAAGAGGCAGGGAAGTTGCTGTGGAACCCTCAGGCAATTGATGACCAGTGGGAGGGTTCCAATAGGGTTTTAGCTGCACCAGGCCGCCTAGTAGTTAGTGCACGCGAACGGCAGGCAGGAACACCACTAGGACGTGGGGGTGAGTCATAGACTCGGGAAGTTAAGAGTGTCCAGGAACAGGGTCGGGGACCCAGAACTGCAGTATAAAAAGACAGAAGTAAAATGGGTGCAACCCACTCTAAGGAATTCCTTTCCCAGACTCCCAACCGAGGCAAAGCACAACTGAGGCTTTGCTCCGGTAAGGACTTTGAGGATGAAAGTCCACTCCAATTCGTTCTCTTAAATTGGCATGAAATCCCCGGGGCGGACAAGCTTGAAGGGAACCAATTGCAAAAACTTTGTAAGAAAAAAACATAGGGTCCGATTTACTATGGACCACCCAGATGAGGGGAAATGGCTACCAGGAGGTTCCTTTAACATACAGTGAATCTCCGCTTTAAAATTAACCCTGGTGAACTCTGAATGGGAAAAGTTTTGTGAGGAATCCTGCAAAGTATGTTATGGTATAAAATTATATATGTTTGCATGTTACATGTTGTCTGTGTTGTCTGTTACGTGTATGTGCGTCTGTTCCTTGTGTCTGCTATAGATAGTTGTTTCCTTTAAAGTAAATGAGAGATATAATCCAGGTTTAGGAAATTAGGGGTTTGTGTTTAAAATTTGGCCATGACACCCACAGACTGCCTTTTTTAAAGCATGCATAGTTTAAAATAATATAAAAATTAAGGCAAGCTTGCTTAAATAATCTTATGTAAGGGCTTGATCAACCCAAAAACATGGCAAATATTTAAAAGAGTGGAGGTAGTGTGTAAAGGTTTGTTTTAAAGAGGCTGTAGAAGGCCATTGTTTCCTCTCCAAAAGTAAAAAGAGGGGGCAGGATGAAGGAAAATAACGAGCTGTAAGTTTAAAAATGCTTGCTCAATGCTTTGAAAATATTTTAAACTTGAAAATGTTCATAAACTCCAGCTATAAGTGGATAAGAGATGTACTCAAGGGTTAGAATGTTATGGGGTGTGTTTAAATTGGCTACAACATCCATAGACTGCCTTCTTAAGTGTGCATAGTTAAAACTGCCAACTTGTTTAAATTTCTAGTATAGAAACAATGTTGAACCGATCAATCTTAAACATTATAAATATGAGAATGAGGTGTGCAAATGTTTGTTATTGAGAGAGGCTCCAAAGGGGAGTCTTTCTCCAAGTGACTAGATGAATATTGACTAAAGGAAAATTGAACAGCTATTCCAATAAAGGTGATTTGTTTGTCAAAGGTAGAGCTTCCATAGCCAGGAATTGTCTATCTGAGTCTAGTTTTAACTTCAATTGTGTTGGACAGAAGGGTTATTGTTGGGCTCCTAATATCAGTCTCTTAAGAAAAAAACAACTCATCTGCTCAAGGGTTCTGTATAAAGTTGGTATTTTCATTCAAATCTTGTGAATCCTGTATCTTAGAGGGTTAGACTAAATGACCTCAGGGTCCCTTCTAACCCCCATTTTAGAGCTATGTGAAAGGCAATGTGTCTGATGTGGTGATGGGTTGAAATTCAGCCCAGCTCTGCTTTCTGGCAAGGAAAGATTATTGGTTTTCAGAGTTGGAACAAGAGTGTAATTGTTTTTTTTTATGGAGTGATTATATAAGTTTTTATCACGTTGTCTATTAAGGTTTAAAGTTTAAGCACATATGAAAGTCTTGAACATTTCCCAATCTTTATCCAATCTTAAGGTTTGCTAAAGGCTTCTATATAACGTTGGTACTTTTAATCTTCCCCTTCCTTATTTTTCCCTTAGTACACACATGTGCTTCCGTGATAGGGCATAGCCTGTGTTTCCTTCCCAGTCAGGCGTCTGTACTCAAATGTATGTGTATCCTAAGGGCAGTGATAGTGTTGAGATCCCCATATTTCAGAAGGGGTGGACTAGATTACTCAAGATCCCTTCCAACCCTTTCCAAACTTGCAAAAAGGAGGGAGAGAAAATGTGTTTGTAAGCACTGAAAAGTGAGTTTAAACCCTGGTGGTATAGTGAAATGGCCTGAATTCAGTCAAGCATTACTCTTTGGTGGAGAAGGATGGAAAGATAGATTTTTAAAGTTTGGCATGAAGAGTTTGAGGTGCCATTCAGAAAGAGGTAGAGATGGTATATCATGCATTGAAAATGAATGTCTGGTGTTATTTTTTCCACCATATTGTCAGCTATTTTTTTTTAACTGCAAAACTCCAGCCAACAGTTCAAGCACATACAAATTCATAATCAAGCAGAATGAGCCTTGACCATCCCTGTAAATAAAGGGCCAGAAAATTTTGTCTGGAATTGGTAAGGCTGAAAATCAATGAGAATGCAAAGGATTTTATGAATTCTGGCTCTATGACCATATTACCCATAGATAAGGGGGCAGAGAATTTAGTCTGCCATGGCTGTAATAAATTAATTAAAAACAAACAAACAAACGAAAACATTTGCAATTACGAATTCACCCCGAACCCTGTAGATAAAGGGGGCAAATCAAGATTTATTTTGCCTGGGGTATGAGATGTTTATATAGTACAGTAAACATGGCTAATTAGTGCCATGACTTCATTAAGGAGTTTAATTTGACCAAACTTTTCTTGCAGCTTTCTGGTGAAAATATTGGGTTGCCTGGATATTGAAGTTTTATATATTTAAAGTTTAAGATTTATAAGCCTGCTTCCTAAGCAGCAAGGAACAGGAAATAAGAGGTGTCAGAAATATCTCAGGACACAAAAGCTAAAGAAATTGATTTAAACTGACCAAAGAATTTAATTTCACCACTTTTGTTGCTGGTTTGGTGGAAGTGTAAATTGCTGGGTTTCTGTGTAAAATCTAACCCTATTTTAAAATCTACTCTTTCCCCTTCCCTTCCTTTATTCAGATGGTAATTTTGTCAAGAGGTGCAGCACTTTAAAAAATGGTACAATAGACTGCCGAATCATGAACTCTGTACATGCACAGAGGCTATGTCAGCTTGAAGAGGAAAATAGAGGAGAAAAATGAGGTTTTAACTAAGGGGCGAAAAGGTTATAATCTGCTCATGAAATATTATTCAAATTTCTTAATGTAAAGCTTTGAACCACTGAGGGAAAACAACCTCATGTGTGTTACTGGTCCATCAAGGTTAAGTGGTTGCCAAGTTCCAAAAATCTTAACATGCCAGATTCTTTCCACAGGTATAAATAGCAGAGTACTACTATAAGTCTGTCTCTTGAGTAGTTTATAAATTAATTAAGAGGTTCAAGGTTATGCTTTGCACATGAAACTTAAATTTAAATTTCCTTATGTAAAAATAAATAGATAAAGAACCATTGAGAACCATCAACTGTTTAGAAGCTGCCAATTCCAGTTCAACATGCAAAACTCTGTACATTTTAGGAACATTTCCTGACTGATTTTCACATGAAATAATTTTCCCTTTCCAGCAGAATACTGAGATTCAGGGTGTGGAGAAATTCTTTCAGAACCTTAATGCAAAATTATCTCCCAATGGGGGGGGGGGGACGCCACCTAAACAAGCCCCTCCACACTTGGAAATTCATAGAAAATTGCTGTCTACCAGTTGACAGACTATGCAAACAAAAGGCTCCATTTCTTTCCTAGCAGGTACTCAGGATGGATACTTATCTCCCATTTGCATTTCACCCCGAAGCATTACCCTATGTTAATATAACCCTCCCTTTTCTAATGTAGCAATGATTGAGTGTTTTGCCAATTCTTTTCTTCCACAGCAAAAAAAAAAAAAAAAAAATGAGGAGTGAGGAGATACAAACAGTAATTTCATTTCTCTTTGGCGCTTCTCTTTAGCTTATAAATAATCTGCTTCCATTTATTATATCAGTTTTTCCATTATGTCTATGAAATTATTCTAACAATAACCAGGTAAAAATTGTTGTGTGAGTGGTAATCTAAATTTTATTTTGTTTTATTTTTGTATCTTTTTTTTTTGGTATTTCTACTTTTTCTTTCTGTACATACAAATGTAGCATCTAAGTCATTCTTTCCTGTAAATAATAATAATAATAATCCCTTTCAAACAAGATACATGAACCTCAAAGAGAATTCAGAACCACATAAGGAAAATGTTAATAACTTATCGATTGTGTCCTAATTAACAAAATTTTTGTCCTTTGTTTCCTCCACAGCCAAACTAGGTGAAGTAAATTAAACTGACTGAGTAGACAATAACAGCAGTAATTAAATAACTATGATCTTATATTATTTGCAGCTCCCCAAGAAGAAATTTCTAGAATATTCTCCCCTTTCTTGACTATTTATCATTATTATTTTTTAACTAATTATATCTTCAGGCCCCAACCCCCTGCAGGCCTATTTTCAAAAGGATGTTTTACAGGAAACCAAATTGACATTTTATCTCTTTGATCACAACCTAAGAAGGAGGACCTAGAAAGCTATAACGTTTCAGCAAGGTTTAGAAGTGCTGTTATAGAAGTACTGTTAACTTCCTCCCAGTGACTCGAAGGCAGACAAGAAAACCCCCTTGTTGGAGATACATGCAAAAGCAGCAAGAATTATCTCAAGTTCACCTGATTGCCTCAAGATATACAAATGGCGTATAATTAATAATTTGAAGGTTTTGTGCATTATGTGTTATATAGGAATACTGAAATGTGTCAAATGACTTTGGGACAAAGGGGGAAAGTGAATTGCAAGGACATTCTCTCTCCTTGACCTCAAGACTCTGTGCCCTAGGATTTAAAAGCAGCCGGAATTGTCTCAAGATCATGATGGCCTCAAGACATACAACTGATATATAATTATTAGGTCTTATGTTGCGTGATATTCGACAGAAACATTGAACTATGTCTGACAGTATGTTATTTCCACAAGGAGGGGGAGGTGAACCAATTTTGTGTTTAATTGTTGGGTTTTTTTTTAAAAAAAAAAATGTATAGTGTCCCAATGTTTTTTTTTTGTATTATTGCCATGCATTGTATGCCTTTTAAAGGATCAGGATATTGCATAGTTCAGTATTTAGATTAGATCAACTTATGACCACATTTTCTTGTCCCACCTGGCACTCTGCAGTGTGCCAACCTTCTCTACACATTTTTTAAATTTGTTTTTACTCATTTTACCAAGAATAAGCTCCAAGATCCATGAAACACCAGATAAATGAAGGTATTTATGTCTTGATTTAACAGGAATGATCCCTTTTAGAGTTAAATTTGACTAATTTGGACATGTTTTATGGGGCTGTATAAATTTTAATTTGGCTTCAGTTCTAATTGGGCAAGTGTATCCAAGGTGCAAGTAGCTTTCTTCCTTTAAGAGCAACTGGGCAACTCCCTACAGTGCAAGGCCAGAGCCTATAATAAAGGCCCATAGAAAGCCCAAGGCAAAGGCATCTCTCTCATGACATGTCCAAACCTGTGGCAGCTATGGGGGGTGCCAGGCGACATGGTCAATATGAAAGCCCTAAGGGGATTCACCAGGGATTGTTGCTGTTGTGCCACGATGGAGGTGTGCAACCAGAGGAGAGCTAGCTTTTGACACCTGAAGAACACACAAAAGGGTAAACAAACAAACTGCACTTTCCAGTCAATATTGGTGGACCATCCTGTTAAATGAAATACGTAGACCATTTTTGAGAAATGCTTCTCCCAAAGTACTAAAACAACACATCTGGTTATTCTTTTGTGGGGCAACAATTTTTAAAAAAAATTATAGCCCCAAATGGGGGATATTGTTATAAGAATTTTGAGGTCATATATATATATATAATAATTGTTCATAAAACATGTACATGAATGTACAGAAACATGTCTGAAGCAGCACAGGAAAACAGGCCTGACTGACACCATTTTGACTCTCTCTGACCAGGTGTTCCTCTGCAAGGAAGAAGGGGGGTGGGGGGAACCTTCTCATTGTCTCAGGAATTAAAGTGATAATCCCTGGCATCCTGATACCTGACTGCCAGACAAAAGGGTGTGATTAACTTGGCTGGGAAACAGGGAAATGTAAATATCTCTCAATTTTGTTGATTAGGTTCTGGGGGCAGGGGGCAGGGTCCAGGGTGCTCAGATTACTGCCACCAGACCTCCCCTTTCATGATGTACCTATGATGAATCTAGGGAGGGGGGGTCTTGGGCTACACCCCTTCTGTGACATATGGATGATGCTTCTGGGGGGTGGGCTGAAACCAATTTCAAATCTCTTTTTAAGGGCAAGACATCTTTGTTTGGGGTTCCTTCCTTGTTCTCCTGTGTGAGAGGAAGGACCCTGTTGCAACAGCAAAAATAAAAGTGCCTTGCTTCGCACGTCCTGGTTTGGTCTCTGTTATTTGGTGGGCAGGAGACGCTTAAACTTTGTCTGCTTGCCAGGATACCTGGACTCTTCCTGGGTCAAGGATCCACTTAATTCTAGGGCCGTGTAGCTCTGCAAAATTTTTACAACAGTTGCTTTAAAGCAAAGATGCAGAACCTCTATGACCCTCCATATGTTGTCAGACTCCAACTCCCATCATGCCTCATTATTGACCCAGGTGACTGCAGGGTCTGGCAGGAGTTCACAGAATCACAGAATCGTAGAGTTGGAAGGGACCAAAAGGGTCACCTAGCCCAACCCATGCAATGCAGCAATCTTTTGCCCAACCTGGGGCTTGAACCCACAACTCTGTGATTAGGAGAATCATGCTTTACCAACTGAGCTGGAGTCCAACAAAGAATCGTGTCATGGATTCTTCAACTGTGATACCTGCCTTGCAGAGGGTTGGGCTAGATGACCCTTGGGATCCCTTCCAACCATACAATTCTATCCTTCTGTGAACTCCTAGAGGGCCACAAGTCCCCCAGTCTTCACTGTATGGGATACTCCTAACCAGGCCTCCTCAGAAGTATTAAACTCAAGGGGGCTGACTCCCAGGCAAGTGGGGTTATTTTGCAGCTTTAGAGTTTTCTTTTTGTTTCAGCTTTTGTCTTTAACTTTTATTAACTTGTGGTGTTGAATATGGGAGTACTTGTGTTACCGAATGAATAGGCAATTTCCGTGATTGTGTACAAATGGCCTATAAATAAACAAGACTGCAAAATAAGTAAAATGCAAGAAGAGGGCACTAGGCCTAGGAGCCAGTCAGACCACATGAAGCAGGAGAGTTGCCCAGGTCAAAGGCAAGACCAGCAATCTGCTCTAGAGCTACCGGTCCAGAGAAGCAGATGAGGAGACTCAGAGGTCATAGGGGCGGGCTGGATGTGACGTTGCAGATCGGAAGGATCCTGGGGCAGAGTGGATCAAGGTCAGGGGAGGTGGTCCAGAAATCCCTCCCTACCAAGGTGGCAATCGACTGTGTGGCAAAACAATCCATTTCCAGGGAATAAGAAGAAGAAGAAGAAGAAGAAGAAGAAGAAGAAGAAGAAGAAGAAGAAGAAGAAGAAGAAGAAGAAGAAGAAGAAGAAGAATAGTAGTAGTAGTAGTAGTAGTAGTTTGGATTTGATATCCCGCTTTATCACTACCCAAAGGAGTCTCAATGCGGCTAACAATCTCCTTTTCCCTCCTCCCCCACAACAAACACTCTGTGAGGTGGGTGGGGCTGAGAGACTTCAGAGAAGTGTGACTAGCCCAAGGTCACCCAGCAGCTGCATGTGGAGGAGCGGAGACGCGAACCCGGCTCCCCAGATTACGAGTCTACCACTCTTAACCACTACACCACACTGGCTCTCATTTTGAACACCACAAGCCAAAGAGCAGGTTGGGGGTGGGGTGGGGGGTGGCAGTGTTGATTTCCAAAGCAATCCCGCAACAAATTGAAGCAATGTATCTTAATAACTGGCAGGGTGTTGTTGGCATTTTTCGGGAGCCTTCCTTCGGCTTGATTTGATTAACGACGGAAAATTATGTTGGCAGGAATCTCTGCGGCTCAGGGTTTATTGTAATAAATAAATCTACAGCTTGCCACAACTGGTTTAAAATATTAAGGGGACAAGTTATTCCACACAGGGGGAGAGGGGTGGGCAGGCTTGCGGGGCAGCCAAATTGCCAGGCGAAGGGTTGCCAAATGGGCACGGGTGAACTTCCTCAATCCTACTCATGGAAGGAAGGGTTTGGAGCAGTAGAGCACCTGCTTTGCATGCAGAAGGTCTTGGGTTCAATCCCCAGTGGCATCTCCAGGTAGGGGTGGGAGGGAACCTGCCCAAAACCTTGGAGAGCCACTGCCAATCAGTGTAGATGGACCAATGGTGTGAATGAACCAAGGCTCTGACTCAGTACAAGGCAGTTTCCTATGTTCCTGTGTCTTTGGGAAAGGGCCATAGCTCAGCGCCGCTTTATTGGATTTTGAGTTGATTTTATAATTTGTATTCTGCTTTTGCAACAACAAATGTTGAGCTCAAAGCAGCTCACAATATTCACCATGGCATTAAAAAAAGCATTACAGCAAGCATTACAATCACTATAATACCAAGCACAGCAGCATATGAATAAAGCAAACAACGAAGGAATGAATGCAATTCAATAATCTCATAGTAATTCAAAACATCGGACAGAGCTGCTGAACGCCAGCCCTGTGCCAGATGGCATCCAAACCATGAGGACTAGCATCTTGCAATATTTTTAGTGGGAAGCAGTAGCTCTGTGGTAAAGCAGCTGCTGTGCATAAATAAATATAAAATAAATTCGTCGTTTTATTTGTATGCTGCTTTTCCACACACAAAGTCGCCTTCAAAGTGGCTTACAACCAAGGCAACAGGAATGCATTTCCAAATCAAAATGCTGCAAAACAATTTTGTAATAACATGATAGGACAACAACACCACGGCAAACAAAACAACAGGCAAAACAACAACAGCATTTCTGGACTCTAGAAAGAACAAGATTACATTAATGACATCCAACAGCAAAAATGACAAGGCTGCTTGACAGTTCCACCTTGGTGCTAGGAACACCCTCCCATGATGTTGCTCACAGTCCTTCTCCTGCAAGGCTTCCAAGGACCTCCCCACCCCTCCCGTGATGTTGTTACTTTGGCATGCAGAGTAATAATAATAATAATAATAATAATAATAATAATAATAATAATAATAATATATTATTTATACCCCACCCATCTGGCTGGGTTTCCCTAGCCACTCTGGGCGGCTTCCAACAGAAATATTAAAATACACTAATTTCTTAAAGATTAAAAGCTTCCCTAAACAGGGCTGCCTTCAGATGTCCTCTAAAAGTCTGGTAGTTATTTTTCTTTTTGACATCTGGTGGGATAGCGTTCCACAGGGCGGGTGCCACTACCGAGAAGGCCCTCTGCCTGGTTCCCTGTAACTTGGCTTCTCGCAGTGAGGGAACTGCCAGAAGGCCCTTAGTGCTGGACCTCAGTGTCCGGGCAGAGCGATGGAGGTGGAGACGCTCTGTCAGGGATGTGGTGACTACTCTTGAGTAACGACCTTCCACATGCTTGTCTTTCAGACATTTTTATTGGTGCACATTATTTACAGTGTAACGAACTACTGATTCCATGTCTACCCGCTCGAGTCAGATTCCTGCACTGCCCCCCTCCGCGTTCTGGACCAGCATAAAAGCCTCGGAACTGAGAAGCGCCTCCCTTTCCTCCTCCTCCTCAATTCCGGCGTTGGGGGGACGGGTCGTCTGTCAGACCGATTCCTGTCCTCTCTTTCCGCCTCCCTCTCTTCCTGCCTATGGAGCAGGGTCTCTTGGATGTTGCCAGAGCCCTGGCACTCCCTCTCCGTTTCCTGACTCCCTCCATCAGACCCTTCACTCTCATGACTGCTGGGAGCCGGGCTGCTTCGGATGAAGGGGGGGTTCTCTATAAGCCCTCCCCCTCACACGCTCCTTCAGGTATACTGGACCGAGGCCGTTTAGGGCTTTAAAGGTCAGCACCAACACCTTGAATTGTGCTCAGAAACGTACTGGGAGCCAATGCAGGTCTTTCAAGACCGGTGTTATGTGGTCTCGGCGGCTGCTCCCAGTCACCAGTCTAGCTGCCGCATTCTGGATTAATTGTAGTTTCCGGGTCACCTTCAAAGGTAGCCTGGAGTAGCAGCCAAAGCACCAGCCCAGGAGGTCTGCTCATTCTCCATCTCCCTTGTGACCGCCTTTGTCTTCCTCCAGGTGATGCTCTCTGAAAGGAAAGGGACCGACGAGCTGTACGCTGTGAAGATCCTCAAGAAGGACGTGGTCATCCAAGACGACGACGTGGAATGCACCATGGTGGAGAAGCGGGTGCTCGCTCTGGCCGGGAAGCCCCCGTTCCTAACACAGCTTCATTCTTGCTTCCAAACCATGGTAAGGATCCCTACACGCTCACACACTTCTGCCCTAGATCCTGCACAGTTTCCAAGCCAGCAGTTCTCACACTCAGTCCCCCTTCCCACTCCCCACATAGACTACTTGAAAATTGCTGAGGGTCTTGGCGGACCACTTAATGGTTTTTTCTGTCTGTTGAAGAAATTGCAGTGAGCTGTTCTGGATGCTAGGTGATTTGTAATTGAATCAAGATTAAATGCCTCCGTTCTAGCCTCCCATTAACTGTGTTGCTAATTCTCTCCGCTCCTTTCAAGGGCCTCCTCCCTTACTCCTGCCATATCTCCAACAAACGTCCCTCCACCCCATCCATCTAACTCACCTTCTGGGCGGAACACCAGGTTCTAAGAACCACAGAGTAGCCACTGCAATCACTCATCTTCCCGGAAGCATGGGCCACAGTTTGGAAGCCCCTGATCTCAGCTGAACAGAAAGCATCCTTGCCTTGATCCCAGGCAATGCCGCCAAGCGATACTGGACCAAGTGGGGAAGCTTAGGAGAGATGGGAGTAACTGTGTCTTGCTGGCAGGAAGAGGAGCTGGAGATGATATGTTGGGCTGCTCAGAAGATGGTGGGGGCTAAGGGAGCCCAGGGCAGAGTGGGTGCAAGGCAAGGACAGAGGCTGTGGCCATAAGGAGGACTAAAGAAGGAAAAGAGGTGAAGAAGGGACCACATGGTTCTACTGGCTGGGGTTGGTGGGAGTTGAACTCCAAAAACAGCTGAAGGGCACCAGATTGGGGCCATCTGCCCTAAAGCAATGAATCACCAGGAGCATCCGGTCCGGAATAAACAGAGGTATTGGGGGGGGGACCGCTTGCAAAAGAGCAGGCATTGCTTCCACAACTGTTTGGGGCTGGCTGCAGATAAGGAAGAGGGGAGGAGGCAGTGATAGGCACAGCGCAAGGCCCGTCCTTTCAGGCTTCCTACAATGAGCTTGGAGGATTACACTGAAATGTCAGCCAGCCATTTGGCTTTGCAAAAGGCGTTTTGCTGCAGCGGAAAGCAAGTGGGGCTGGGCCCTTCTCTGTGCTCGCTAATGAAACTCTTGCATGCAGCGAAGCTTTGCCTTTTGCACGTCTCTCTTTCTGACATCTGAAGTGTGTCGGCAGAGGATTAGTTCCCGGAGACCTGCCTGTAGCTTAGCAGTAATCATATTGGTAACGTAATCAAAATTTGTAGCAGAGGGTATTATCAGGTGCTGAGTACAAAGCGCTTTGATTTGGAGGAGAGCAGCCGCAGCCAGAGCTGCTCTTCCCATTTGCTGGCAAGGATGAAAATCTCAAATCTTCATCTCAAAGGGAGAGAGAATTAACTTTTTTTGCCCAGGTGTTTGGGGGCCTCTGGCTTTGCCTTTCACCTGCTCCCGAGTGACCCTCCTGATCCCAGATAAAATGCGAGTGGATTAAATGTGTGCACCATCTCCCCCCCCCCAAAAAGGAGATCAGAGCCTCCACAGTCAAAACAAAGACTGCGGGGAGCTGGCTTCCTTTGAGACCTTGATTCATCTAGCTCATTATTGTCCACACTGACTGGCAACAACAGCTCTCCAATGTAGAGATGGAGGAGGAATCAGCTCAAATCCCCACTCAGCTCTGAAGCTCGTTGAGTGACTGGTCACTATCTCTCAACATAGCCTCCCTTACAGGGTTGTTGTGAATGATAAAATGGGGGGGCGGGGGGCATGTGTGCTGACTTATTTATTTATTTCATAAAAAATTATACACTGCTTTATTGTTAAAAAACAATTTACAAAAAGGTGAAACAATAAATTTGAGGGGGAAAGTGAATACTTTAAAACATACAAAAAGCTTGAGCTACTAAAAAGAAAGTGGGGTCTGTGTTGCTGTGTATGTGCAACTAAACATATAGAGCAGGGGTCAGCAAGATTTATCTTGCCTGGGCCGGATTGGTCCCACGGAGATCCCTCCATGGGCCTGATCACGTGCGCGCCCACGATTTTCAGCGTGGCAGAAGCGAGTCCCCGTGCTGCGCTGCGCCAGTTTAGCACAGCACGAGAGCAGGCAGCTCGGTTTGGGGGCGGCTCATGGGCCGGTCAAACGACCTCCGCAGGCCGCTTCCGGCCCATGGGCCTTAGGTTGCTGACCCCTGTTATAGAGGCACCTGTGTCTATAGCCCCATGGTACGTACATCAGTTCCAGAATGGGCAATTTAGATCAAGAAAACATACTTAACCCCCCTACCCCCACCTTACTCATACATACACTTCTGCCTCAATCCAAATTACTCATTCTGACCATTCTTTAATATATATATATATATATATATATATATATAGAGAGAGAGAGAGAGAGAGAGAGAGAGAGAGAGAGAGAGAGAGAGAGAGTTTCATTAATACAGGTAGACAGGGATCTGCTCACTGTCTCTGGGTGATTTGCAGGACATTAGGGCCAATGGGGCACTGCCCCAGCACCCCTACTTTGCACCCAGGCAACACCCACCTGCCTGCTGTCTTACAATCCATTTAGAACAGGGGTCCCCAAACTTACCTCTCCGAGGGCCGGTGCCACCAGCGCACACACAATTTCTGGTGCACTTCTGGGTTGTCGGAACACCGGAAATAGCTTGTGTGCATCCGCATGGGCCTCCTCCGGCCTGGAAGTGCGCTGGAAATGACACTTGTGCATGCGCACAAGCTATTTTCGACACTCCAGTGACCTGGAAGTGGGCAGCTGTGCCGCGCCACGCTGGTGAGAGCGGGTGGCGGCAGTGGGCGGTGGGGGTTGTCGGGGGCCACATAAATGATGCGGCCCGTGGGCCTTAGTTTGGGGAGCCCTGATTTAGAGGGTGTCCCTGGCTGCCAGCTTCCTCCTCCTTAGTCTCAGTGTAGCTGTTTGTAGCACTCAGCCTCTGCTTGTCATTCGCTCTGGCGCCACCTGCTGCTGGCCTCCTTGCCTCCTGCCCTACCAGTCCCAATGGGCACTAGCAGCCTCCGTGCTTTTGTTACATTTCACGCCTCTCTCTCTCCTCTCCTCTCCTTCTCTAGGACCGCTTGTATTTCGTCATGGAGTATGTGAACGGCGGCGATCTCATGTACCAGATTCAGCAGGTTGGAAGGTTTAAGGAGCCCCACGCTGTGTAAGTTGGATGCTCCCTAATATAAAGCTCAGGCTAAGTGGTCAAATATGGCTTGGGAGCCCCATGGGGCAAAGGGTCTCCCTTGGGTTATGGGGGGGGGAGGCAGGCGGATGGACTTTCTCCCTCCACGCTGGATGCCCCGTGCTGTAATTAGATAGCAAAGCTTTCTGTTTCCAGTTGCCTCCCTCCTTTATCACTCTTCTTCTTCTCTAATCTTTACTTGCAGGTTCTATGCAGCTGAGATAGCCATTGGCCTGTTCTTCTTACATAACAAAGGAATCATTTATCGGTAGGTGGGCATGCTTTCTCTCTCCGGCTTCTAGAAAGGCAGCAGCAGCAGCAGCTCCCCTCCCGTTTGACAGGCAATTGGCATTGATGGTGTGCATTCAAGGCTTTCCGCATGGAGACGTGGTTCCTGGTGCTCTAAAAAAGCCACCAGCTTGCCTTTCAGGTGGCCATTTGGCCATCATCCATGGAGTGCATTTCCAGCAAGCAGAGCCAAAGGCTTCCGAGTGCCAGTGCCTCGCGAACAAATGTGGTGTGTTTTGTGTGTGTTTTCCCCCCTCCTGGATTCTGTAGGGAAGCCGGCTGATCGAGCATCTTTGAGGCTTCCCTTTGCTCGTGGTCTTAAATCTCGGTTTGCTTGACAAGCCACGGCTGGCAGCTCGCAGTGCGGGGAGGGCCCGGCGCTGCCTCATCATTGACACATAAAGCTGGCACTTCAGAAGTGATTTGTCTAGAGTCTTGCTGTAAAAACCTGCCATTTGCTGTTTGACTGCTAAACATTCCAGGACGTGGCTTTGGAAGGCTCTCGGCTGCTAGGGTGGCCAGAGCAGTAATCTGTGCAGAAGGCATTATCCCACCACCCCTGATTTCGCTCTCCCTCTTCCTCTTCTCTTTGAGTAGCTCCCCATACAAAAAAAAATGCTCGAAACAAAATAAAAAAAATCCTTCCACTAGCACCTTAGAGACCAACTAAGTTTGTCATTGGTATGAGCTTTCGTGTGCATGCACACTTCTTCAGATTCTTAAGTGTGCGTGCACACGAAAGCTCATACCAATGACAAACTTAGTTGGTCTCTAAGGTGCTACTGGAAGGATTTTTTATTTTGTTTTGACTACGGCAGACCAACACAGCTACCTGTGAAAAAAAAATGCTCAGCAGCCTTGGAGAACGTTCAGCATTAGCTCCCTCCTGCAAGCAGCTGGCTGGCTCTGGGGGAAGCCACCAGGAATTGTGGGGGGGGGAGAGAGAGAAGTGTTTGACATTATAACATATCGCACCACCACCCCAACATTTGACAGATGAAAAATAAAGATGCTTTGATATCACCTGTATTTATCATTTTTTAAAAAAGATTGCTGCCTAAGGCACATTGCTGAAAGCTCTGCTCTGCCTTCTGTAAGCTGCTGTCTCCATTTATTCCCCCCTGGCCTGTACCCCATTGAAGGCAAAGCTTTCTTCTTAAAGGTGCAGTAGAATGATGTTTTTGTCCCAGAAAATGGCGCCAAGAATTCAAAATCCATGTCGTCGGCTACTGCATTAGTGCAATGGCCAGCTGTTCCTGTCCATGTTTGATGTATCAGTTGCTCAGTTTGTGGGGTGCTTCAAAATGCAGGGTTATCGGTACAAAACGCTGCTAAACAACTCAAAACTTTGGCACAGGATTGCAGAGGATCCCAAATTTGGAGTCTGTAGTTAATGTTAAGTACAGTAAAGGTAAAGGACCCCTGGACGGTTAAGTCCAGTCAAAGGCGACTATGGGGTACGGCACTCATCTCGCTTTCGGGCCAAGGGAGTCTGCGTTTGTCCACAGACAGCTTTCCAGATCATGTGGCCAGCATGACTAAATGCTTCTGGCTCATCGGAACACCGTGCTGGAAGCCAGAGTGCATGGAAATGCCATTTACCTTCCTGCCGCAGCAGTACCTATTTATCTACTTGCACTGGTGTGCTTTCAAACTGCTAGGTTGGCAGGAGCTGGGACAGAGCAACGGGAGCTCACCCCGTCACGGGGGTTCGAACCGCCGACCCTCCGATCAGCAAGCCCAAGAGGCTCAGTGGTTTAGACCACAACACCACCCTGTGTTTGATGTATCAATTGTTTGGTATGTGGGGCGCTGCAAAATTTGGGGTTTCACTACACAACGTTGCACAAAAACTGCAAAAAATTGGCACAGGGTTGGTGGAGATTCCAAATTATGGGGGTTCTTAGTTAATTTGCCTGCTCCTGTGCATGCAGGGGGCCTGGAGACAAGGACTAACCATCCATCCATCCATCACTCAGAGATTTTACTTTTAGTGATGCTCAGCAGGGAGGAAGCTGTCACCCTAAAGACTGACAGCTCTGGCAGCACTTGGGTGTGCATGTGGGGAGGGGAGTCCCCTCTTCTGTTTTGCTATTGCTATTGCTTGATGAGAATTTTTCTTTATTAGCGGAGCAGAACAGACAACCTTGAGATGTGCATTCCCACTGTGATTTTTGCCCCCATTGTTTGGTGGTGGTGGTGAGGGTGTTTCTGCCCCATCAAAAGATCAAAGGACTGATCCTAAAGGAATTCATGCCTCATAAAGAAGGTGACGACCGCATGGGGGTGGGGTGGGGGAAAATAAGTCCCTTTTTATTCCATGCCCCTAAAAAAGGACCATTATGGGATTGCAGGAGTCATTCCAGGGGTGGTTTGGGCTGGGAAGAAGCGGGATACCCAGGCTTGTCTGCATGCCATTATTACATGCACAAGCTAAAATACTGGGTGCAAAAATTGAGGGTTGTTGTTTTTTATATTTAAAAAATCAAGTTTCTAGTCCATATGATTGATTGCCAATATAGAGTTTAATCTTGTTTGGGGGTGCATAGAAATAACTCATGCTTGTTTTCATTTATTTTCCCTGAGAAAAACGAAATTGCAGAATGCTTAAAATATGCACAGCATTTGTTTGGCTTTCATTACTGAACTGGACAATATCCTTTGGGTTTTGAAGCAATAACAGGGCAAAATAGCCAATGAATCAAGGAAATAACTGTAGACAAATTAAGTCATGTTTTAAACCTGTGGAACCGTTGTAGAAATCTCAGATAAATCAGCAGTATGCCTGCAAATTCTGCATTTCGTTTTTAGTTTCTATTATTTTTTTAACTTTTCTGTGTTGCATTATGAGTGAGACCCAAAACAAGTGTTTAGATTCTAAAAACCGAACATCACAAGACATCCAAACGAAAACAGTTATAAATTGGAGCTACCGTACTGGTCTAAATGCAGCACTGATTTATGTTTGGTCGTTGCCTGATTCTGTGTTGGATTTCGGCCAGTGATGTAGCAATCAAACACACCAGCAGCACTAAGCTATCACAATGACCTGGCCTTGCATGAGCCAGAAACCACAACTCGAGTGGCCAGATGTCCTGTTTTACAGAAGGTTGCCTGGCCCCAAGTTCAACTCAAAGAAGAGAGTGTGGTGGGCACCTGCGGAGGAAGAAGAGTGTGGGGAGGAGCGCACCGTCCCCAGCAGCACGATCCCGGTAGGGTGCCATCGTGGCTGTCCCCCCCCCCCGCCCGCGCTGGGTGCCACGCCCCTGCAGGCAGCATGCCCCACCCCAGGACATGCGCCACGCCCCTGCAGGCAGCGCACCCAGCCCACGGGACGCAAGCCAGCCCCGCCCCAACTCTATGCCCCACCAGTGCCAGAGCATGAAGCTCCACCACTGGTGGTGGGTGAGTGGAGTTGCTGTTTTCCATCAACAGTTGAGGCCTGGAGAACAGACCAAACAGGCCCCAACCTCACTGTTCAGCTTGCTTTCTGTTGCTTCAGAGGGTAGGACCCGAATCAATGGATTCAGATGGCAAGAAAGGAGATTCCGACTAAACACCAGGAGGGTAAGAGCTGTTCAACAATGGAGCAGACTCCCTCGGAAGGTAGTGGACCTTACTTCATTAGGGCTTTAAACAGGTTGGATGGCCATCTGTCAAGGATTCTTTAGCTGTGCTTCCTTCATTGCAGTTTGGGTTAAATGACCCTTGGGGTCGCTTCCAACTTTACAGTTCTAGGTTTCTAAGTCATGGCAGGGGCGTAGGAAGATAGGGGCGATGGGGGCGGCGCGCCCCGAGTGACGCGATCCCAGGGGCGCCATCGCCACTGCCCGCCCCACCCCTGCGCACGGCGCACCCTGCCCCAAAACGTGCCACTACGTCACTGTGCAAGACGTGCCCCGCCCCAAAACGCGCGCCACGTCACTGCGTGCGGCACGCCCGTCCCAGAACACGTGCCACGTCACTGGGGGCAGCACGCCTGCTCTCCGCCCCCGGTGACGGAGCATGAAGCTCTGCCACTGAGTCATGGAACATGGAACTCAGTGGGTCATTCTTCTTTTTATAGAGTTTTATTAACACTTTTCAGAATGCAATAAAAGACAAAGTAATCTACACAAAGAATAATAAAAAGAAAGGAAAAGAGATAGATGAATAAAAGATCTTCTCTCAGAATCGTATCTTGACTTTTTTTTTCCCAGATGGAAAATGATGTGTGTCACCTGGGAGCACCCCTATCTTCTCCCAGCCTCTCACACTGAGAGATCTCTCCTTCCCTGTCTTTCACACAGGATCCTTCAGACTGTTCATCAAGTGGATCTACTCAGGACACATTTAGGTGTGCCCTAAAGCTGATCATGGGTGGAAAGCAATGGTTGCTGCTTTCCTGCCAGAGCCAAACAAGCTCACTGCCGCTTTCCTTGGATGCAGAAAAGGACCGCTTCCTCCTTCCCCTAAAAAGGGCTGTCTCTGCCCGTAACTGCCGCCTTCCATTTGCAGCAGAAGATGGGCGAGTGAGAGAGGGAGAGTTCTCAACAAGGAGGGAATTATCTCCCCCTTTAAACCTCCCTCCTGGCAGTAGCAGATCATTCCAAGGCTCCAGCACTCCCCCTCCCTCTCCAAACACCTGCCTGTCTCCCCTAGGCCATCTGGGAGACCTCCTCCCTGCTCCCCCCAAATTTGGGGATGTAGCTTTAGGGGTATGAAATCCAGCTGTCCCACAGCCACAGATCCTCTGTGCTGTCTCCACAACCAGGGCCGGCTCTAAGGCAAGGCTGGGCGGCGCAATGCGCCAGGGCTCTGGGCTGCCAGGGGGCGCCGCGCTGCTGTGCCCGCGGCAGCCGCGCTGTGCCCGCCAGACAGCCGCGCTGGGAAACAGGGGGGGGCGCTGGAGGGATCTTCGCGCCAGGGCGCCAGATACACTTAAGACGGCCCTGTTCACAACCCAGCAGGGAGTTTGGAGAACTCTCAATTCACTTATGCAAAGCAGACAGTCACATCAGTGAAGAAGAAAGCTGAAGGATGGGAGGGTGACAGTGTGGGCCAACCCTGAAAAAGAGGAAATGCGGAAATACGTCATTCAAAAAAACAACAAGCAAACCAAGACAGGGAAAGGGCACCAATTTGCATACAATTTGCATGTGCTTGCTAATCTAAATGTGAAATGTGCTAATCTAGATGTAAATTACATTTACACAGAAACACACTAGGGATTGCCACAGTGGGGAACAAGACCCCCTTTTCCTGCTCTCCCTGTATAGGCTCCTTAAGTAGAGGACACCCTCACCTAGATGGCTTCCCTGTGAGATCTCTTCTAACAGAGGACTGGATCTGAGCAGTGCCGTCCTCTTCCCTCCTGTGATTCCTAGCAACTGATATCCAGAGGCACGCTATGACTAGTAGCCATTTTTAGGGTTGCCTTATGCCCTCTTTTTCTAGGACACATCCTCTTTTTCACGATGAGAGTCCTCATAGAGATCCATAGTTTAAAGTAGGAGTTGGCAAATGTGTCTCTCTCTCTCTCTCTCTCTCTCTCTCTCTCTCTCTCTCTCTCTCTCTCTCTCTCTCTCCTCTTGAAAATATGGCAGCCCTATCGTTGATAGCCTTCTTCATGAATGTGTCCAGTTTGGGCCACTCACTGCTGTCACGGCTAAAAATTGGCCGCTGTTTCTTTAATGCTGGGGAGCTGGGTCAGCATGAGTCAGCAGCCTGCAGTGACTCATGCAACCTTTCACCTAATTGTATTGTACCTGTATATATGTTAGTGGTGTTTGTTGGTTGGTTGACTGGTTGGTTGGTTGGTTGGAGAAAGCTGGTGGTGTTGATGTCTGTCGTTCTGCAGTTAAAGGCTTTTAAGAATAAAAGCAGAATATACTCTGCAAGGACACTCTTCGTGGAGTCTTTTGTGCCAGGCAAAGCAGGTCAGAAGCTTTGGCATATTTTTTCAAAACACTGACAACTGCATCTTCTTGTTATGAATTTTGGAACTTAGCTATGTGCTGCACAAAGAAGTTCCATCTTCTGTCTGTTCTGAGTTGCCCAGTACTCAATGGATGACTCCTTCATTCGTTTATTTCCTGCCTGATACCATAAGGTGTCAGGGAAGATTACAGCATTGAAAGCAAATTTAAGCCACTTCCAATCAAGGTGGGTCCTAAAAACATACATCCACAGCTTCTAGTCTTTTGAGACATGGAGAAAACTTTTCTCTTTCGGGGGTTTAGCTCAACTCATGCATAATTTCCCCCACTTCCTCCTCTTAGCAATCATTAATCTAAATTAAAAGCCCCAAACACTGAAGTCTTTCCTTTCCTTTCCTTTCATTCTAACCCCCTGATCATTTTAAACATGATTTTAATTTATCAAAAATGTGCTTAGATTGCTTTAAAATGTTTTCTATTACTTTAAATATATTTTTATTTTTTAATTGTTTTACCACTTTGGGGTTTGCCTCCCTGGGCTCCTTTTGGAGGAAGTGCTGAATATAGATTTAATTGATGATAATAATAATATTAATAACAGTTTGGGTTGCCTTTTTCCGAACCAGCTCTACAACATTCTTTTCGATGTGTGCAGCAGCCAGAACTGCGCACAGCATTACAAGTGCGGTTACACCAGGGCATTATGTTTTCAGAGGTTTTATTTTTGGTGCACGCTTTTTGTTCAAAGAAGGGGTGGAACTAGATGACCCTTGGGAGCCCCTCCTAGCCCTTCGATTCTACGTGCTTTGCAAAGCTCATAGATGTGCAGCTTTCAAAGGGTAGCTGGGTGTGTTTTGTTTGCTCAGCAAATTGCCCTTCTTGAAAAGATAGCTCATGAACTGAAAAGTATCCAAAGGGCAGAGCTCGGATGACCATGTATAAAAAAATAAATGGCATGCTTTTACTTCTTATACAAATATTAAGGCACCTGGTCACTCAGTGCCTCCAGTATATCCAAATGTCTGGCTCATTGAAGCCTATCTAGAACCTTTATTTCTCCACTCACTGTATAAATCTTTTATTATTTGTAAAGGGGATCTTTGTATGAGTTAATACTTTATTATTCTTTGGGAACCACGCTGTATCTTTGCACATTTGTCCTTCCAGGTTGTGGCATTTTATGGTTTACTTTTTGGAGTCTCCGTTTCCTTTTGCCATGCTTGCACTTTTGCTGTTGTTAACAAACAAACAAACAAATAGCTCGTTCAGCTCGAGGGGGTTGGTACTCTCATTGCTGGGGGTCGCCTTCTCTGCTCTGTCCCACCTTAAACTACAGTACCTGCTAGCCTTCTCTAGCTTCCATTAGGCTTTCATAACCACGGTCTGTTTTCAATGCTGCAGCGACCTGAAACTTGACAATGTGATGCTGGATTCTGAGGGGCATATCAAGATTGCTGATTTTGGCATGTGCAAAGAGAATATCTGGGATGGCGTCACCACCAAGACCTTCTGTGGAACTCCAGACTACATTGCGCCTGAGGTGAGTAACACAGAGAGAGAGAGAGACCCAGGTCCCCTTGCTT
This sequence comes from Zootoca vivipara, assembly GCF_963506605.1. Classification (NCBI taxonomy): domain Eukaryota; kingdom Metazoa; phylum Chordata; class Lepidosauria; order Squamata; family Lacertidae; genus Zootoca; species Zootoca vivipara. The sequence goes on along the minus strand of NC_083289.1, from coordinate 29,719,150 downwards.
ACATCCATATAACTTGTTTTAAATTTTAAGGGTGCACACACATAGCGGAGATACATTCCACCGAAAGCCAATCCTCCACCTTTCAAAAATATTCCCTGAGAAAAATACACTTAGCATACAGAACAACCCCCAAAGCCATCTTGGAGAAACCTTTCCCAGTACTGTAGTTTCTTTTACCCTTCAAATCTGACCAAAAGAGCACATTTTGTGTATGAATAGGGGAGGTCTGTGACGATGGTTTCAGAACTTGGGGTATTTATAATTTCAAAAAGAATGATCCAGACCAGCCAAGGTGGGGCAATGGCATCGCATACCCTGGGGGCAGGGGGGCAGATGCCCCCTCCTCAAGTAAAATACAGTGGTGCCTCGACTTATGAATTTAATCCGTTCCGAAGGCACCTTCATAAGTCAAAAAATTCATGTCGAAAAACGCCATTGGAAACGTGATTTCCCATAGGAATGCATTGGAAACGGAAAAATTCCTAAGTCGAAAAATCCCTATCTAAAACCGCTGCGGGTTTTTTCGGATGTTGAGACATTCGTAAGCGCACGGCCATTACCTCCATTCGTAACTCGAAAAATTCGGTTGTCGAGTTGTTCGTAAGTCGAGGTACCACTGTAATAGAAATATTTAACTTATCAGTCAAGTCGGTTCTGCTCCCCCCCCCAACAAAAGTCCTGCCCCTCCCCACAAGAATCCTGGCTATGCCCACGGGCAAGCATTATCAGGTATCTTGACAAACAGGAGACAACAAATTTCTGTTGTAGACTGCCTCTTTCTGTGATGCTTTTGGATGTTCTTTGGCTAAGGGGTTGGGCAATTTCTAAAGTCTTTAAAAGGTGCTACACACTATTGTTCGGGGTCCTCTTTGCTGAGGATACAGGAGACTCGGTTGCAACATGAATATAAAGATCTTCCTTGCTTTCCTTCTACTAGTTCCTGCTCCATCCATTCTTCTCTGAATGATCATGGACTTAGGGTACTCAGAGTCCCTTGGGGAGTTGGGCTGCAGAAGCCAACCCCAATTTTTTCTACTACAATCTCAGTGGGTCTACTCTTGAGTATGACATGTGTTGGATATTACCCTTAGTATAAATAATATGATTCCGTAACTTTCAGTTTGTTAATATATAGTTTCGGCAAATGCTGTTTGCTTTAAAGGCTTGGGCTTGAAGAAATCTTAATCAATGCATCCGTTAAATTTCCATAAGTGCTCTGAAGGAAAGGAGCAGGCTTGCTTTATTTTTAGCACCTTAACAAGCCGTTACCAAGGGAATAAAGACAATTGATCCTCTGCAACAATTTAGTGGATGCTTAAATTGTCAGAAGTTACAGCCCATGGTCTCCTTATCAAAGCATGTGTGCTTGATGAACAGCAAAGTTCTTTTTTAAATGAGTTAGAAGCGCCAAGATTTTCGCTGCAGAATCACAAGTTGCTCTGTGTAACTGGGGCTTTGGCTCAGGGGCAGAGCACATGCTTTGCATGCAGGTCACAGGTGTCTCCAGGTAGTGCTGGGAAAAGACTCCCCCCTGAAATCCTAGAGAGCCACTGCCAGTCAGTGTAGACAACACTGATCTGGATGGACTGTTGGCCTGACTCTGGCCTGCAGTGTATTGTCTACACAGGCTGGCAGCTCTCCAGCAATTCAGGCAGGGAATCTTTCCCAGCCCCACCTGAAGATGCTAGAGATTTGTCAAGGGGCTGACAGAATGATCAAGTCATTCACAGGTCAGAGAGGGAGACGCAAGGCTAACATGCGGTTCAGTTTCTTTATTAAGGAAAGGGGAAAAATACAAGAAGTCTCATAAGGCTAACACCGCCCCCGCCCCCCCGCCCCCGAAGAAGTTGCTCGAATTGGTGTGCAGCCTCTCCTTCTCTCTCTACCCCTCGTGAGTCAGGGCTCCTCTCTTGTAATCTTCTGCTACAGCAAACCCCAGGAGCCTCTCTCTGTGCCTGTCTGGCCCGTTGCTCGGCAACATGTAACATCCTTTGCGTTTTGGGAGTCAATGGGGCCAGAGAGCCTTCAGCAGAGATGCTGTTCTACTGGTGCTATGGGAAAGATGCAGGGTCTAGCTCCCCTCTATCATCTCTGTTGGAGCCTGCAGCCAAACCTCACCACCCTGCCTTGTGTTGAGTCACCTGCTTGTTTCTGTCTCCCCCTGATCCCTCATGCTTCCTGCTTCTAGTACCTCCCAGCCTGTCCCCTCCTCTGAGGTGTGGCCAGTATCCCACCACCAGGATCTGGGATCTAAGTCTTCTTCTGTGCCCTCTCTGGGGGGGGGTGTCTTGGCAGGCAGCTCCCAGCACTCTTCCTCATCCAGCCAGTCCCTGACAAGATTGAACCTGGGACCTTCTACATGCAGAGCAGGTGCCCCATCCCCTGAGCTATGGAAGATAGCTGTGATTCCTGCACTGTAGGCGGTTGGACCAGATGGCCCTTTGGGTTGCTTCCAATTCTACAGTTCTGTGATGGGAAGACAAAGGAAGCTCCCCAATGCTGCTCTGTACCGGATCTCTCCTATTCGTCATTGGGTCTCTGTTTTAGGAAGCTGCCTCATACCCAGTCAGACCATGAGCCCAGCTTGCTCAGTAGAGCTGTAACCAGCTCTTCATGGTTTCAGACCAGGGACTTTCCCTGCCGTACCTGGAGATGTTTGAACCTGGGGCCTTCTACATGAGAGCCCAAAGTCCGCCCCTGATGAATTTGTGGAACTAAAGTGGCAGGGCCCAAAAAGATTTGGGAGCCCTGGCTCTAAAGATATGGAGTGCTGTGCTCCTGCGGAATGCTATATTGATATCCATGGCTGGTAGCATATCAGGACATCGCTCCTCTCTTTCTGTCTCTTTGAGGAGTGCCTGTGAATGCTAAACCACTTTGTGTGTTCCTCCTTCCCAGGGAGACGTTTAATTACTAGGCTAACGTGCGCTATTTTCCCCCTTGTTCTGCCAAGATTAATATGGGAGCCTGGCCAGCATGTGGCTGGATCTCTGCACATGATTAATGTGCTTTCAGAGTAGAACAAACCATCATTCCCCACCCCCACCCCACCCTTGGTCGGCAACTGGGCATCATCTCCAAAGTGCTTGTTTTTCTGGCTTTTAATTCATTGTTTTTACTTTGGAACGAACAGAGAACAAAACCACAGACTGCAGTGTTTGTGAAAGTAGATGCAAAATTGGTATATCCCGGTAAGCCACCTGGAGCAATGTGCAAAAGGGACCTAGGAATATTTAAAGGAACTAACTAAATTACAAACTTTGGCCTAGCTTCTGGAGTAATGCCATACTTGATGGGCGCGGACTCAGATCTCCCAAACCTTTGCAGTCAAACATCAGGTTCAAAAAGACTCTTAGCTGTGATTCCTGCCTTGCAAGAGGTTGGGCTAGAGCAGGCACCCCCAAACTTCGGCCCTCCAGATGTTTTGGACTACAATTCACATCATCCCTGACCACTGGTCCTGTTAGCTAGGGATCATGGGAGTTGTAGGCCAAAACATCTGGAGGGCCGCAGTTTGGGAATGCCTGGGCTAGAGGATCCTCTTTGTTCCTTACAACTATACAATTTTGCGACTCATTGATCTCATGTTAGTCCTATTCAGAGGAGGCCCACTGAAAACAGTGCAGAGGAGTAACTTGGAGCCATCCATTTCAAGGGGTCTGCTCTTGAGGAGAACATGGTTGGTGACAACCCTGGGGACCTGAAAGGTTGTAAAATAAGGGGATATCTGCCAACATTGGTTCAACACTGTAAATGTGTTTGGGATGAGAGGGTTTGCGGTGGTGGGCAAGTGGGCGACTACTCCAAACCCTGCCGTAGATTGGAGGTGTGGGGACTAGAGACAGAGGCAATTATCATGGCGTCACGAAGAGTCGGGGTCACAAAGAGTCAGACACGACCAAACGACTAAACAACAACAATCAAAGGTTTTCCAAACTGCACATCCTTCAGTTCTCTTCATTCATTTCAGTGGGGGATAATTGTTCTGATCCACACAAAGGAGTGGCCCATTGTTCCTCCAACATCACAGATGTGCTCCCGAGATGAAGGCGGCCAGGAATAACACTTTGCAGCAAATGAACAGGTTTTGCACTTCCAAGCATGAGTGCATCTCATGCTTCTCCTTCCCTTGATCTCATTGATTCTGGGGATTTTTCCTTGGTGCCAAAATGACTATATTGAGTGCTAATGACAGCCAGGAGTGCAGCAAGCTCCATAAACTTTTATCTGGGCTGTTTGGAGGGATTAAAGCTTCACACCCCACTGGTGTACAAACAGTCCTCCATTGCCTACAAGGGCTTCTAATGCATTTTTCTCTGGAGTGGGCAGATCTGCACCTTGTTTCCCCCCAAGGCTAGAAAAGAGGCAGAATCAATTCCAAGAGAGGAAATGCAGAGGTGATGATGCTTCACACCTACCCCTCTCCATCCTTGCTTGGTCTTTCCATGTGGCCTGGACAATGGAGTTCCCTCAGTCCAATGTAAGCTGGGTGGATTCTATGAAGCTCCAACTTAGTACAGCTGCTTCACTACAACAGCTGGAACAGGAGGCATGAATGTATGGGGACCACACTGCTGTTCCGCTGGTCATGGACATAGCCAGGGGGGCAACTGCCCCCCAAATCAATAAAAATCAATAAAATACGTAGCAAACTGAGGTTCTGCCCCCACCCTAAAAAAGGCCTCCCCCTCCTAAAAAAAGGTATGCCCCCCAACAAAAATCCTGGCTACGCCCATGTTGCTAGTCCAACAGAAAAACTTTTTGGATTTGCAGCTGGCTAGTCGAGAGGTTGTATTGTGCCCTCTGAGATCAGAGTCCAATGTCAAGCAGCTCTGCTGCCTTCGGAGTAGAGAAGCTGGTGAATCCCAATGGGAAGAGGAGCAGAGATTGCTGATGTTCACTTATTCATCCCATGTTCAGAATGAAAATCAATCTGGTGAATACAATCAGTATTTGCTGCTGTCGTTTACAGTCCGCAAATGATACATAATTGGTTATTCCCCAACCTATTTATATTGTGTTTCCTTTGCACTGAAATGAATGGTGTTGGAGGATGCAATTAATTACAGAATTATGTAGAATTGCCCCATTGGTTGGTTGGCATCCATCTGTCTTGGGAGACAATGGAGGAGTGCACCTTTGGGGGTGAGGTCAAGCTGTTGGAAGGTTGCAGAGCCTGCTGTGGCCATAGAGACTGATGCGGGAGAGACATGTTTTGTTGCAGCTGGGGCAGATGAAGGTGCCCAGTTTTGTGGCTGCAGATGCACCATGGCTTCCTTCTCTCTGCACTCCTCCCAACAGTCATTTCTCCTCTGGTCACTGCTATGGATACACAACTTGACTGCCTGTCTCCAGGGACTGCAGTCGTCTGCAAGGGATCCTCACATGGCAGGGTTGATGTGGCCAGCTTTCATGTCATATTTGCAGACATCCTTGTGGTGCAGAGTTGGTCTGCCAATGGGCCTGTTGCTTGAAGCCAGTTCTCCGTAAAGCACATCCTTGGGGATCTTGCCATCTTCCATTCTGTAGACATGACCAAGATGTTGCTGAGACAGGAGTGCGAACATGCTGGGAATGTGGGCTTGGGAGAGCACATCTTTGTTTGGACTTCTGTCCTGCTATGCGTTACCCAAAATCCTTCTGATGCACTGTATGTGGAAGGCATTGAGGTGTCCCTCCTGACAGTTGTAAGTTGCCCATGACTCATTTCTATAAAGCAGTGTGCTCGGCACACAGGTCTGGTGAGCCATTGCCATAGTTGCTTTGCCAATACACTTGTCCAGCTCAGCATCGGTGGAGGGAATGCTGGTATTGCACCACAGGGAGATGAATAAGGTTATTTTTATCAGAAGCCGGACTGCAGCAGAACAGAAACAAAGCAGCATGCAATGAACAGAGGACAGAATGGAAACCAGTGCCTTCTCCCAGCCTTTCTTCTGAGCTTCATTGAGGCCTCCCCCCGCCAACACCTGCAGGGTTCAAGTCCCCACTCAGCCGTGACCTTGGGCCAGTCAGTATCTCTCAGCTTGACCTACCTTGCAGGGTTGTTGTGAGGGGAAGCAGATGACCACGTACACCACCTTGAGCTCCTTGAAGGAGATGGGAGGTAAATGTAATAAATAAAGAATGGAAAATAAAGGTTTGAGATGTCCCAAGCAGTTGACCTGAGTCTCTGCTACAAATCACCCATAGAACTGCAGGGCAGAAAAAGAGAGTTATGTAAGTGGAGAAGAAATCACAAATAAGCAGCAAGAAATCAGACAAAGTTTTGCCAGGAGAACATATTAAGGGCCAACACAGAATGCCCCAAAGCACGCAAAGGGAGGAGGAAGAGCCTACATTTTGAAGGACTCTGCCTTCCCCCATTTGTTTGCCTCGTTTAAGCGTATGGGGTTTGACAAGCCCGAGGCACTGCCATCTGTTACTTAATGCAAAACCGTTTCGTCATTTATTCATCCTAATTACAGATTTCTATTCCGAAAAAATTCATATATTCAAACATAAATGCAAATCGCACGGTAATTGCTGAAAAATATACACAGCCTCGATCGTCTTCATCACCAAGAGAAGCTTCTCCCAGGCCATTCATCGTGGCCCAAAAGCTCTGATCTGGGCACAATAGTTTGACAGCTGCATGGAGTACCCCAGTTCTCTCTCGAAAAGAGGCAATATTTCTCCCAGTGGGAATTTCCTTGCACAATGGCAAGGAAATGGGGATCCTCCGTGGGCACTTGAAGTGACCTCCCCAAACTCAACCATTTTCCCATTCTGGTCAAATGAATTAAAACAGTGGATTTTCACATTCGCCCACCTCCTGTTCCTACCTCCACCCTTTCAAAATCACATTGTGATGCATTAGCATTTCCTACATGAACACCCATTTTGCAATTTATGTGGCAGGCAGCACCATGCCACAGACACATTGCCATAGAAGAGAGAGAGAGATGAAATTAAACAGAAAATAGAAACGCCTGCCATATTGCATGATCCCAGATCACCTGCTTATTGAGCATTTGTTCTGATTTGCTTGCAGGGAGGTTAGACGATTTTGCATCAAAGCCAGTGTACTCATCCCACACTTTCCAGTGCATTTCACTGTCACTTTTCTGGTTGGAAAAAAGTCCACTCTTTGGGGAAAGTAGGTTTGTTGCACAAGACCTCCCAATCAACAATTCTTGCAAAACCTGGATTTGCTAATATGTGGTTGAATCACACTGAGAAGTAGTGGCTGTCTGCAAGCACTCAGTTTTGTGGGCAGGTGGGCAAATGACAGGGCTGGCCATGACGCAGGCTGACGCAGTGACTACAGGCAGTGGAAGCCCCAAAGGTGGTGCCCCCATGGGTGACCCACCCACCCCAGCTCCACCACCGGCAGAGAAGCAGCACCGATTTCTAGTGAGAGCTCGCCAAAATCTCACAAGATCTTATGGAGCATGATGGATCTCATGAGATTTCATGGGATGTTGCCAGAAATTGGCACTGATGCTGATGGCAAAGGCAGTGTGGTGGGCTGTGTGGCTGCAGTGGCGATGGATGTGAATTGCTTGTTGGTCTTTCACAAGAAAGGAGGCTGGAGGTCTTTCTTGTTAAGTGCCTAATCCTATTGTTTGTATGCAGTCCCTGGGAAGTCAGCAGGAAATCTGCTTGTTGTCGCTGCAACATGGAATTCCAGTTGGAATAATTTTTGCCTTGTGACAGACAGTGGGCCAAAAACCGTGTGTGTGTGTGTGTGTAATCCTGTGGCTCTGATGTTGTTATCAATGTCTTGCAGATAATCGCTTACCAGCCCTATGGGAAATCAGTGGACTGGTGGGCTTTTGGTGTCCTCCTCTATGAAATGCTGGCTGGGCAGGTAAGGAAATTGGACTGGGGTTTTTTTTGGGGGGGCCAGGTTGTGGGGTTTTCAGTGAGGCCCAAGGGATTGAGCACAACCCAGATTTGGGAATGGCCTGTTTGGTTGAGCTTGTGGAAGGGTGTGTGTGTGTGTGTGTGTGTGTGTGTGTGTGTGTGTGTGTGTGTAAAGCAAAGACTAACAGCCTTCCAAGCTGGGGATTGAGGGCTGGTGGTGGTCAGTGTCTTGTCCCAGCCAAACCCCCAACCTCTCTCCAAATCTGGATGGGATCAAAGCCGTTCACAGCATCATGATACATGGGAGTTGTGTGCTGGTTGCCTGGCTTCTGGACAGAAAGCCAGCAGCATCGTTGGGTGAGCACTTAGGACTGCCATTAGGAGCTTTGCAAACTATGCGGCCACCTGTAGACTTGAATTCTGAAAGCGAAAGGGGGGAAAGAGATGAAGGAGAAATTAAAAAGAAAGGTTAAGGCGGATCAGGGTGCATCAGTTGGAGAAAGTCTGGGCAAAACAGAAGGGGGAAGCATGTACATGCCACCTGGTCTGCTTACTACATTCTACTTCGCCGGTTATGTCACCTGCCCTTCTTTCACCAATTTGGTGAGCTCCAGATGTTTTGAACTACAACTCCCATCACTGGCTGGGGCTGATGGGAGCTGCCATCCAAAATATTTGGAAGGCATCAGGTTAGCAAAGTCGGTTCTACAGCTCCCTATCTCCATTATACCCAGGTGGCGCTGTGGTTAAACCACTGAGCCTAGGGCTTGCTGATCAGAAGGTCGGCGGTTCGAATCCCTGTGACGGGGTGAGCTCCCGTTGCTTGGTCCCAGCTCCTGCCAACCTAGCAGTTCGAAAGCACGTCAAAATGCAAGTAGATAAATAGGAACCGCTACAGCGGGAAGGTAAACGGCATTTCCATGTGCTGCTCTGGTTTGCCAGAAGCGGCTTTGTCATGCTGGCCACATGACCTGGAAGCTATACGCCGGCTCCCTCGGCCAATAATGCGAGATGAGCGTGCAACCCCAGAGTCGGTCACGACTGGACCTAATGGTCAGGGGTCCCTTTACCTTTACCTTTATCTCCATTATACAGAAAGGGATTGCAGCGCACCAGAACTGAGTAGCCCTAAAACTTTTCCTCCTTCTGCTCCCCAATGTTGTAGGCACCATTTGAAGGTGAAGATGAAGACGAACTCTTCCAGTCCATCATGGAGCACAATGTAGCCTATCCAAAATCTATGTCCAAGGAAGCAGTGGCCATCTGCAAAGGGGTAAGAGCTGGTCTGGGTGTGTTGAATGCACAAAGAGGCGGGTTTACCTCTGAGTAATAATACCAGTTGCTGGGAAGCACAGAAGGAGAGAGTGCTGCTGTTGCACGTAAGTCATTTTTGAGGACTTCTTACTGAAGCATCTGGTTGGTCACTGTGAGAACAGGCTGCTGGGCTAGATGGGTCTGATCCTTTGGCCTAATCCAGAAGGGCTTTGCTTGTGTTCTTCATACAAGTTAGCGACTTGGCTTTGGATGTCTGCCATTATCTAATTTACAGGGTCAGAAAGATTCTGGGCTTTAGAGAGGTTGTCCTAATTTGCCTGCAGTTTCCCTTTCAGGCTACTGGAATTGCTGCAGTGTGCATGTTCATCTGAGGTCAGGAACAGAAACCACACAAGGGAAAGCCAGCAATATTTCCAGTATTAGGCGTGGCTCCTCCATTGCAGGGGATTGGGCTAGATAATCATTTCCAACTCTTTGATCCTATGGTTCTATGATTCTATTGTTGTTTCTGTAGTCCGCAGATGTTACATAAATGATTTACATTATTTTCTGCATTGTTTGTGACGTTTGCCTTTCACTGAAATGCACTGAAGCTAATTCTGTAAATAATTGCATTAGTTTCATCTGTAGTGGAGAGTGAGAGAGTTGCAATAGGTTTGATTCAAAGCTGAACTGTAGCTGAACAGAAACAGTACTGACTGCAATGAACTCAGGACAGGACAGAAACTGCTGCCTTCTCAACATCTCTAAGGCTTTCTGATTTGAGAACCAAGTTTACTTGGCCCCATTGACTTAAATCAGGGCTATGGGTCTTCTGCCCAAACTTCCTCCCTGCGCAAAGGATGGCTGTAGTTCTGCAGCCCATCTAAGTCAGGCCAAATGGGGCACATGTTTGGCATAATTTATTCTCCTTCTGCTAGCAATCAGAGATACAAAGGGGAGTCTGACCTTGCCTTTTCACTGGCAGAAAACTGCTGAGCTCTCCTCTGGCTTTGGAGACTTCCGCACACAGTGTAAAGGCAATTTTTGCAAGCAGAATGTGATTCTCCCTCTTGAAAAAATTAATCTCGGACTGCACAGGGCCCTGAATGTCAATTTAACCTCAGGATTGATCATTTGCATTGCATGCATCATCATGAAATGAATGTACCGTTTGGGATGCGTGGAGGAGAGGGCTCCAGGCTAACAACTGGGGTTATTCTCTGGGGCCATGGAGCATTGCTGGGGGCTGAGGCTTCCTCGTCAATTTGCCGCTTTCCGTCTCTGATGTCCTCTTTGCTTTCCTTGCCATTTGGCCAAAGTGCTGCGTGTTAGATTGGAGGAAAAGTTGCTCAGCTGCTCCAGGTTTAATGGGCCATGGATGGTGGGAGGGGGAGGAAGGTACTTTTCCAGGTCACCTGGGAGTTGACTTTGCTCTGAAAATGTGTCTCCGTGTTCCTGTTACTTCAGCCTCCTTCTCCACCTCTGAGGCATTAATTCCTCTAACCCTCACACTTAAACATCAGCGGTGTTCTGACTCTTGTCTGATTATATGACCCTCTTTCTTAAAAGCCAAGGCAGAGAAGGTGCCGGAGGTTTGGATCTGCTCAAAATGGTCTTTAACCTCTTTCCCGTCAGCATCAGCATGTCGTAACCCAACAAGATGGAAGGTGAGCAGAGGAGGGCGACCAAGAGGGTCAAGGGTCTGGAAACCAAGCCTTATGAGGAATGGCAGAGGGAGTTGAGGATGTTTAGCCTGGATAAGAGAAGGCATGGGTTCAAGCCCCCCATTGGGCAAAAAGACTCCTGACAAGATGACCCTCGTGGTCCCTTCCAGCTCTGCAGTTCTATGATTCTGAGAGGTGATATGAGAGCCATCTTCAAATATCACAAGGGCTGTCATATGGAGGATGGAGCAAGCTAAAACAGAAACAGAAACAACAACAACAAAATGATACGCAAGGGGGGAAGGACTGGGCGGGAAGGAGAAAATCCAAATCTAAACTCAGGCACTGGTTTCCGAACAGTTGCTCCTGTCATGACCAGCTGGGGCAAGAGTTCAGGGGCAGGAGGTTCCTCATGGAGCTGGGCATTTAGTAAACTGATGCAATGGGCTTTGCTCCCCATCTCTCTTGCACTGAGGCAATCTTCCAGAATGGCTGCCCCCAGGTGACAGGTGACTTTTTATGCAGAGTAGCCAAGAAAGTCAGAGGGGGCAGCCGAAGCTCATTTTGCCTATAGACCCGCACCCGCTCCTCTCTTCCAGGCTACAGATCCACCTGGAGGGTGCCTTGCACAAGTCAACTCCCCAAATATTGATGCCAGCGCTGCTCCGTGTCCATTAAAAGAGGTTAAGTTGCGATGCTTTGGTGTGGGGAGTGGGGTAGAATGACCTTTCCCCCCTCGCGGCAGCTGTTAGCGTTGAATTTGGCAATACCCAAGAGTCATTACTTTGCGCCCATTGTGTCTGGGAAGAGGAGGAAGGCGGGGTTGGAGATTGGCATAGCGATAAAACTTCCTGTCAGTTTTATTTCCTTTCCCATCAGTCCCGGACTGAAGGCTACCAATTGGTAAGAGACAGGACTGATTAAAACACCTGCTGGGTTTTTCTTTCTTACTTTCAGTAATGGCCAAATGATAAGCCAAACAAGCAATTGTCGGGTGGGGACCGAAGGCTGTTTTACAAATCCTCTTTCTTGCAGCAGGGCTGTGATGGTTTTGTGCCACAGGGAGGAGAGAACAGACATACATATAATCATAGAACTGTGGCGTTAGAAGGGACCTTAAGGGTCATCTAGGCCAGGGGTGGCCAACTCCCAAGAGACTGCGATCTACTCACAGAGATAAAAACTGGCAGTGATCTACCCCCTTTTTTGGGGTTCAGGCAGGGAGGTGGTAAAATGTTGAGCTTTTTTTAGGGGAGCCACAGTTGTTCAGCTTCTTTGGGGGAGCCAATGATCTACCAGTGATCTACCGCAGACGTCCAGTGATCTACCAGTAGATCACAATCTACCTGTTGGACATGCCTGATCTAGGCCAACTCCCTGCAATGCAAGAATCACAGCTCAAGAACCCCTGACAGGTGGTCACCCAACCTCTGCTTAAAAACCTCCAAGGAAGGAGAGTCCACCACCTTCCTGGAGAATCTGTTCCACTGTGGAACAGTTCTTAACTGTCAGAATTTCCACACCCCACCCCAATGTTTAGTCAGAATCTCCTTTCTTGTTATTTGAATCCATTGGTTTGGGACCTTTCCCCTAGATCAGCAGAAATCAAAGCTTGCTCCATCTTCCCTGTGGCAGCTGTTCAGATATTCGAAAGCGGCTATCCTGCCACCTCTCAGTCTTCTCTTCTCCAAGTTAAACATCCCAAACACCATCAACTGCTCCTCATCAGGGCCATCAGGCTTGGTTTTCAGACCCTTCATCATCTTGGTCTCCCTCCTCTGCACACCTTCCAGCTTGTCAATATCCTAAAACTGCAATGCCTGGAACTGGGCACAGTCCTCCAATGGAGTCTACCCAAGACAGACTAGAGCAGGACTATTACACCCCTTCATCATTCTAGACAGCCGACTTCTGTTGATGCAGCCTAGAGTCACATACACAACATACTTTAAAATCGCGCAGGTAGAAATTTATATGTGTACGCACACAAACATGCAGAGATGTGACATTTTCTTGCTCCTGAAAGCTTTTGCTGTGATGTTATGAACAGTGTCAGCCACAGTGTGTGTATCCAGGATGGAGAAAGGGCAGAGATCTTTCTGCTAATGAGCTTCCCAACTGCCTCATTGGCGTTTGTCAGGCTTTGAAAGGGAATTGGCCCGTGGAAAGGGAGGGGGCGATGAAAACTGCCTCTTTGGACAGAGCTTTGCATATGAACACAGAATGGCTTGTTTATTCTGCAGCCCCTTGTTCCAGGAACAATTGGAGAGGGATTTGCTTCTCTCTATCCAATTTGCCTCATGAATGCCAAAGTCAGGTGTCATTTAGGGCAGGTTTGGACAGCAAAGGACAAGCTGCCTGCATTGGCTCTTGAGATCTATGTTGTCTTAAAAGGACCCAGGCAAGGAAGCTGGTGTTTGGGTTTGGGTTTGGGTATGTGCGTTTTATAGAATCACAGAGTTGTCGAGTTGGAAAGGGAACCAAAGGGTCATCTAGTCCAACCCCCTTGCAATGCAGGAACCACAGGTGCCAAATGAGCATGGAGTCTCAGTCCGGTGTGTGCAGAGAGCAGTGGCACAGCCAGCCCCCAGCTTCCTGCCCTGCCAGGACTCCTAGCAGGAGATGAAAACTGTGGGCAGTTCAAGCCAAGGTGCAACGACTTTTACCAGAATGCCACTGGCCCTGGATTCAAGGCAGCCCTGGACAGCAAATCTAATCCTCCTTCATTGCTGGTTGTGCTAAGATATCAGAAATTGTGGCTGCAGGGACATAGGGAAGAAATCCTCCTGCATTGCAAGGGGTTGGACTAGATGGCCCTTGAGATCCCTTCCAACTCCACAATTTTTTGATTCAAAGAAAGTGGTATCAGAGGTGGTGGTGGTGCTTACCTTGAAATCCCTGGATGCCTTCGGATCCTATGTATTAGGTGCTGCAAGGGTTTGTTTGTTTGTTTGTCTGTTTCATTTATCTCCCACCCTTTTTCTCCCAGGAGCTCAAAGTGGCATGTACATGGTTCCCCACTCCTCATTTAATCCCTGTGAGGTTGCAGAGGCTGAGAGGCAGCTACTGGCCCAAGGTCACCCAGTGAGCTTCATGCCAAGTCGGGGAATTTGAACCCTGGTCTCCCCCAGGTCCTTGTCCAACACTCTAACCACTACACCACACTGTCTCTGGAAGCCCAGCGAGTCTTGTATCATGATCTGCATTTGACAGTCCCTTTTTTAAAAATGAAATGTGACCCAAAGCAATTTACAAAATCATACAAACATGAAAACCGAGTATTAAAAAACTCAAAGAAAATGAAAAACCTACAAACACATCCAGATACCATTTGTGTGTGTGTTGTGTGTGTGCATGTGAGTGAGTGAGTGTGTGTAGTCCAACACTTTGCAATGCAGGAATCACAAGTAAAATTTACCCAAACTCAGAAATGATGGGTGTGGCTGCTGGGGTGCTCCAGGCAAGATATCCAGCTTCATGGAAGGCTATTGAATGCCAGCAGCATTGGGAAGCATCTGAACTGGGTCCCACATGACTCCTTCCTCCAGGCATTATCTGCCTGGTGTTGGAAGCCATGTGGAAGGAGCTCCCACGCCCTTCCGGTTATATTGGGAATGTGCCCAGAAAGGCGAGCCCACATTATTTATGTTCACACGGAGGATGTTGCTTGCTGGAAGAGGCCTTTGTAAAGATCTCCAAAGCCTGCTTTCAGCAGAGCTGGTGGCGCCGCATAAATAGAAACACTTTCTTTCATCTTGATATGAGGATTTTAGAATGAGCTTTGAACAATGTGCTGTTTCCAGGTGCACAGATTGCTGGCACATAGCAGGCCCCTCTCCGCACAGGAGGCATGAAATTGCTGGCTTCCTCGATGTGTTCTGCAATATATACGATGCCCAGGAAAAGGAAATGGTGTCCGGTTATCAGGCAGACTGTGGGAATGGAGATCTCAGTGGGCAAGGCTGCCTCTGACCTTTGGGTGGCACCAACCTTTGAACCAATGTGCAGCCTGTCTTTCTAGAACTATGTCAAAACTAGCTGGAAACGGCTTCCGAATTCTGGCAAGGCCACTGTGGACCATCTGGGATATTCTAAAGCTGCTGATCACAGCCCCCACCCCACAATGTTTTAATTTCAGCTTCTCAGAAATGTCGGCAAATACATTTGGACGAGAACACAAACACTCTTTTCTTCATTCCCTCTTGGAGCAGCCGCAGCAAACGTGACTATCCCCAGCTTCCTGTTTCTTCTCATCTCCTGTGATGGATTGCACTACCCACTTAGGTAGGGAAGACAGGAGGTGCAAAAGTTCTGACCTTCCTGAAGAGGGAAGAAGAGGAAGTGAGAGTTGCTTGCAGTGACATGTGAAAAGGATCAAGGGGTCTTAGCAGACCACAAGCATGAGTCAACAGTGTGGTGCAGCAGCAGGGGGCATAGCTACCAAGTACCCCGTTTTCCCCGGGAAACCCCCATTTTTTCATACCGTTTCCCGGCAGTCCCCCGTATCTCTTCGTCTCCCGTTTTTCTCCCTTATATTCTCCTGCCGGCGGCCTTTCCCCCCCCCCCCCTGCTTTGCCCATCTATGGGCACTGAAAATGGCCGGCGCCGGCGCCGAAAGTCGCGTCTACACATGTCCGGAAGTGTGTAGACGCGACGTCCGTTGTTGGCGGCGGCCATTTTTGGTGCCCATATATGGGCAAAGCGACACCGGAAGTTGCATCTACGCAACTTCCAGTGTCACGCAGCTGCCGGTCCTTGATTCTGCAGTCCAGGACTCGGCAGGTATGGCGGGGGGGGGGGAGCTCATACAATTCTAGGTTGCATCAACAAGAAGTCTAGTGTCTGGATCAAGAGAAGTAATATTCCCCCTCTATTCTGCCTTGGTAAGATGACCCCACCTGGAGGACTGTGTCCACTTCTGGGCACCACCATTTGAGAAGGATGTTGACAAGTTGGGAGCTGTGCCGAGGAGGAAATTATCTGGAAACTAAGCCTTTTGAGGAACAGCTGAGGGAGCTGGGTAGGTTTAGCCTGGAAAAGAGGAGACTGAGAGTTGATATGATAGCAATCTTCAAAAATCTGAAAGGCTGTCACATAAGTGATGGAAGCTCGCTTTCTGCTGCTCCAGAGGGGAGGAGACTAGTCCAGAACCAAGGGGTTCAAATGACAAGAAAGGAGATTTCGACTAAACATGGGGGGTGGTGGATTCTGACAGTTAAGAGCTGTTCGACAGTGGAACGGGGACTCCCAGCAGGCTCATCCATGTGAGGGAGAGGGGGGGTAGCACCTCAGGAAGACAGGAGTGGCTATGCTAGTTTTCTACTTGAAATTATCATTTTATAAAGTATTGGGGGGCATCAACACTGTGACCCCACAATCTCTCCTCAGGTACTCCAGTCCATTCTACTGTCTCAAGACTGCCAGCTAGCTTGAGGGCCTCTTCCCACCTGGTTGCCACTGTCAGAACAAGATGCTGGCCTAAGATGGGGCCCCTTTGGCCTGATCCAGCAGGGGAAACTTTATATTCTTACCGCCTCGTTCTGTGACATGTGTCAAAATCAGCACAAGGCTGCACTCCTACGTTAGCATAGGAATAATTGAATTAGCAGCAGATACTTCCAATAAGCAGCTCCTGGGCCCGGCTGTGAATTGTGCACGTTAATTTGGTTTGTATCTACTTGTCAGTTGTGTGCGATGTATCCTGCTTCTCATAGACACAAATTCAGAGCTATACACAGTTCGGAGTGGTGTGGTGCTGGCCTCGTGTTGCCGCTTTTGAACTGCTACGTTTGGCTGGCTGCTGTCTTAATGAAGACTGGTGCCATCCATGTATTTGTCCTTTGCCGTTTTGATCTGCAGCAGTGTTTTAATGTCACGTGAAACGTCATAAGAAACTGACTTATGGTCGGTTCATCATTCCATTGGTCCACCCAACTCACACTTGTCTATCCTGATGGGCAGTGTCTCTCCAGAGTTCATACAAGGAGTAAGAACATAAGAAGAGCCTGCTGGATCAGGCCGAGGGCCCATAAATTGCAAAAGCCACATGGACTTCAACTATGGAGGGAGATTGTAGCCATCATGGCTAGTAGCCATTGACAGCCCCCTCCTCAATGAATTTGCCCAATCCTCTGGAGAAGAGAAGGTTAAGGGGTGATATGATAGCCATGTTCAAATATATGAAAGGATGTCATATGGAGGAGGGAGAAAGATTGTTTTCTGCTGCTCCAGAGAAGCGGACACGGAGCAATGGATTCAAACTTCAAGAAAGAAGATTCCACCTAAACATTAGGAAGAACTTCCTGACAGTAAGAGCTGTTCGGCAGTGGAATTTGCTGCCAAGGAGTTTGGTGGAGTCTCCTTCTTTGGAGGTCTTTAAGCAGAGGCTTGACAGGCATAAGTCAATAATGCTTTGATGGTGTTTCCTGCTTGGCAGGGGGTTGGACTGGATGGCCCTTGTGGTCTCTTCCAACTCTATGATTCTGTGATTCTGTGATTCTTTTAAAGCCCTCCAAGTTGGTGCCTTTCACTGCCTCCTGTGGGAGAGAGTTCCGCAGGTTAACTGTGCACTGCATGAAGAGTCCCTCACATAACATCCCTGAGCTATGGTTGAGAATGAGGAATGTCTTATGGGAGCCTTTGCAGCCTATAAATCATTGCTTTTAAATAAAATAATGGAATACATACACACTGACCGCTCTCTCTCTCTGCCCACATATTTGCAAGCTTCCCCCCCCCCCCCGAGCCATAAGAGCTCTAACAAAAGACTCTAAGGATGCTGAATTCCGTGTCAAGCACCACTCAGTCAGGGATGCACTGGAGACTTGCAGCTCCAACTGTCAGGTGAAGCAGGGCTAGTTTTCTGACGCTGTGCAAAGTGGTGCAGAAGCATTGACGGGTTCCATCTTGCAGAGGGCAAATGATGCCTCTGAGCTAGAGTCTGAATTAAAGCACTGTGAAGAAATGTGTTAGCTGTAGGGGACAAAGCGGAACAGCCTAGAGACATTCTAGGACCTCCTCCTCAACCAAGAGGGGACTGACATCCAGAATCTTCAAAATGCAGTGTTTGTTCTATGCATTGCAAGACATGGGCTCCAAATGCATCATCCTCCATGGTTCTGCCTATTCCCTCTTGCTGCCCTGGGATCTGAAGCCCAAACACATGCAGAAGGCCACTCCTCAGGTCTCCATGTTTGGCATGAGGCTGCCGGTTCATGCCCTCAGCCCTCATCTTCAGCTGAAGAACGGGCCACAGCAACAGTTTTGCACATGGAAGTTCCCTGTTTCAATCCCTGGCATGCCCCCTGCCTGAAACCCTGGAGAGCTGCTGCCAGCCAGTGCTGACAATACTGAGTTAGGTGGGCCAGTGCTACAAATCTATACACAATGAGGATATTTTATTCTACGAAGCAGCACAAACTCAAGACCCCAGTGCATATAAAATGGTGCTGTGCTGTCCTCGCAAACATACTATAGTATATATACCAGGCATCCCCAAACTGCGGCCCTCCAGATGTTTTGGCCTACAACTCCCATGATCCCTAACTAACAGGACCAGTGGTCAGGGATGATGGGAATTGTAGTCCAAAACATCTGGAGGGCCGAAGTTTGGGGGATGCCTGATATATACAATAGTAATGGTAAGGCAGCTAGAATTAGCCTGGAAAATATAATTTCTGTCCCTAGCGCAACACAGCATAAAATAGTCCTGAGCAATTGAGTGCTGGTAATCAGCTGCTTCAATGCATCATCTCCCCTTGTTGAAATGTAGATTGCAGTTCAGCCTTCTAGGTGTTAAGAGCATAGGAATATGAGAAGAGACTGCTAGATCAGGCCAGTGGCCCATCTAGTCTAACATCCTGTTCTCACAGTGACCAACCAAATGCCCCAATTAGAAGACCACAAGCAGGACCCAAACAGAGGAGCACTTCCCCCTCCCTGCTATGGTTTCCAGCAACTGGTATTCAGAAGCATTGCTGCCTCCGATGATAGAGGCAGAGCATAGCCATCGTAGCTAGAATCCATTGACAGCCTAATCGTCCATAAATTTGTCCAATCCTCTTTAAAAGCAATCCAAGTTAATGCCTGCCACTGCCCCCTGTTTCTCGGCCCTGAATCTTCCAGCATTCAGCTTCATTGGATGTCCACCTGTTCTAGTGTCAGGGTTTTCAACTACAACTCCCACCAGGCCCCGCCAGCAATTTTGAAACTGATGGGAGCACAGCTGTGTTGGCTGAGGCTGATGGGAGTTGTAGTTCAAAACATCTGGAGGGCAGCAGATTGGGAGCACAAGGGAGGCAGCTGTAGTCTCTTGCCGTAGAAAATTCCCAATGTTACTTGTCAAGGGGTATGTATTACTGATGGCACTTTTGGCAGAGGTGAGATTTGCACTGGCGACCTCCTAGCTTGTGTCTCTGTCATTTTAGCCACTTCACTCCACTTAAGTTCATGTAAGTGTCACTGGACCCACAAAGAGGCTTGCTTTACCCACCCAGCCTTTAAACCAGCTCTCTCTTTCATATCCCCTTGGTTTATCTAGCCTTTTGCATCCCTTGCTATCTGTCTCTTATCTTGGGGCCGGAGCCGTGTACCACCATCACCAGGATATTAATGTTTCTTCCGAGTCTCTGGGTTCACTTTTTATTTTTCCTGCCCCGCTTGCTGGAGAGTTGGGGGCGAGGGGGCAGGAAGAGATGTTGCCTGGCTGCTTGGAAGGCACATCCCAGCGATAAAGAGCAATAATTCATGCCTCGTCCCTTTTTCGCGGAACGTGCCGTTTCATTAACTGAAGCCTTCGGAGCCGGACGCTGCCA
Organism: Zootoca vivipara; assembly: GCF_963506605.1. Taxonomy (NCBI): domain Eukaryota; kingdom Metazoa; phylum Chordata; class Lepidosauria; order Squamata; family Lacertidae; genus Zootoca; species Zootoca vivipara. The sequence continues at coordinate 29,699,568 of NC_083289.1, read as the reverse complement.
ATTCCCTCCCTGTTCTTGGTGTTAATGAAAAAGAGATTCTGAATGGAGATGGCTCCGTGCTAAACCGGGTGGCCGTCTTTGCACTTAATTGCTTTTACAGCGTCAGGTTTGCAGAGATTGCCCTCAAAGTACAAAGCTGCCTTTCTTACCTCTTCATGGTGCCGGGTAAAAGCAGTCCACATCTTGCCCAACCTCTGATCCACTTTCAACTGTAGAATGGGAGTCATTTGCATCCATTTTTATCACTTGTGCCTTCTCTAAAAGCATTCGTGAACCAGAATGGGGTTGTTGTTGTTTTGTTTAATATATATATATATATATATATATATATATATATATATATATATGCGCGCAAACACAAAACAATGTATAATAGCAGATACCCCAAAAAAGAAGAGTAGGAAAAGATAACTAGCACTCAACATAGAGGAACAAATTTCCATACTAAAATTGAACATAATAAATTAATATTACAAGGTTCCAAGTAACACAAATGGGTTTACATTACTCCAGAACACTGTAAAACTACTCCATTTCTTGATAAAAACATTCTATTGTTGTCTTCCCTCTCTGTTTCTCACTTAACCATGCATACTATGTCCCAAATTGTTGTTATCCATTCTCCCATTGATTATGTTTTCATTTTTCCCCATTTCAAACAAATAATCATTCTGGCAGCAGCTAAGAGATGTTGCATTAATTCCCTGTCCTCTATTAATTCAGTTTCTTTAACATAGCCAAATAGGAAAACTAGAGACTCTGTGGGCAGAGCATAGCCAGTTGTTACTTCCATTGCCATTGCTATATCTCCCCAGAATTTTCCATATCCCAGCATTTGTATACATCAGTATGCGAATGATACCCAGCTCTACCTCTCTTTCAAATCAGAACCAGTGAAGGCGGTGAAGGTCCTGTGTGAGTGCCTGGAGGCGGTTGGAGGATGGATGGCGGCTAACAGATTGAGGTTGAAACTTGACAAGACAGAAGTACTGTTTGTGGGGGACAGGAGGCAGGCAGGTGTGGAGGACTCTGTGGTCCTGAATGGGGTAACTATGCCCCTGAAGGACCAGGTGTGCAGCCTGGGAGTCATTTTGGACTCACAGCTGTCCATGGAGGCGCAGGTTAATTCTGTATCCAGGGCAGCTGTTTATCAGCTCCATCTGGTACACAGGCTGAGGCCCTACCTGCCCGCGGACTGTCTCGCCAGAGTGGTGCATGCTCTAGTTATCTCTCGCTTGGACTTCTGCAATGTGGGGCTACCTTTGAAGGTGACCCGGAAACTACAATTAATCCAGAATGCGGCAGCTAGACTGGTGACTGGGAGCAGCTGCCGAGACCACATAACACCGGTTCTGAAAGACCTACATTGGCTCCCAGTACGTTTCGGAGCACAATTCAAAGTGTTGGTGCTGACCTTTAAAGCCTAAACGGCCTAAACAGCCTCAGTCCAGTATACCTGAAGGAGCGTCTCCACCTCCATCGTTCTGCCCGGACACTGAGGTCCAGTGCCGAGGGCCTTCTGGCGGTTCCCTCACTACGAGAAGCAAAGCAACAGGGAACCAGGCAGAGGGCCTTCTCGGTCATGGCACCCACCCTGTGGAACACCCTCCCACCAGATGTCAAAGAGAAAAACAACTACCAGACTTTTAGAGGACATCTGAAGGCAGCCCTGTTTAGGGAAGCTTTTAATGTTTAATAAATTACTGTATTTTAATACTTCTGTTGGAAGCTGCCCATATATTATTATTATTATTATTATTATTATTATTATTATTATTATTATTATTATTATTATTTGCAGCTTTGCAGGCATTCCTGACTGTTCTACGTATATATCCAGTTAAGACATCGCAGTGTCAGGTGAAGCAGAATGAATGTCGCCCACCTAACTCAAATGGTTCGCTATTTAACAAATAAATGTGTTTTCCCCCCTCTGTCTTTGTCTCTCCAAGCTCATGACCAAGCATCCAGCAAAGCGTTTGGGGTGCGGCCCTGAAGGAGAGCGTGATATCAGGGAGCACGCCTTTTTCCGCTACATCGATTGGGACAAACTTGAACGGAAAGAGATCCAGCCTCCTTTCAAGCCCAAATCTGTAAGTTCCTCCCCTCCCGTCTCACTACCACATTTCTCTTCTTCCAGCAGAGACACTCGCTTCGCATCTGCAGCGTACATTCCAAGCACTCTTGTGCCACTTTCGACACTTCCCCCAAAGACACCTGGGAACTGCAGTTTGTCAAGGGCGCTGGGAATTGCACCTCTGCAAAGGATTTTCCTAACAACTCCCTGCACCCTTTAACAAACTAGAGTTCTCGGGATTATTTAGCGGAAGACATGGCTATTAAAGGGGCATCAGGGTGCTTGGAATGCTGGGTGTGGATGTGGCCACAGTTATCACAGCCCCTCCTTGAGCCGGACAATAACATGTCCCCTTTCTTATAGCCGTGACTATGTCAGTAGGGACGCGGGAGGCGCTGTGGGTTAAACCGCTGAGCCTAGGGCTTGCTGATCAGAAGGTTGGTGGTTCGAATCCCTGTGACGGGGTGAGCTCCCGTTGCTGGGTCCCTGCTCCTGCCAAGCCAGCAGTTCGAAAGCACATCAAAGTGCAAGTAGATAAATAGGTACCGCTCCGGCGGGAAGGTAAACGGCATTTCCATGTGCTGCTCTGGTTCACCAGAAGCGGCTTAGTCATGCTGGCCACATGACCCGGAAGCTGTACGCCAACTCCCCGGGCAGTAAAGCAAGATGAGTGCCGCAACCCCAGAGTCGTCCGCGACTGGACCTAATGGTCAGGGGTCCATTTACCTTTACCTATGTCGGTGTCCTGAATTAAGGGCTGCTTTCTGTTGACTGATTCACACATGCAGGCTGTGAGGTGGTCATCCTGTAGGGTCACAGACTGCGGGATGGGGGCTCACATAATGGGAATATCCTCCATCAGGGGTGCAAACTTGAATAAAATATTGGAGGGGGCAAGTAAGCCCTGCCCCATGTAATCAATCACAAGAGACGGCACATGCACACCATTTGAATGGCCATGCACATCAACTGGGGGGGCCTCAAATATCTTATTGGGGGGGCTGAAGGGACCTTGGCGCCTAGGAGTTGGCTCCTATGTCCTCCATACAAATAAAATAAAATAATCCCCAGTACATATTGGGTCCCTGGCATCCTAATGAAGGAATCTTTGGGGGGGGGCATTCAGTCAGAGATACTGGCAGCATCCTACGAGCTTTGATTCATTCACTTCCCACCTGCAGCTGAGATGCAGGTTGGTGGACTCAACCGCTGCTGTTTGCAAGAACTAGGCCTGGGTTGATTTATAGTTCTCTGTAACTCCACAAAACGGCTATGATGCGGGGAGCAGAGTTCCAGGCTCTCTTTTCCAAGGCAAGGCATGGGATGTCACTGTACCCACTCCGAAAAGCTTGCCTGATACGTGCGTGTTCTCTGAGAAGGATGTGCCTGCGATCACTTTCTTACATTAGCTCTAAGTGCGTTCGGCTCGAGAAGGCCACGTGGCGATGCCAAGGTCTCCTGAAAGTCGCCCATGGGAGGCATAGACAACATAACCTTTAGCCAGTCTATGGAAAACACTCTGCTGGTTTCTGTCTGGCCAAAATGCCATTCTTAAATCACAAGCTTGCAGAGAGGCAGGAGCAGCCTCGGTACCAGAAGTGGGGTTTCCTTAACTCAGGCTACATGGGAACCTTAATCCATGCTCTGCTCACCGGGGGGGGGGGGATGGGGAGAAGGGACAGGGACAAAAAGTCCTTCCTTTTCTTAAGAGTTTTGCATTGCACCCAACTGAGACTGTTAGACTTCTGAATGTTCAAATCACCATTGGCTTTTCTCACTGGCTTGTCTGTCTGGGTCTCCTATCCTGGGTCCAATCTCTTCCACCAGTACCTGAATTGGAGTCCCGTGTCATCGTCCCCCCCCCCATGCCTCTCTCTTTCTCTTGGAGAAGGGGCTGAGAAAAGGTCCCTTTTGCTCCCTCGGAACCTCTAGCTCAGCAACTGTACTGTACGCCTGAATCATTCATGACGTGGTAATTCACTCAGCAGGTAAAAAGCAGGCAGGCAGCAGCCTGAATAGTTTATGAGCAGGCACCAAAAGCCAGGGAGAATTCTTATCCCAAAGAGGACCTGGTGTTCGGCCAGCATTTTTGCGCCTGATCCCCGGATAATGGCACGTTCTGCAAACTCCTAAAAGGAATGGGAGTGTGCTCCCCAAGTTTGTACAACCACACTTGGAATCCTAGTGTACAATACTGGTTGCCTTGCCCAAAAAGGGGTACTGAAGAGTTGGGAAAGGTTCAGAAAGGGGCAGTTGAAATGATGAAGAGGATGGAGCCTCTCCCTGAGGAAGAAAGATTGCAGTTTATGGGACTTTTTAGTTTAGAGAGAAGGGAAGTAAGAGGAGACTTGATGGAAATTTTGTAGAATCATGTATGGTTTGGAGGTAGTGGATAGAAAGAAGTTTTTCTCCCTCTCTCCTGATCCTAGAACTTACTCAAGCTGAATGTTGGGAGATTCAGGACACATAAAAAGAAGTAATTCTTAATGCAGCGCTTAGTTGAACTACGGAACTCGCTGCCACATGAGGCAGTGATGGCCACCAACCTAGATGGCTTTAAATGAAGACTAGACAAACTCGTGGACAGAAAAGCTGTTGGTGGCTACTAGCCAGGGTGGCTATGCTCTGCCTCCATGGCCAGAGGCAAGAATGCTTCCGTACGTCAGTTGCTGAAAACCACAGCAGGGGCGAACGTTGCTCATGTGCTTAAATCCTGCTTGTGGATTTCCTGCGGGCATCTGCCTGGCTGTGGCAAGAAAAAGATGCTAGACTAGATGGGCCATTGGCCTGATCCAGCAGGTTTGTCAACTTCTAGTCATCTAGCCGTAGCTCAGTGAAAGCACCTGCTGTGCATTCAGAAGGTCCCAAGTTCATTCTCCAGGTAGGGCTGTAAGAGAATCTCAACGGAAAATCACTGCCAGTCACTAAGCTAGGTGTACCAATGGCCTGACTCCGTATGAGACAGCTTCCTGCATTCCTACTATACATAGAAAAGCCGTGTCTCGGAGGTGGAGGACATCTGCATTATATGCAGGAGGTCCCAGGTTCAAAACCCTGATATTTCCAGTTAGGGCTGGGAAGGTCCTCTGGGGATCTGCTACCAGTCAGTGTGGACAGTATTGAGCTGGCTGGATCAGCGACTCGGTATAGGGCAACTTCCTATGTTTCTCTCTTTTTTCATGAGCTGGTTTGGTTGCTGCTGGACTCTTCCTTTCCTCTTTCTGACTTTTCCGCCTCTTGTTCCCAAGTTGAGCACTCCCTGCATCTCTCGCTCCTGCAGTCTTTTTGCTTTGAGTGCCTGGTTCCTTGTGCTGCACCCGAGAGCAGCCAGCGCTGTTCCTTGAAGCGCCCCAACCCCTCCTCTCCCCAATAATCTGACAGATTGGTTGTGTTTGTGTAGAAGTGGCTGTTCTGACAGGGTCGTGCATGGCTGATCTTTCGCGGCCATCCCTGCATACCAAGTGGCTTGGAGCGAACCTGACGCCAGCTCTCCTTGAGATAATTATGGGCTGGTGGTGGTGGTTGGGTTTTTTTTTATTAAAAAAAATCAAATTACTTCTTTACCTTACATAGAAGCCAGGGCTTGGAGAGCCTGTGTGATCTGAAGGCGAAGGTCAGGCAAGGGGGATGCAGTGACTTTCTTACAAATAACTGCAAAGTATATAGTGCAATCCTAGAGGTGTCTACGCAGAAGTAAGCGCCATTGAGTTCAGTGGGGCTTACTCCCCAGTAAGTAAACATAGGATTGCAGTCTTCATTACAGAGCGATGGCCTTTTTGGATGTAGGGTGTAGGGTTTCAAAGGGTGGGGTGTTAAATTGCTCCAACTGAAAATGGCAGGCCTGTGTTTTTATTGATTTATTGATTTATTAAATTTCTATTCCCCCCCCCCGCCTTCCTCCCTAAAGGTGTACAGGGTACAGTACAACAGAAACAAAATAAAACATATTTTATAACAATTTAAAACCATCTCAAAATGTTTAGAGCATCTGTAGGGAAAATTAAAAGCAATCACATCCCCTCAGTTCTTTTTATTTAATTTCGCGGGTGCCGTGCCCATGGAAGCAGGAATGCTTTCCCACTATTCCTCAAAGCCAGTAGTGAAGGAGACAGACGAGCCTTCTCAGAGAGGATGGCCTGCAAATGGGAAGCACCACTGAGAAGACCCTACCATACTGAACGCCAACCAGGCAGCAGCCAGAGGCAGCCCCCAGCCAACGGGGCCTCCCCTGTGTTGACTCCTGCCCATAACACTTTGGGCCACTGATCATGTGCTCTGATATACCATTCTCCATTTCTTTGTGCCCTTCCCTTCTCTGCTACATCCTTGGCAGCAGCTGGTGAGGAAGGGGAGGATTTGGTCATGTTAGGGTGCAAGGTGAGTAACCCTAGGTGTTATGGGGGAAAGTGACTCAACCCAGGGATGCTAATTTTTGGCACCATTCCTTGATTTAAATGCCTCTTAATCAACAAAAACCTCTAGGTGCCAGCCAACCTGGTGCCCTCCTGATTTTTTTTACACTTTTACACTATAATCTCCACCCACCCACCCAACACATAAGACAGAAGGCATGGAGACCCATCTAAGAGCTTTGGACTACAGGTCCCTTCTAGCTGTGCTGGCAGGGGCTGATGGGAGTTGTAGTCCAAAGCATCAGGAGGTTGGGGAATCCTCTTGTAGGGAGCCTCATGTAGTTGCATCCCAAGAGGTATCTTTGACCTCATCTAAAGTTGCAAACAGCAAAAGCCCTCCCCCCATTTCCACAAAAAATGATGGTCAAACACCTGAAGGTTAGAGGTGGATCTTGAAGGCAGACGTTTCTGAAGCCCTCTCATTAATTTCAAAACAAAATAAAAAAATTCCTTCCAGTGTGAAGAAGTGTGCATGCATATGAAAGCTCATACCAATGACAAACTTAGTTGGTCTCTAAGGTGCTACTGGAAGGATTTTTTTTATTTTGTTTCAACTATGGTAGACCAACACAGCTACCTACCTGTCATTAATTTCAGTGGGTTTACTCTGAGTAGAGCTCAGTTGGAGATATCCCTAGGTTTGCTTCTGTCTTTGCAAGGGTTTTTTTTTTAATTGCTCAGCTATATAATTAGTGGGGCTGCAAGCTGTAATCAGTTTAATGGGCAGATTAATCAACTCATGTGATAGTTGTTTAATCAGAAGGGGCCAATTTTAATGGGCAAGGGCAAACTCTTATTAGTGGGGGCTGAATGTCAAAGGCACACTTCTAATTACAAAGCCACCAGAAAGAAAGAAAAAGCCCAATAGTTCTGACCTGATAGTACTGAGTGATGGCTTTTTATTAATTTGTAAATTATCTCCCCAAAGGCAGCGATATGCAGACTTATTGATTTATATGAAGTGGCCTAGATCCCTCTTTCCTTTATGAAACGATTCCAAAGTGGCTCCCGTGATAAAATGAAATGCAATGCATTCAAAAGAAATCCAATATAACATGACTAAAGAAACCAAATTCCGACAAGAAAGCATCAATCACGGAGGCAACAGTGCTAAAATAATGAAATCTGGGAGGGAAATCCATCAACTAAGGACAGCTACAGCTTGGCCAAAATTCCTTTGAAATCATACTCAGAGTAAACCTATTGAATCCCATGGGATTAAGCTTGTTATAATCACCAAATGCCATGCCTCTTCTGCTTTTGGGAGACAAGCGGGAAGGGGAGCTTGTCGCAGCAGGAGGAGTAGAAGAGTTTGGATTTGATATCCCGCTTTATCACTACCCTAAGAAGTCTCAAAGTGGCTAACATTCTCCTTTCCCTTCCTCCCCCACAACAAACACTCTGTGAGGTGAGTGAGGCTGAGAGACTTCAGAGAAGTGTGACTAGCCCAAGGTCATACCATCAGCTGCATGCGGAGGAGCGGGGATGCGAACCCAGTTCAACAGATTACAAGTCCACCACTCTTAACCACTACACCACACTGGCATGCGTCCCTCTTCACGATGCATGGCCCATCTTTGCCTCTTGGTCTTCCTCCCCTCCTGCTTCAGCTTCTGCCTCTGAGTCTGGACTGCCCTCTGCCACAGACTCTCCCCTCTCACTACTGTTACCTCTTCAGCTTCCGACACTGCCTCCTCCCAGTCTGCCCTCTCTTCTCCCTCTGACTACTCATAGTTGTCCCACCACTGCTCCCCAGGCTCTAAGCCTTCTTCCCTCGGGGGTTCCGCAGCTGATTCCTCCCAACCAACCAGTCTAGGACAGGCTTGCTGCTTGCTGGATCAATCAATACAATTAAGAGCTTGCAGCTTGTGTGGGGTGCAGCTGGCGAGTGAAAGTGTTTATTTCTGGATGGAGCTGCATAACGCTGTAAGGAACGAGGGTCAGTAGTCACATCTCATCCGTACAAGGGGCAAAAGCTGAATTACATTCTGTGGGAAAGCAGAGACATGCTCGCTCACACCCCAGGGGTATGGTTCTTTGAAATATGCAACACAGCACCCCATCAAGGTCATTTCAGGCAATGGCGCTGGAGCTGCAGCCGTCATTGTGAGCTTGCAGCCCTCACATTCTGCATCTCAGATGGTCCTAGAAATCTCAGCAGTTTCCAGGAGTTTTATTAAGGATCAATAGCTGAAGCTCTGGTAGCTAATTGCTTCACTCCATCTCTGAATACCAGGTGCTGCGGGTGGGGGGAGAGAGATGTGGGGTATCACAGTAGTTCCCAAACTCTTTCAGGGGGCCACCCTGGTTCCATAAACTCATCCCCAACATTATTCTTCACCCAGGGCTGCTCTTGAAACTGTCCCAGAAACTCCAGCGGGTGCAGAATGCTGCAGCGAGGCTCCTCACGGGGTCCTTGCCATGGGAGCATATTCACCCAGTGCTCTACCAGCTGCACTGGCTCCCAGTGGAGTATCGGGTCAGGTTTAAGGTGCTGGTTTTGACCTTTAGAGCCCTATGTGGCCTAGGATCCTCGTACTTAACGAGACTGCCTCTCCTGGTGTGTCCCGCAGAGGACCTTAAGGTCCATGAATAATAATAGCTTAAGGGTCCCGGGTCCTAAAGAAGCCAGATTATCCTCCACCAGGGCCAGGGCTTTTTCAGTGATGGCTCCGACCTGGTGGAATGCTCTGTCCCACGAGACTAGGGCCCTGCAGGACTTGATCTCCTTCTGCAGGGCCTGTAAGACAGCTACTCCACCTGGCCTTCAATTTGAATTAGCCTGATCCTCCATTCCCTTTTCCCTTTTCTATGAAGAAACCCTTCTGGGACCCCACATTTAAACTCTTGCCTGGTCTCCTTGCTGGCCCTAGCAGGACCAACTTGGCCAGTTAGCCCTGGCGATCACTTGATGTTTACTGAACTGGGTCCCCCCCTCAAAATGACTCTGAATTTTTGAATTTTTTTGACATTGATGCTGCATTTATGTTGTATTTTATGCTGTTTTTAAACTGTTAGGTGCCCTGAGCCCGGTTTTTAAACCAGGAAGGGCGGGGTATAAATAAAATTTCATTATTATTAAGAATAGTGGTTTGCATGACCCACTAAAGAAGATAATAACCCAATAAAATTCAAAAGTGACAATTAATTGTACACTTATTCAAAATACTGCTAAAACCATTTAGTTTAACTAATTCAACAAGACTGGCGTACTTGATCCGGTGATGCCAACTTTTCAAAGTCTGATAGTCAGTTACAGCTCCCCGGCCACCCCCTTGCCTCTTAGCTGCCCCCTAAGTAATCCTACTTCCCACTTTGAGAACCACTGATGGTGGATCTTCTTGGAATACATAACCATCATGCCAGCCTCCCCCAGCCTCGTGCTGTTGAGATGTCTTGAACGACAACTCCGATCAGCCCCTGCCAGGATGACAGCATTGTAGTAATCCAAAACACCTGGGAGCTGTAGTTCCCAGAACATCTGGGCGGCACCAGGTTGGTGAAGGCTGTGTTGCAAGTGCAGAAAGCCTTTCCTCGTACATTCCTCATTCTGAAACAGGGAGGAGGAGAGACACAGCCCTCATCCTTTACCGCCAGTGTTGTCAGGCGCCCTGCCTGATGTCTCTGCTGCACCAGGTGCTTCTGAAGCTAATAGGCAGTGACAAGTGTATTTTCAAAGGTTTAGCTGCACGTCCAGGAGCAGGCTGAGCTGGCAGGCGTGTGAGGCTTACAGAAGCAGGTAGAGCTTCCTGCCACTCTGCTCCCTGGCCTAGGCTTGCCTTTTTCCTCTTCTGTTTTAGATGCAAAAGCCAGTTTCAAGACATGACTGAGGAGGGCTCCGTTTTTGGAGTATAGGACCATAGGAAGCTGCCTTATACTGAATCAGACCATTGGTCCATCCAGTGGTGCTACATCCTTTGCCAGCACACTGGGTGAGAGGGGGGGCGAGGTGTGGAGGGTTCACAAGACTGCACTGCACTGCCTGCCTGCCTCCCTGCCTGCCCATGCAGCAAGGAGCCCGGCTGGCCGATTCTTAAATTTTATACACCACTAGAATGTAGAAAAACCTCAAGATGGCTTACAAAAAAAGACAAAGCAATAAAAAGAATTAACAATGATGTAAAACTTGCAGGAAGTCAAAATAACAATAGACTGAGAAGAGATTAAAACTCACATCAACTTTAGAAACATCTGGGTAGGCTTGTCTAAACAAGAATGTTTGTAGCAGGCACCAGAAAGAGCACAGTGAAAGTGCTTGCCTGGTGTCAATAGGCAAGGAGTTCCAAAGTGTAGATGCTGTCCTACTAAAAAAAGCAATATGGACAATAGGTTGGAGGGGATTGGCCTAAAGAATCTTGTAGGATGGTAATTTATTATGGCCAGTAAATAACCATTCTGCATTTCATTTCCCACTCCCCAAGCCCGGCCTACAAATGCTTGTCCACAGAAACACTTGCCCATTTTGCTGCTAGGTAAACCTCTTTCAGGTCAGCTGTTTGGTGGACCTCCAAGGCGGTAAGCAAACCTAAAGAGCCACCATGAATGCCTCTCGACAGTTAATTCCCCATGTTCAGATTTGATCCATGGATGGTGCTGCTATGTAGGGGCTTTCCAATCTGTCTTAAGGGGGTTGATTCCTACAATGCAGGCAACTGAGCTAGATGACCCTTGGGGTCCCTTCCAACTCTACAGTTCTGTGAATCTATGATTATGATGTAGTATCACACACACACACACACACACACACACACAGACGCAAGGGCTCCTGGGAACAGCGCGGGGGCACATGAGCTATTCAATCATTTTGATTTCCGAATGTCATTCTCCGTGAGACTGCCGCTGTCAGGTCGGGTTAGAGGAGACAAATGTCTTTGAAGCTGTCTTCTGGGACGTGAATCATGTGGAAAAGAAGTTCTCTGCAGTTGCAGACTTGTGGCTTGTGGAGAAGGCGCTTGAAGCAGCTTTCAAAAATGTCCAAGGCTTAATAACCACCCCCTACCACTAGCTGCTTAAAGAAAAACACAGACTTCCAGGCTGGCAGCTACCTTTGACAGCCATTCTGCGCATCCAGCACTTAGAGACCCTCTGAATGTTTCTTGGGAAGATAAGCTTCAGTGCACGTGCTGATAAAACTCCTCCTCTTGCAGCTGTGAGCCGCAGACTCCGCTATCCAAAATAAAAATGACAAGAGCAATCTTGCACCTTTGTTACAGGATTGCTGTTTGGCTCCTGCACTCAAGGGGGTGGTGGTAAAGAGGGGCTCTTGCTCCGTCCCCAAACATGCTTTCCTTTCCCACCAGCCCCTGGGTAAGAGTGACACTTGTCACACTATAGAACGCTGCAGAATCTCCAAAGCTCTTCCCTGACATGGTTTTAGAGATTTTCCCGATAACGCTCTTTGATAGATCATTGTTGAAGAGGGAAGAAGTGCAAGCTGAGAGCTTGCCCAGCTTGGGGAAGGGCCATTGGCAGAGCACCTGCGTTGTAAACCCAAACCACAGTCGCAGAGCTGGAGGAAAGCTTGTGGGAGTTTGTGAGACGCGGGAGTTCCGAGGAAGGATCCAAAAGACACCAGAATGGCCAGTTCTAATGCTTTTATTGAAGAAAGGCATTGGCTTACAGCACAGCAGCCTGTCAGTTCCCCTTGCCCCAGCTCAAAGCCTTCCATGGGACGGGCTCCACAGCAAGGAGATGGCCAGGGTGCAGGTGGCCAGTACCCAAAACATTACAGATAGTTCCTCTTCTGGGCTCGGAGCCCAACATCCCAGTTCCCACGGATAAGGGTACCATCAAAGCTAGCCAATTAGTATATCAAAGCAGGCATATCTAAACATGTATGAGCCCAGAACCACAGCAGCTTTTGATTAATGAAAGGGTTATCTTGAGTGCCAGTATGGTGTGAGCACAGCTTCTAGAGCAGTTCACCTTCGATACAGCACAACCTGCTTCGCGTGCAGAAAGTCCCAGGTTCAACCCCCAATGGCATCTACAGGAAGGGCTTGGAAAGAGACCCTGCCTCAAACCCTGGAAACCCACTGCCAGCCGATGTAGACAACACTGGGCTAGATGGACCATTGGTCTGACTTAGTATATGGTATCTTCCCGTGTTCCTAGTTGGGGCATAATTGAGATTTGAACCAGGGCTTGCCTGGGAGCCTATCTAGGGAGAGACCACCCCTGAAAAGGCCCCTCTCCTTTTATTTACTGTGTTTCAGCAGGACCAGATCTCTAGAAGTTAGCAGCCCCCACTGGCCTTAGGAAATTGGGTCCTGCTTGTGGCAGGGGGCATATCCAGGTCTCAGGCCACCTGTCCTTCCAGAGACCACAAGCTAAAACACGGCATATCTCCTCTTCTCATACAGTGGTACCTCGGTTTATGAACACAATTGGTTCTGGAAGTCTGTTCATAACCTGAAGCATTCATAAACTGAAGCGAACTTTCCCATTGAAAGTAATGGAAAGTGGATCAATCCGTTCCAGACGGGTCTGCAGAGTACTCAACCTGAAGCGTACTTAACCCGAAGCATGGGTGTAATTGGTTCCAGAAGTCTGTTCATAAACTGAAGCATTCATAAACTGAAGCGAACTTTCCCATTGAAAGTACAGTGGTACCTCTACTTACGAATTTAATGCGTTTCGAACGCACATTCGTAAGTCAAAAAAAATTGTAGGTCGAATCCCATAGGAATGCATTGGGAGAAAAAAATTGTAAGTCGAAGCAACCCTATCTAAAAATTCGTAAGTAGAAAAAATCCTATCTAAACCACATCCAAGATGGTGGACGAAGCTCCGCTTGTAAGTAGAAACATTCGTAAGTAGAGTTATTCGTAAGTAGAGGTACCACTGTAATGGAAAGTGAATTAATCCGTTCCAGATGGGTCTGCGGCGTTCGTAAACCGAAAATTCGTAAACCAAGGTTCCACTGTATTTTCAATAGGCCTCTTTGGTGATGTGAATTAGCTCTTGGATTTTCCAGGCATAGAGCTCTATCCAACACTCTCTGTCCTCAAGTGCAAAGTGAGTTTTAATGTTGCACAGCAGAAGAATCTGACGCCACACCTGCGCTAACAGAAACTGATTGCACCAAGGATTTCGCAATCTGTTGTGCCACAAAGTTGCCAGCAACCTGCTTATGCATTATCTCGTGCAACAACATTTCACTGGTGCAAAACCAGTGGAACAAGTGACTAGCACTAGATTGGATAAGGCTGCAGGTTTTAAAAGAATCCAACCTATCCTAAGATTCCAAAAGAATCCAAGGGACTTCCTTGGAAGGTGTTGGACTCTCCTTCATTGGAGGTTTTTAAGCAGAAGTTGGGTGGTCATCTGTCAGGAACTATTTAGCTGCAATTCCTGCATGGCAGGAGGTTGGATTAGATGACCCTTGGGTACCTTCCACCTCTAGCCCATGGTAAATGTCTCTCCTGAAATCAGACCTCAGTCAACACTACCTCCAATCGTTATGGGGAGGGACTGTATTTCACTGGTGGAGAAAATGATTGTGCTTTTCATGGAAAAGGTTGTGAGTTCAATCTCTGGTTATGGCCAGTTTAAAAGAGAGGGAGAGAAAGAGGACCTTTTTTTGCCCATGACACTAGAGGACCAATACTCCTCAGAGATGGCATTAATCTGCTTGATGGGCAAATATTGGAACCTGGTACGAGGCCACTTTCTGGGTTCCAGTGGACTCAGCCTGATGCGAACAGCTTTCTGCTTGGATCTCTGGAAAGGCAGGTTGGTGGTGTGGCACCTTTTGCTGAAAGATCATGCGATGGTTGTGGGATTTGGGGAAGGAATACGTGAACCCCAGAGTAGCCTCCTTTCCCAGCTACAAGCTCCCAGTTGCGAGAAGCTGAAGAGGCTTGACAGTTTGCAAGTGTTTGCCTTGAATAATTAATTTTTTTTAAGAGCCTGCTGTTACGTTTATTAAAAATGCAAATTGTTTTTCTTAGCAAATGAAAGTTAAATACCATGCAGGGGGTGAAAAAAACAGCGGCGAGAAAAGCTACTGCCTGGGATGAGTGGCTACTTTTAAAAAACTGCCTGTGTGGAGGGGGGGTGTACTTCTAAGCGCCTCCATTTCCTCTGGGGGCATCGCGTCAAGAGAGCAAGGCTTAGATGGTCCGTTTGATATGAACAACGGTTCAGTCACCATTAAAGGGAAGCCATTAATGCTGACGCTGACGGGCCCTTTGATTGGCAGAGTCGAATCCCATAGAAGATGTTCTTGTGCTCCTTTAAAAGCATCCTCTCTGAGCTTGCGATGTATGAGCTAGACACTTAAAGGTCCTCTTCGCAAAGCTGATGGATCGCAACCCAAACAGCCCAGTAGGCACAGGCAAAGGCTTGGATTATGGGGGTGGGGTGGGGGGCAGGGAAATAATTTTCTCCTGTTCTCTTGTTACTTTGGATGTACTCAATTTGCAATTGCCGGCCAGTGAACGGACTGAAGCACATGGCTATCCTTGGAAATCCACACTGCTCTGAATTTTATGGTGCAGTTCTCTAAAAATGCATATCCTGGTGACAGTAATGTTCAAAACTACCTTGTGTTGGGAAAATTGGTTGCAAGCAATGCTTGCATTAGACAGAATCACATGCAAAAATGCAAACAAATTTTCATGCAGACTTCTTTTGGGGGATGGTGGAAATCACAAATTAATGGGGAAAACTTGGGAAACTGAAACTATGCCGGAATTCTTCTTTCATCATTGGTTCTTACAAACAATGGCCCTCAGCCGCCGAAACTTTGATTTGTCTCAAAATGGGTGTGCTGTAAGTGCTTTCATGAAATGAAATCCTAAGTACTTGCATAAGTGGTGCTGCTCAATGAAATGACTCAGCAGATGCACTGTAATGACTGGTTGATCAAACTCTTCCTCCAAGGAACCCAGCTTCAAAGTAGACATAATAGTGCTATCTGCTGTGCGGGCGAGAGGATCGCACAACTGCAGTCACATCTGGCTTGCTATCTTGACCAGTTTGGTCCTCCCTGCCATGTGTCATATCGTCCTTTCCTCGGTTTCCTTCCCTTCCAGAAGCAGCTATTCATGTGAGGTGGGGTGGGGGAAGGGCCTAGAAAATATGCAAGATGAGGGCTTACGACTCAATGTTACAGCCAGAAAGGGAAGAGGGGTAAACAGACAGGTGTGTCATAATGCCTAGTTTGGACTCCTTGGTAATTGAAATACTGTTGTTCTCACAGCAGATTTCCTGGCCTTGCTGAGGGGAGATTGGGGTGAACCTATGTACCTATGAACCTATGTGAACCTATGGGACGCGGGTGTGCTTTGGTCTAAAGTTAAACCACTGAGCCTAGGGCTTGCTGATCAGAAGGTCAGCAGTTCAAATCCCCGCGATGGGGTGAGCTCCCGTTGCTCAGTCCCTGCTCCTGCCAACCTAGCAGTTCAAAAGCATGTCAAGGTGCAAGTAGATAAGTAGGTACCGCTCTGGCAGGAAGGTAAACGGTGTTTCCGTGCGCTGCTCTGGTTTGCCAGTAGCGGCTTTGTCATTCTGGCCACATGACCCGGAAGCTGTACGCTGACTCCCTTGGCCAGTAAAGCGAGATGAGCGGCGCAACCCCAGAGTCATCCGTGACTGGACCTAATGGTCAGGGGTCCCTTTACCCTTTATCTATGTGCCCAGAAGTGTGCAGTGGTTCTCAGTCGTGGTGTCCCCTTGGTGCCTTGTCAGATTGAGTGGCCGGTTTTTACATGGGGCTTAAAATGGAGCAGGGAGCGCAGTTCCCAGGAAGCATGTTGCTGAAATGCCAGTCTCTTTGTTATTTTTATTTTTGCAAGAGGGTGCGGTCTGGGGACACCTGAGGCTGCAGCCTGGCTGAAGCTAAGCGGGTGTGAACCTGATCTTTCCCCTTGGATGGGAGACGATGGAGAACTCTGTGCAGGAGCAGGATATACAAGTATAATGTGTTTGTTTTTCCAAAAGAGAGATGCCACCCCCACACACAAACACCTTTCCATGCATGTGGCACATTCTGGGACAGGTACGGTATTGCATGCGGCTGGTGGAGTTCTGCAAGTAATTGCCCTGTCATCTCATCCTTCTCCTACAATTACTTGCCGGGTGGCTGGCTGACAGCTTATCAGTTCCCCAGCACCTCCATGACAAAATACTCCGCGGTTGCAATCAGATCCACCCTCCTGCCAAAGGAGTCATAAGTATTTTGCATTGTTTCTTTTTTCGTTCTCCTCGTTTTGCTCATTTGGAGACACTTTGCCTGACCACCAGGGGTGGGGGCGGGGGGCTGGAGCCTGGGACGGGGCGGGGGTGTGGCAAAAACCACCTCCGGCTTTTGCATTTGGGTTGGTTTTCTTTTCTCCTCCTCCCCCCGCTTTTCTTTCCCCCTTTTCGCCACCTACCATGAGTTCTTTTTTTCCCCTTTCATAGTGCGGACGAAACGCCGAAAACTTCGACCGGTTTTTCACTCGCCACCCACCTGTCTTAACACCACCTGACCAGGAAGTCATCAGGAACATTGACCAATCAGAATTCGAAGGATTTTCCTTTTGTAACTCTGAGTTTTTTAAAGCTGAAGTCAAGAGCTAAGTAGCCATTGTAGACCATAAGCATCACCCTCCCGCATCCATTGTCATCTGTTCCCGGCAGCTGTTGTGGTGACATCCTCTGTTGCAAACCATTAGCCGTCGTAATCTGAATTTATTTTGTGGTGATACTAGAATGACCATGTTTCAAAGACTGTGGGGAAAAGGAAGATGCTCGTTTCTGTAGGCTTAATAACACTTGGGATGGGACACAAAGCTTGGGAAGAAAGCCAATTTGTTTCAAAATCAGCCTGAGAAAAACCACCTAGTCCTTGGTTTAGAGCAGGGGGGCTGTGGCCCTCCATATGTGGCTGGACTCCACATCCCATCATCTCTGACCTTAGCCCAGGCTGGCTGGGACTGCTGGGAGTTGCAGTCCAACGGCATCTGGAGAGTCACAGGTTCCTCACCCCTAGATTAGGGGACAAGCAGTGGATTAATTTAATAACTTGTAAAAAAATTCCTGCAGGTGTTGCCATCCTTCCCTGCCTCTATTGTGTACTTTGCAAAAGGACCAGCTGTTACTGCCTTTTCACTTTTGCAGGATGGGCTATTTTGCTTGCTTTTTTAAAAAATTCATTGTGGAATCCCTCCCGCATTTTTTCAAAGGGTGCTATCTCCAGAAGAAGTTGGGGGACCTTGGGGGGGGTCATTCAGCACACGTGTGAACCAGTTTCCTTTCAAGTCCTTGCAACCCAACCGAATCCAGCCTGAATGCAGATGCAGCCCACAGCCATTTTTTTACTGCAGCTGCACAGGAACGGCTGCAGATTGCCTTTGCATTGTAAGTTGATGGTGCTGAGTTTTCTCCCTGTGGTCTTGCATGGTGGGGTGCGGGAAGCACAGCTCCATGAAGTGAAGGAGACTTGTGGGGCGGGGCATGCCTGGATCCACACATACACAAACTGAATAGCAGTTGCTGGAGGCCACAGAAGGGGAGAGGGTTCTTGTGCTCGAATCCTGCTTGCTGGGAAATCGACTAGATGAGCCACTGGCCTGATCCAGCAGGATTTCCTTGCGTTCTTATGAGCATTATCCCCTGAGGACCCTTGGGAATTGTTGGGGATGGGATGATCTCTTACAGAGCATTTTCAGCCTCCTCATCAAACTACAGTTCCCAGGATGCTTTGGGGGGAAGGGAGAGCAAGGTAAAGAGTCGGCATTAAGTACTTACTTACACAGCACATAGGCAAACTCTGCTTTTACAGGAGACAGTGATTGTCACCAACTTGGATGGCTTTAGATTAGACAAATACATGCAGGAGAGGGCTATTGATGGCTACTAGCCAGGATGGCTGTGCTCTGCCTTCATGATCAGAGACAGCAATGCTTCCAGCTACCAGTTGCTGGAAACCACAGGATGGGAGAGCCACTCTTGTGCTTGGGTCCTACTTGTGGGTTTGCCATAGGGGGATCTGGTTGGCCGCTGTGAGAACAGGATGCTGGACTAGATGGGCCATTGGCCTGATCCAGGAGGCTGTTCTTACGTCCAACCTCCCCGCTTCCACTCCATGCTTCACTTTAAATTGTGCACATGCATTCCCAGAGATAACTTGACAGGCATATGACAGGGCCTGCCTTTTAACACATGGCTTGAGACACAGTGTTGTTTATTTTGCCCCTAAGAAACTAAGGAGTGCCCTGGAACTGGATCAGGACAAAGGTCCCTCAAGTCCAACGTCCTGCTTCCCACACTGTGGGGAAATTGCATACAAAAATGTGCATATTAGGAGATATTTGCACTCAAGGCATATCCACACTTACCTTTCTTTCCTCAACGCTTTCTAGACATGGTCTGTGCTTTAAAGCTACATGTCTGAGCATCCTTTTGTCTCCTCCGGACCTTTCCTCCTGAAAACCCATAATCCATGGAAAACCCTAATTGCCATTTGTTGCACTTCAGCTTTAAAGAGCAGGGTCTTTTCGTAGGGAAGTCTTCATGGCCAAAAAAAGGACGCTCGGACATGTAACTTAAATGCGCAGAGCTGTGCCTGGAAAGAGCAGGGTAAAAAATAAGTGAGAACAATCCTTTAAATGGTGGTGAATTTTCTTGAGGCCTTTTAAAAATAAAAACAAAAATTGCAAGCCGATTTGGAAATGTGGAGAAGTCATCTAAAGATTGGATGAATGAGAACTTGAGGGGAACTGAAACTGGCAGATTTGCCGTGCTGTAGCTTAGTGGTAGAGGATCTGCTTGGCATGCAGAAGGTCAGTCACCAATGGCATCTGCAGGAAGGGCTGGAAACATTCCCTGTCTGAAACCCCAGAGAGCCACTGCTGCCGATCAGTGTAGACCAGGCATCCCCAAACTTCAGCCCTCCAGATGTTTTGGCCTACAATTCCCATCATCCCTGACCACTGGTCCTGTTAGCTAGGGATCATGGGAGTTGTAGGCCAAAACATCTGGAGGGCCAAGTTTGGGGATGCCTGGTGTAGACAATTCTGAGCTACCTGGACCCGGTGGGTCTGACTCTCTGCCAGGCAGCATCGTATGCTCATCCTTAAGTTGCTAAGCTCTGGGTTGAATGAGAAAGAGAACTTCTCGCTGTCCATTTTCTGTGGTTTGCAGCCCAAAGCGGCCAGCGACATCCTGCTTCTCAGCCCAGGTTGATGCTGAGCTGGTGGCAAGCAGGGGCTTCCTCCCAAGCAGAGGCTGCGGCTCAGTGTGGGCTCCCAGAGTTTCAGGCTAATTTCTAAGCACACACAGACTGATGTCTGAGCTCCCGGAAAGAAAGAACAGATATATCACACACAGGCAGGGCTGTGTCAGTCAATTCCCCTGCTCATAACCCATCAGTCGGCTACAATCTGGTCTGGCAAAGCTGAACAAGATGGCAGGATTTCCTGTGAATGCTTTGGAACCAATGGTCACCCTAGTATCTACCACTCATGTCACGGCGTTGACGTTACCCTATCAAACCTTTGTGGGTTTCCTTCCTTAAAAGTGTTTGGGGTGGGGTGGGGTGCTGTCTGTCCAGTTGCCAAATCGACAAACTCCTGTCTGTTCCACTGCGCTTTACGTGTGTCAAAAACCTGAGTATTTTTACTAAAATGAAGCTGATATTTAAAAGTCCAAACAGTATTTGTGTAACTTGACTGAAGCTGTATTTTATTTTATTTTATTTTATTTTATTATTTTATTGTCTCAACTAATCTTCTGAAAGTAACAAAGACTTGCCACTGGAATTCTCCTTTGCCAGTAGGGCTGGCAACCTTAAAGGAAAATGAAATGGGTTCTTTTAAGACTCTGATGCTGCTCAGACACCTTTTATTCTCTTTTTGGGGGGTGGGGAGGGGTTCTTCACTTACCGTTTGCTTTGAGTTGTTCATGTGCCAATTTTTTTCCAGATACAATTATAAAATAAAGAATCAGAAATCTTGGTTGGAGGAAAAACTCAATTTATTTGTAAACGAGACTAAATGACAGTATGGAGATTAGCGTGGGGGTTACTGCAGAAGAAAATTGCAAGCAGAATCACAGCTCAAATCTGTTTGCAAATAATTTACAGAGTTCAAATTTGAAAGCATTTCTAGGTGTGGGTGCTCAGAATTATACTCCAGGGTCTAAACCAGCTTTCCAATGCAACCTGGTGCCTTCCAGAAGTTTTGGACTACAACTCCCATCAGCCCCAGCTAGCATGGCCATACGATGCTGGGTTCAATGTGAACTGTAGTCCAAAACATTGGGAGGGCACAAGGTTGGGGAAGCTCAAACTAAACTACTAAACTTGGCATGTGAAGTCCTTAATGTTGTGAGCTTGAGAGCTTCTTTCAACAAGGCCTTTTTACTGCTTTTACAAAATTGTTTGATGAGATTAGATTTTATTTTTTTTAAGGAAAAAGAAAGTGCTCCCCTCTCCAGACTGAAATTTCAGGTCTGCATTTCAGTTTGTGAGAAATTCTATCTAAGCAGTTTTATACACTAGATTACAGGCATGTCCAACCAATAGATCGTGATCTACCGGTAGATCCCTGGCTGATCCTGGTAGATCACGGGACCCTTATCGTTTGTGGGATTAAATAAAGTTTACCAAAAGTTAACAAATAAAAGCTGAAGAACTCTGGGCAATCCACGCACGCCACCCCACGCAACCTCCAATGACAATGGGTAGATCACTGCCAGGTTTTTTATACTGGGAGTAGATCCCAGTCTCTTGGGAGTTGAACGTGCCTGCACTAGAAAGTCTGGGTGGAAGAGGTACTGATGAGCAGCCCAATCTTAAAAAGCCTTCCTCCAGGAAACTCATCACAGTGGTGGACCCTTTGAGCTTCTGGGTTCATTAGGACCTTCTGAGAGACCATAACCACCAGGACAAGATACAAGCTATCTGTAGCATCTACATACCTGGAGCAGCCTGGTCTGGGAGCCACAAATTCACAACTTACAATAACATTTAAGCCGCTTGGACTTAACATGCTTTCGGATGGATCCAGATGAACACTCTCATCTCCATTCCCCATCCCTGCCATTAACATTGACCCAGTGCAGCAACTCTTGAGGCCGGCAATCAAGTGGACCAGATTTGCACAATAGGTGTGTCACTAGTCAACCCTTCTTGAGCAAGGTGGAAAGATCTGGGTGGTCCAATTAGCATGCTCCTTTGCTGAACTGAATTCCATGTTCCCTGCCCTGTAAATGTATGCAAAAAAAAATGGATGGGCTCCTCGCTAGAAAGGGAAGGTGCTGTGACTTTGTCTCCTGCCCAACTATTGAACAGCCAGCAAAAGAAGCCATAAGGCCTAACTTCGCTCAAGCCAAAGAACAGAAGATCATACCTTTGCTCTCGTTCTCCGCAAAGGAAGCAGCCTTCCTCTGCTAGGTATTTCAAAACTGTCTGTGATGTTTTTGATGCCCCTCCCCAAAGTGTTTGCCCCATCAGGTCCCACCTGGTCATTCCAAGAGACATCAGCAGCCTGTGGTTTTGCTCTGGAGGCAGATGTCCTTGTGAGCAATTAGCAGCCTTGGGATGTATCTGATGATGGACTTATCTACACTTACCTTTTGCCCCACTCTTTCCTGGTACAAGTCCTCACTTTAAAGCTCCATGTCTGAGCACGCAACACTCCAGAGCTTTCCCCATGAAACCTGCTATTAAAAGCTGAGCAAATGGCTACTTGGGTTTTCCCACGGAATACAATGAGCTGACTGTTCCTGCAATCTTACACTCACTTACCTAGGAGTAAGTCAATGGGTCTGACTTGGATTGCAGTTTGGGGCTGGAAGTCGGTCTCATTGCATTTGAGTAAGGGCAGTGGATTAGTGGCAGAGCACTTGCTCTGCATGCAGAAGGTCCCAGGTTCAATCCCTGGAAGCATCTCTAAGTATGGCTGGGAATGCCTCCTTCCTGAAACCCTGGAGAGCTACTGCCAGTCAGTGTAAACAATACTGAGCTGGGTGGACCAATGGTTAGGATAAGGTAGCTTCCTGTGTTCCTATTTAAATCAGGCTTCTATTCAAAATCATGAGGACTAGAATCTTAGTTTGTGGTAGACCATCTGCTTTCACTGCAGAAGGTCCCCAGGCTCAATCCTTGGCACCTTTAGCTAGGGCTAGGAGCCTTTCCATTGATCCAACTTGGCAGAAAGCAGCTCCAAGTAAACATGCAACAGATGGTGCTGCCAAAAAATTTTATTGGGCAATAGCCCTCAGTAACATCAGTATCCCTGGTGCAACCAACCCACTGAAGACCTAAACATGCCTGCCGTCGTTTTTGAAACAAACCTTCTCTTTTTATCTTGGTCTCCCTTATTATCTTAAACAAGCACTTGGTAAATCTGCAAAGTATATGTTAACTCATTCTCTGAGTTTGGGAAGATCTAGAGCCAGCCTGAAACTTATGTATTTCTTTAAGTGTCTCTCAGACAGGATTATTATACCTAATGTGGGGTTCCCTTAAAATGGTTAGAATCTCACCAGGGCTCAAAATATAGCCTGCTTCAGCCCAGATCCAACCTTTATAAGATACTGAATGTGCAAAGAGATGAGCTAATTCCTTGTTTAAGCGCTAGTGGTAATGGGGATGGCTTGGGACAAATAGCTGAGGTCAACCAGAGAGTGATGAAACCACCAAGAAATGGGTTTGGCCATCAATCAACTCAAGTCATTGGCACATCTGACCACGTCCTGCCTACTGGGGTTGATCATATTCCTCCAAGGTATTTCAGCTCCTACTGAATGAATGAAGCTTTGGAGGGTGTAAGAGGACCCTGCTGCAAGAGAAAACTACTCTTGGCTACTAAAGGGATGGAGCTCATAGGGGTAAGTTATGTGGTCAGGGGACAGAGCCCTGTTCCAAGACTCCTTTATGACCGAAATAATTTCATGGAGAAGCCAGTCATTTTCAACCTTTAACCAGCTTCTCCAACCTGGTGCCCTCCAGATGTTTTGGACTACAACGTAATCCTGCTATGCTCACTTAGTTTTTATCAAAGATTATTTGACCTGAGGGTGGTAGGGATTGAATCTGGGGCCTTCAGCATGCCAAGCAGCTGCTCTTCCTTTGAGATATGGCCCTTCCCAATCTATTTGCATGGAATGCTCTCATGTCAATCACAGGCAAGTGGTGAGATCACAGCTTCCGACTTCCTGGACCATGTCACAAAAAGAAACTTAAGTGATGAGCTGTGGCTTGCACAACTTCTCATTGAAAAGCCAGACCTTTGAAACATGAGAGTCTATCATCATCTCAGCTGTGTGTCAGAAAACACCTACATTAAATATGTGATTGGATGTTTCACCCATCTCAGGGTCCTTAATAGGTGGCCATTTTGCTACATGCTCTACCACACATTAGTAGGCTGGTGAAAAAGTTCACCCCACAAAAGTTTGCTCATTCACATGGTCCTAATGACTTCAGCCATGCTGGCATTTAATCAGCAGCCAGGCAGGAGTAATTCTGGAGGCTGTGAATGCTGGTTCAGCTGCTCTAGCCCCCATAGGTTAGTTGTGGGTAAGTGACAGGCCTATTATGATGCAATCACCAAGCAGAGGCCTCTCAGGGAGGGCCAGAATCTCTGGCATGCTTCAAAATTCTGACAATCTTAATGGCTATAGAATCCAAGAGAAATTTTAGAAAGTGGTTATTGTTTGGCAAATATGTGTATATTTTTTTTAAAAAAAAAACTAGCTCTGATCCAGAGACTGTACACTCTAGGGTTTTCCTGCATAGGAATATAGGAAGTCCTATTATTATCCCTGGATGTTGACCAACATCTGTGGAATCCCAGCCATGCCCGAAGGGCTACAGGTTCCCTGTCCTTGGTACTGCAGAAGAATAAAGCTCTGCCCTCAGCATGCAAAATGCTCCCCTTGCCGCAACAGAAACATTTGCACATACATTGTTTTCTGGCTCTTGTTTGCTTTGTTTTACAG
Organism: Zootoca vivipara; assembly: GCF_963506605.1. Classification (NCBI taxonomy): domain Eukaryota; kingdom Metazoa; phylum Chordata; class Lepidosauria; order Squamata; family Lacertidae; genus Zootoca; species Zootoca vivipara. Next base: position 29,675,145 of record NC_083289.1, on the reverse strand, counting down.
AGAAGCTTCTTTCACCAAGTCCTTTCCTAACTCTGTATTGCAAACCTGTGTTTCAATGAAACGTTTGCACGATAAGAAACTACTATGACTGCCGCTATTATTATAATTATTATTATTCCTACTACTACTACTGCTATCGTTTTCATCTTCATCACCACATACAGGAGAATGACTTCATGTCCCCTCTGTAAGGGCGGTAACATCATTCTACCGTAGGGATATTCAAATACAATGCAAGATGGGGGGGAGGGGAGTTTCTCTCTGTGTTGCTGCTTTTCACTGTTTCCTCCTGCAAATACACTCCCTGCATAAATATGTCACTATGTAATGTAAGATGTCCAATTTAATGCATGGCCTTTCCGAAGAATGTTTGAAAATTGATATATAAAACATAAAACTCGTAGGCTGTGCTGGAGAGAGGGGTTGAGTGCACACACTCTCGAGGGGATGGGAGTGAGTGAGTCTGACAGTTAACTGAGCAGCAATCTTCGTCATCAAACTCCTAGCCCACTTTTTCCTATTAAAAATGCATTACATTAATCGTATTATTAATTTGAATAGAAAATAAGTAGCACTCTTATATGCGATTATTGCTATAAATTTCTAGCTTGCTCAAAGTGCTGCACACATATTGTTTCTGTAACTCTCATAATGATCAGATTATTGCCCCCAAATTACAGAAGGGTCGACTGAGGCTGCGGGAACCAAGGTATACCTGAGGCCACGTAATGATGTGTCCAGCTGGGAACTCCCAGCTCATGCTTCGTACCTGCTCACCACTAAAGATCATCTCCATTCTGAGTAAATGAGCATATGCTTGGGATCAGACCACAAACCTCACAAGCTTAGAAAGCTTTAAAATTAGTGAGCACACCTTTACTTGTGGGCAACTTTCTGCAGGCCATGTGTCAGTGGTGGGTGTGGCCAGAGTCAAAAGTGGTAATAGCAATGGGCATGACTGTTACCTGTGTACACTTAGGCTATATTCCAGGCGCACACAAGTTTTTGGCACCCAGCAACTTCAGACAAGCAAGAGGCATTATCACAATTCGGACAAATTCCAGCCCAGCAAAAGTACTCGAGGAGCATGTGAAACAGGGCCATCAAGAAGAGCATGGTTTGGGGGAATTCCTGAGGACCAGATTAACCGGGGGGGGGGCAGTGCTTTGGCTCCCAGACCTGAGGTTCCCTATCCCTGCCTTAAAAATGCTTTGAGAACTCAGGCTGCAGAAGAAGCAGTAGAAATCTGCCCTTCCTAGATTGTTCTGTGCATACATTTGGATTGTAACTACTGCTCACATTTTTGGAAGTAGAAAGATTGGTCCAAAACAAGGGGAAATTTATCCCTGCGGAGACACAGAGCCCACTGTCTCCTGGTGACTGCTGCAGGTCCACGGCGATGGCACATTGATATATCTCCTTCGAAATCAGAATGGCTATTCCTTCCCCCTCCTCTTCTGAGCTGCCTGATGGGTCTGGCGGCTGGTTTGTTGGCAGGGGCGGGCAACCTCTCTGCCCTGCTCCCCCGCTCCATTCCCTCGGCCTCCCTTTTTAACCTTGTGCTTTTCATCCAACAGAAAGACAAACACGACACTTGCAACTTCGATAAAGAGTTCACGAGGCAGCCTGTGGATCTCACGCCCACCGACAAACTCTTCATCATGAACTTGGACCAGAACGAGTTTGCAGGATTCTCCTACACTAACCCTGAGTTTGTCATTCAGGTTTAGGCGACGTGGCAAATCCTTCTGGTCCTCTGCTTTTGTAATCACAGTCCTGATTTCCAGATTGCCTTGTATATATGGACACGAGTCTTCCGGGGTTAATGGTGCATCCGTTCCGACATCCACATGCCCTCGTTGGAGAAGAGAGGGACGTCTGTCTTTGGCCACTTCTCCTCTGTGTGTGCAATATATGGTTTGTTCTTTGACTGGTCTGCAAAAGGAATAGCGTTTCTAGAATCTCTAGCTAGTTGGCTAAACTACCAATAGAGTTTTGAAACATGTCAAAGAGTATTGTCTCGAAATATCAACTTTACTACTGTCTTTGTATTTTCAAATGAAACTGAAATGCCAGTGTTTTCTTGTCTTCTTTGAATGCTAAGCATGGTCAATATCCTCAGCCATCGTGCCACAGCGTTTTGCAATGACTGTGACCTTGTTTCCCAAGATTCTTTCTGTTCGTTTGTTTCTGTTTAAGCCAGAACTGAACCGAGTCAACCCTGTTGATGTGAAGACGTCTGCTTCATAAACTTGCTTATCTTTTGAAATCTACCTGTCTTCCATGTTAGTTTCTGTCAACACTTTTGGGAATTGCCCATCAAATATCCAGGAAGGAAACTTCCAAAAAAGGAATTTCTGTCTATGTTCTTGTAAATGTTGCTTCTGCTTCTTCATTTTTGTAAGGAAAAAAAAATGGAGACGGCCTTTTCAAATCACTGGAACCATTGGCAGTTTTAACAGTGCCCTTTGATGAATTGTGGGGTGTTTTTTTTTTAAGACAAAATTATGCAAGTCAATAGTTATGGAATAATTTTCAGAATTTGGCCAGGTGATTGAAGCTGTCTCCACAAGAGGAAGGAGAGTTTATTCTGGTAGCTTGCCTGAATCAAATGTTGGCTAAATTAATTAGTTTTAATTTTTAAAATAAATTTTATTAAATTTTTCCTCCAATGAGCTGAAGGTGGCACACATATTTCTCCTCGCCCATTTTACCTTCAAAACAACCCTGCAAAGTAGCCTAGGCTGTGAGTGAAAGAGTAGCCCAAGGTCACCCAATGAGCTCCATGGCCAAGTGGGGATTTGAACCCTGGTCTCCCAGGTCCTAGTCCAACACTCTATCCACTACACCACACTGGCCCTGCAACCATTATCAGTTCAAATTTTCCCTTTTTCAGGGCTTGCTCTTTTTGTAATACAAAACCTTATGCATTTTTAAAAAGGAAAATTAGAATGTTATTTAAAAAATCCTTCTGGTATTTTTAATAATCAGTTTGAGGATCCTTATGGTGGAGACGCAAAGAAGATGGCACCATATGGCAAAGTCTAGCCAGAAGAATGAGATGGACCTTCATCTGGGGGTAAAAATTGAGCTTGTGCCCAAATTATAATTCAAAGTGGTTTTCATACACACACAGAGAGAGATTTGTTTCTTTTCCAATTTTAAAAGTAAGGCACCATGCATGTGTGTGAGTGTAAAGACAGGAGATATATTGTGGATCCTCTGTGCAAAAGCTCATTCTCTATCCGCGTCCCAGAGGTCCTTTGGGAAAACAAAGGCTCCCTCTAGACATGAAGCTCTCCTGCCACCTAAAAGGCCCTTCCTGTTGACTTGCATGGAGATATCCCCCTTCCTTGAGGAGTACAAAGACATTCAGGATAGCAGCGAATTGAGGATGGAGATCAAAGCACACATCCCTTTGATCTAACCCCTTCTACTGGGCCACCAGGGAGCTCCATATTGGTATATGGAGCTCTGTATCAGGATTTGCATAAAGTCCCACTGTGTGTTAGCTGGCCTTGTTCCCAGGTAAGTGTGCACAGAACCACAGAGCCTTGGTCTATGGATTATCTTTTGGGGACTAGGTGGCCTTGGAAGGCCATCTGCATCTCAATGTCTCAGCAATTGCCATCCTCTACCCCAGAGCTTTCCAAACTTTTCATGCTGGTGGCACACTTTTTAGACATGCATCATTTTGCGACACAGTATTTCAGTTTTACTAGCAAGCCAGAGGTTTAAACCAACCCCTCGGGAGGAGCGCAGGTGAGCATTTGCACAACAGACCTGCACATTGCAACCGACACACCAGCATGCAGACCATCCAAGTGTCTCTATTTTCCAGGGACCTCCCTGATTTAGAGAAGCCATCCCGGTTTCTGATTTGATCCCAGAATGCCCCACTTTTCTTTAGGATGCCCCTATTTTCATTGGAGAAAATTGGAGGGTATGGAGTTAACCCCCAAACTGTCTGAAGGAAATCCTGTATAGGGAAGGTTTTTTTAAATGTTTAATGTTTTATTATGTTTTTAAATATTTTGGAAGCCACCCAGAGAGGCTGGGGCAACCCAGTAAGATGTGTAGGCTATAAACAGTAAAATTATCATTATGGAATGGAACGTCCCTATTTTCATCGTAGAAATGCTGGAGGGTATGTAATGTTTCATGACACTCAGTTTGGAAAGCTCTGCTCTATACACTTACTTGGGAACAGGGGTGCCAATGTGAATTAAATATGGCGGGGGCAGGTAAGCCCCATCCCATATAAGCAATCAGAAGATGTGGCAAGCACACACCATTTGAATGGCAATTTCCATCAACTTTGGTGGGGGGGCAGACCCCTCAAATATTTTATTGGGGGGGGCACAAAGGGACCTCGGCCCCTAGGAGCTGGCTCCTATGCCTGGGAATGAGTGAAGCTTAATCAGAGACTCTTTTTTTTTATAAAAAAATATTTTTTATTAATTTTCCAATTAAAACCAATTATATCACATTCAATATTTCAAATTATACACATATATATATCAATCAAACCGAATGTTATGCCAAATCATCTAAAGAATTTTTTATTTGGGTTCCCATGCTTCAAGAAATTGGGAATTCCTCGCAACTGTCCACTGCCGTCTTTTTTCTAAAGTTCAAATCGTCCTCCAAGTTCATAATAATCCAGATCTTCCCCTTACAATCACATAGATGTCTTCCACTTTCATCCGATTGTTTCCCAGCTGCTGAGATAAATATCAAACAAAGTTTCACAGATGTTCTTTCTCCTGTGTGAGTTAATCAGTCCAGCCTCCCCATAAATCTTCTTAATGGAGCTCCCTGTTGCGTCGAAGCAGCACGAAGCAGCGCCATCTTAAAAAGCTCAAATCACTTTCGTTTTCTCTCATAGCCATGAAGATTTACGATCATTATAGAATTTACAGCTTTTCCAGGCAGGAGACCCAAACATCAAAACCATAAACTCTTGGTAAATTAATGGATCTCCTTGCCCTATAGCTGAACTTAGCTTCAGGTTGCTGCTCCAATTTAAAGTGCGTCACAGCTCATAAATCCTCCGAACGCGTCCAGAACTCCTTCCGTCCGACTAGGGGGGGGCTTTTCTCATCGGCAACTCCACATCTTTAAAAAATATGCTCGGTAACAACAGTTATAAAGTTCAACTCACACAGTCTTTTGCTTCTCTTTCACTCCAAACAAGCCAGGACATCGCGTCTGGGAAGGTACGAGGCAACAATATGAAGAAAAAAAAATAAAAACTCACTTCCCTTATCGCTCCGTCCCCATCAATCCTTCTTCCAGATGCTGTACAATCTTTGACTCCTCTCCCTCAGCAGCATAAATTTCTCAGCAGTAAACAGCGCTTCTTCCCCTCCTTCTGAAGTATGTCCATAGATTTAAGCCTAATTATCTTCTTTAACCATGGAAATCCCCGCCATGCAGATTAGCGTCCGGGAGTCCTGGCCCTCGTATGTGCTCAGCCCAAGCTCCCCCCACTCCAAAAACAGTTGGAGTGGGTCTGGGGGCATCGCGGGCCAGCGGCCCCTCTCCGTAACCCCCGGAGAGGGTAGGGGGTTGCCATTTACTCCCCTAGCAACCGCCAAATTCCTTACGAAGGTCAGAGAGATGGAAAACAGGTCCGCCATTCCTGCAGGCGGAAACCGGAACCAGAGACTCAGTGTAAGTTTATTGGTCTAGCCAAGTTAATCAGAGACTCAGTGTAAGTTTATTGGTCTAGCCAAAGACCATGACAAACCTGCAGCAACAGTACCTGGCAATGAGACAGACACCGTCTCAGTGATCCTAACAACAGCTGTGTAAGGCAGCCCATATTGCAAAGCAGAAGCCGGGTTTGAAAGTCGAGCCACTTGCATCAGGCCCACCTAGTGGATTTGTGAGTCTTGAAATTGGGATTTTGGAGCTCGCACACTAATGGTGCAACTCTGTGCATGCCTACTCAGTGGTAGTCCGAGGAGCTTCCTCTCAGGTAACTGTGCACAGGTTTACAACACTTGCCTGTACACCAGACCAGCGGGAAACCAGTGATAGCAAAGCAACCGCTGATCAGCACAGTGTGGTGGAAAGGAGACATTTGAACACAAGACCTTGGCCCACACAAGAGCACCGACATCTGTTCAAAGCACTTCCACCCCTTTGCAGAAAAATCAATCTCCCCAGGGGTCTCTTTTCTCTTGCTAATTTCTAGCTAATCAGCAACAGAAAGCAATTGCATATCTTCCAACATTTCTCCGATATATCCCGTCCATCTGACTGGGTTGCCCCAGGCACTCTGGATGGCGTTCAGCAGATATGAAAACCTAATAAAACATTAAGCATTAAAGAAACTTCCCTATACAGGGCTGTCTTCAGATGACCTCTAAAGGTTGTATGGTTACTTACATCCTTGGCTTTGGGGGGGGGGTTTCATATAACTCCAGACCCTCCAACATTTCTCCAATGAAAATAGGGACGTCTTAAAGAAAAGTGGAACATTCTGGGATCAAATCTGAAACCGGGACAGCTTCTGTAAATTCAGGACTGTCTCTGGAAAATAGGGGCACTTAGAGCTCTGCAATTGCTGCTTAGGTAGAAAACGCTGTTCTTTCCCCAAAAAAGTGATATTTTTTTTCATCTACGGCAGCCTTCCCTAACCTGGGATTTACCCACACTTACCTTTCCTCTGCTCTTTCCAGGCATGGTCCCTGATTTATAGCTCCATGTCTCAATGCCCTTTTGTGTGTATTTTTGCTCCAGAGCTTTCCCCATGAAAACCCATTCTTTAAAGCTCACTTGGAGCAAATGTCAATCCACAGAAAACCCAAACTGACAGTTGCTCCAATTCATATTTAAAGAGCAGGTTTTCATGGGGAAAGCTTGGGGCAAAAAATAAAATAAAGCTCAGACAAAGCTTCCATATGGAAGGAAATCCATGCCAACATTTTTCAGAACACTCTCTCTCTCTCTCTCTCTCTCTCTCTCTCTCTCTCTCTCTGCCAAGTCACTGGTCATACACTCTTGGTGAGTACCATTAAAACACTCAAATGATCCTCTGCATGCTAAAGGTATAAATCCCTTTGATTAAGTGTCTGTGTTTTGGGGGCTGCCAACATTGCTGGCTCTATACATTTATTGCAAGGTATTCTGAAAAGCTCCCTTCTCTTGCCCTCATCATGTGAAGAAGGACAGTGGACTGGGAGAGAGAAAACAATTCCCCCACAAGTTATCTTTGCCCCAGAAATCCAGTTACCACCATCCTTTTCTATTCCTGTGGATAGAAGAAAAAATTGCTGCCTTTCTCATACTGCTACAATTCATGGACATTCAATGAAGCTGAATGTTGGGAGATTCCAAGTGGAAAAAAGGAAGTCTTTCATGCAGCGCACGGTTAAACTGTGGAACTCACTCCCACTGTCCTACCAAAGGCAGTGTTGGCTACCAACTTGGATGGCTTTAAATGGGGATTGGACCAATTCACGGAGGAGTTGACTGTCAACGGCTACAAGCCATGATGGCTATGCTCTGCCTCCACAGCTAGAGGCAGCAACACTTCCAATTACCAATTGCTGGAAACCACAAGAAGGGAGAGGGCTCTTGTGCTCATGCACTGCTTGCTGCTTCCCCACAGGCATCTGAGGGGCAACTGTGAGAACAGGATGCTGTGAGAACAAGATGGGCCATTGGCCTGATCCAGCTGGCTCTTACGTTCCTAAGAGAACCAATCTATTGTCCTTTCCCCCATAATACATATAGAAATAAGTGCAAGGATGAAACCCGAGGCTACAGCTTCAACCACTGAACAATCGAGCTCATTCTGAAGATAAGGAGGTGTCGCCCCCTCTGACCTTGCACACACAGACACACTTCAGGGCGAATGCTTGATTGAGTCTCCAGCACATTATGCAAGGAAATCTACCTGGAGTTCTTGCCATAGCTGGTTGAGGTACATGATGCAGGGAAACAAGCCAATCGTAGAGGAACTTGGGAGGGGCTCCACCTCCTCCTGCCTAGTTGAAAAAGGGGGAGAAAAGAGAGGCACACGGAGCCCCTGTTTGTCCATCAAGTTTCAAAGCTGCTCAAAATATGCTCTCACTTATCCTCTTGCATCCAGTTACACAACCCCCCCCCCAAGAAAGATTAAACTGCCATGCTGCAGGCAAAGGAGCTAAAGAAATCTCAGCCTGCTCCCCACATGCTGGCTCTTTTTTAAACCCTCCAGCTCTGCATGGGAAGAGCATACCTGTTTTTGCCAGGAACTGACTGACTTCCAGGACATAGCCTTCCCCCTCCTCAAACAGAAGAGTTTTTTTATGGGATTTCTCTGGACCATAAAATGAGGTGACCAGCAGGGCTCCAGGCCATTCCTAGTTGTGCAAAATGGGATTTTTCAACATTTGCCATATAGGAAGCTGCCTTATACTGAGTCAGACCTATTGGTCATCTAAGCTCAGTATTGTCAACACTAACTGTCAGCAGCTCTCTGGGGTTTCAGGCAGAAGTCTGTCCCTGCCCTACCTGGAGATGCCACTGGGGACAGAACCTGAGACCTTCTGCATGCAAAGCAGCTGCTCTAAGCACTGAGCTGCAGCTCTGCCCCTTTATCCATTCCTGCAGTGGCAAGCCATACCCAACCCAAATCCTTTTCCTACACAACTCTTAAAGGCAAAGCAGCAACACCTCGCTTTCCTTCTGGCTACCTTAACTTAAAAGATCAAGAGCTCTTTTGGAAGTCTTTATCCAGCCCTTTCACATGTTGTACTATAGGTTGTGAAACAGATGGTATAAGAAACTAGCCTCCACACCATCATCCTTAATCCTGCTTTCCTTATATTCCACAATTTCAGACTCAAGATAAATTAGCAATAACTATTATTCTTTCCAAAGCAGGACTGCATCCCAAGTGGTACTGTAATGAAACAATGTGCCACTTACATAATCACAACTCTTGGACTGTTTGAAAGATTCAGGCATAGATTGTCTATTTAGCCACCAGATTACCGTAGCATCACCTCAAAAGACACAAAGCTTTGTCTCTTGTCCATTTTTTATGCAAGGTGATGGGGCAATTTAGAATAGCTTTCCACAACATTCTGCTATCCAGATTATTATTATAATTTATTTATTAATTACCTTCTAAACCAGGCATCCCCAAACTTCGGCCCTCCAGATGTTTTGGACTACAATTCCCATCTTCCCTGACCACTGGTCCTGTTAGCTAGGGATCATGGGAGTTGTAGGACAAAACATCTGGAGGGCCGCAGTTTGGGGATGCCTGTTCCAAACCATCATTTCAGAAGTACAGGCAGTGCTCAATAGGAATGTTATTCCAGAGAACAGGGGTAGTCACACTAAAAGCCCTGCTCTGAGTTATGGTGGAACGGGCCTCTGAGATCTTTCAATTGTACAGGAGTGAGACACCTGCAGACTGCAGTGATCTACTGGGTGTAGAAGGGATAAGGCCTGGTTTTGTACAGAAACTTATATGCTAGTACCAACACTTTGAACTTGCCCCTGTAGCAAATTGGCAGCCAGTGCAAATTCTGGAAACAAGGTGTTATATGTTGGCAGTAGTTTCCCCCACAAGCAACCTAGCCACTGTGTTATCCAGATGCAGCCTCCAAACCAACCCCAACTTTTGGGTTTGGTTACAGCTCCCACTGTGCTGGCTGGGTCTGATAGAATCTGCCTACCAACACATCTGGAGGACACAAGGTTGGGGACGGCTGCTTTGGAATGTGGCCAACTGTCTGTGGTCTTTGATGCCAATACAACAATCAAGAGCATGCCATGTGAGTATAAGAGATACTGGGACACTGGCATGTAGAGAACCATGGGTGCAAATGCACAGCTTGTGCAAACGCCTGGAAATCATGGCCAATGCTGGCTTTGCTGCACAAATGTGACAGTCCACATACCAAGTGTCCAGATTCCTAAATAGAGTCCCTTCTTCATAGGAAATTCATTGTGTGTAAAGCAACATTGAACAACCATGGCATCTAAGGGTGTTCTGGTCCATCTTGGATTTTGTCATCATGGAGATGCAAAGACCAAGGTGATAAGAAAGGAGGCCTGGTGTGTGTTGGAGCTAACCTGAAGCAGGACACAGTCAGGACAGCCCTGGAGTTGCTGATTTCAGGACCAAGGCTAGTGACCTCGAAGCTGAGGCAAAAAGACAAGTTATCTCAGCATAGGCCTGGAACAACTACAATATTTTATTATCTGGTCAGCCTAAAAGTTCCACCCCCTCAGTGCTGCATCTGGCTAGCTTAAAATACCTTTTCAGATGCAGTTATTGGCATCTACTAGGAAGGAGAACCTGGGAGGGGGACTCCAGCTGTCATCATTGCTGACCATTGGCCATACTGCCTAAGGCCGATGGTCAGCATCTGGAAGTCCAGATCCTCACCCACAACACCCTCCACCTTTGCTACAATTCTAATCAGGCTCAACAAGCACTGATGTGTCCAGACAGGGGTATCCACGTTGGCCAACGTGATGCTCAGAGCTAGGAAATCGCCAAGATTTTGTGTCAGCCTGAAACATTGCCACAACAGCATCCGAGACCCAAGGGAGAGGTGAGGGAACAGGTTCCTTTTTTGCATGTCGAATCCTGAAACTCTGAAAGCCATTTCCAGCCCTTAAGAATGGGGGAGGCGGAGTGATCTCCCTTCATTTCGTTTGCTGCAGCTTCCTCTAGTGACACGTTTGGCTTTTGTGACACTTCCCTTAATTATGGCAACTGATGACAAAACCATCGTGACAAATGACTCAGCTCTTTTTTCGAGGGTGCAGCAAAGGAAGCCTGAAGCTGGCTTCCTCTGCTTCCTAAGGTATATCTGTTTGCGTGGGCACGACATGGGCAGTAAGTGGCTCTATGCCATTGGCCAGGCTGGGCTGAGATGGGAAGCATACAACAGAATGATTGCTCAGCCTTCCCTGTCACTTTGGTCTTGCTCATCAGAGAGAAGATGTGGCCGCCTCCTTCATGTTTGAAAAGAGTGACCAGGAGAGGCAACAGAATGACCTTCCCAAACCTTCTCCTCAGGCTGCCTTTCATTCATCCATCTCATTTGCATTACAATTCTCTTCATTAGGCCTGAGAGAATGTATAGCAAATCAATTAAAAAACAGGACTGGCTGAGACTGCAGCAAGCCAGTTCCTTCAGCAGATGCAACTGGGATTTAACTCACAGTGCTAGGCTGGGGGATCAGAATGATATGGGTTCAAATCCCAGTTTGGCTAGAAAGCCATATGGGGTGGCTTTGGGCAGTCATTGCCTCAGGGCAATGTGCACAGGGGGGTGAGGTAGGTACCAGGTGGGCAACTCTGGGAGCATTACCATCTTGCCCCCTTCCTCTCCTTGCTCAGCAAAAGCATTCTGAGCTCAGAAGGGAATCTCAATGGCAAAGCAGGTTTGCAGAGGAAGAGGCAGGCCCTCAGCTGCCAAGAAGTACGGGACTTAATAGCTGAAAACCAGCACTTCAGATTCTGCCCAGAGACACTGCAGAGCATTTCCAAAACTGGTGAGAGATGGTCCATCCAACCTCTTCTGGTCAGCAGTTCTGCAGCCTTAGTTTGCACCAGGAGAAGTTCCCAAGCCATCTCAAAGAAACCTCACATACAATGCATTAGTAGCATAGCTAGGCCATTGATGGCCACAGCCAGGCTATCTCAGTCCAGGAGGGGCTGCTCCTACAATACATCAGCCCAAGCTGGCGATGAGAGCCACTTTCCCCCACATAGGACACCTGAGCCTCTAAAGCATCTAAAGATGGTTGGGAAAATAAATGCCACTTTCATCTCTTCCTTGGTGACCCTCACATTGCTCCATGCTCCTCTTGAGTTTATTTTGCCAGACTGGAAAGTGTCCTGGGTATGTGACAATGCCTCTTGTTTGCCTGGATGGGGACCTGTGGGAATAAGCAGGTTGTCATCTTCATGGCTAGAGTGAAGTCCTTTGTGCAAAGCTAAAAGCCACAGGTGTTGTTCCTTCATGCCTCTGGCCTTGCCAACCTCTACTTTCGTAGAAGCATAGAATTGTAGAGTTGGAAAGTAGCCCCAAGGGTCATCTACTACAACCCCCCTGCAATGCGTGAATCACAGCTAAAGAATCCCTGACAGATGCCCATCCAACCTCTTTTGCAAAACCGCAAATGAAAGAGAGTCGACCACCTTCCATGGTAAGCTATTCCACTATTGAATAGCTCTTCGCATCAGAAAGTTCTTCCTAATAGTGTTAGTCAGAATATCCTTTTTTTGTAATTTGGGTCCATTGGTTTGGGTCCTGCCCTCTGGAGCAGCAGGGTAATCCCAGAGCAATCACAATCTTAGGAGAGACGATTTGGGAATTCTGAAGGTCAAGCAAGCAAGCAAGGATATGTTGCGGTCTGGGACAAATTGCCCAGGTGATGAGAAGTTGGTTCAGAATGGTGGGATGTAAAGAGAGGTATATAAATATAAACATTTTCAACTTCCTAGTTGTATTTTTCAACTTCCTAAACTGAAACTCAGAAGCTTCAGCTGAGGTGAAGCAGCTGAGGATTTTTCTAAGGAAAACCGAGTTTTGGCAAGGCAAAGAGATTTTTCCTGGCTGAATCACACATTTCTGGCTTGATTGACTATTGCAGGTCAATATTAAACAACAAAACTTAACCTCCATACAAATCAAGTACACCCACAATGTTCTTGCAAAGGGGCTTATGAGTACTGGCAGGCACTTACGCACGTTTTAAATGCTTTTGTTGATATTGCAATATTGTGATTATTATTTTAAAATTAAATAAACAGCTGCAAATAGTAATTAATGTCTTAATATACTTGAGCTGGTGCTCACCAGGGCTCAAGCTCCTAGAATTGCTTTTCAGGGTCAAGAACTCCTCCTGGAAAATGTGAAGTAAGGAATGAACATGTGCAGAGTGACTCTTCCTCATCTCCACTGATTAATCTCAACCAGTAACAGGGATTGTGGCTCGAACCAGGAACCCTGATAGATCAGACTGGACCGTCATCTAGTAGGACCTACCTGGGACTCAGAGCCCTATTCTGGTACAGAAAATACATAGTCTGCATTGCTCCCTCAAGACAAAGTTTTCCTCATGTGAGCGCTTGAGCAAACACTGACGGCAATTCCTTTCTTGCGGAAGTATTTCGCTGCACAAATTAATCTGGCATTGATGCACATCGAGGATATATATTTAGATATTTTCCCTAAGTTCATATATGCACTAATGAGGTCTGAACTGGCAGAGACTGACCAGGGGCCATGATGGATGTGGCTCAATGAAACAGTCATCCCAGTTTGCAGCAGCTGTGGAGAAAAGGTGGATTCCATATTAGGCAACATTAGGAAATAGATTGAAAATAATACTGCCACCATCATAATGCCTTTTTATATGTGGTGTGACTATGGAGTTCTAGTTGATACACCTCAAGAGGGATATTGTAGACACAGAAAGGTAGTCACTAAAATTATCAAGGGACCAGAGCAGCTCCCCTATGAGGAAAGATTACAACAATTCAGGCTTTTAAATTTGGATAAAAGGCGAGGGAGGGGCACAACAGCCATGTGTCCAAGACAGTGGTCTTCAACGATGGGTTTAGGACTCACTAGTGGGTCATGGTCTGATCTAAGGTTGGTCTCAACAGCAGCACTACTGCCATGCAAATATATGGAGAAAGATTAAGAAGTGGGTCCTCAAATGCATTTTGGGGTTAAAAGTGGGCCTTGAGTCTGAAAAGGGTTCTGGGTGTAGGATAATAATACACGGTGTGGGGAAAGTGGAAAGGGAGAAGTTCTCACACTTCCTCTCTCTCACACCCACACCCATTAATGTTCAGGGCAGACGACAGAAAGTGCTCTTTCACACAGCACGTAATTAAACTATGGAATTAACTCACAGAATATGTAGTAATGGCTACCAGTTCAGGTGGCTGTAAAAGAGGGTTTGGAAAATTCATAGAAGATAGGGCTACCAGCCATGATGCCCATGTACCACCTCCATTGCTGGAGGTGGGGTACCTCAGTTGCTGGGGAGATAGCAAGGAGGGAATATAACAGTTGTGCCCAGGTCCTTCTATTCCAGGTTCAGGTCCTGATATTCCAGGTTCGGCTTGCAGGCTTCCCAGAGGTATCTGGTGGACCACTGTGAGAACAGGGTGCTGGATAGATGAGCCTTTGGTATGATCCAGCAGGGCAAGTTCTGATGCCAACCTTTGGTCTAGAATTTGATACAGTCACCCATAGCCCTGATCTCATCTGGAGAGCCAGACTTCTAGGGCTGGCCTGAGCCCCACAGAGAAATGAATCACTGTGCTAATCCCAACACAGCCAGAGGCTTTTTGGTGGCCTTTATCAAGCCTGTTTCTTGGCTTCACTGTCCTTGCTGTGAAATGGGAATGATGGTGCCCTTTAACGCACAAGGGTGTCATCAAGCTAAACAAGGAAAGTCTGGTTTCTGCTTTGCTGTCAAAGCAGAAACCATTCTGCATCCATGCCTATCTGTAATTTCCACAATGCATACCATGCCCAAGTAAATAATTTGCTTTCATATCACATACATGCAGGTTTAAAATAACCCTTTAATTCTAGAGCGGTTTTGGCAGAGATGCATTTTGAAAGGTTACGTGAGTCATAATCCAATCCAAACAGCAGCAAAAGGAAGCTTAAGAAATCCAACCACCATAGGAGCACACCCGGGAGGAAACTCAGCTGGAGAGATACCATCCATTAGAGAGGGCAAGTACCACAAAATGCCCCATTCAGGGCACCTCTGAATTCGGCTGTCTTTTTATGGGGGGTTTCATGGTGTCACTTGAGCAAAAGAGCAAAATGCAAGAGCTTGTTTCTAGGTAGAAGCAGACAGTTGTTAGTAAGCAAGAGTAATGCAATTACCTGTCTTGAAGACAGTGTGGGAGCCAGAAGGGTAACAAACAACTGAGAGAGGGTGCCTGGGAGACAGCAGGATAGGAAGGGGTGATGGTGAGCAACAAGCATGCAGACTGAGCTTTTGCATTATGAAGACTAAGCCAAAGATGTCTTGCTTACATGCTTCCCATTGGGGTACCTGGTTGGCCACCGTGAGACGAAGATGCTGGACGAGATGTTCTTATGTTCAACATTCAGTGTAATCCTAAATTGGAAGACACAGATATACATTGAGGCAGGGGTGGAATGTTGAGGAGTGAGGTCAGAGGGCAAACATAATGCCTAAAGAAAAGACAATGACAATTATATCCAAGCAATATAGTCACAGTGGCTATAAACAAAATGCTGCTGGTGATGAAACAAACATTCTAGCATGGCTAAACTAAATGACATGAACAGTGGAATAAAAACTGAAAATCTCAATTCAAGCCACAAGTGACAGAACTGAATTTCCTGTTAAACTGCAATTCAGACCTTTCACACTGGAGTTTCCCTTTGATCCAACATGGCTCTTTTAAGAGACGGATTGGACTGTTCTGTGAGATTGAAATATTTTCCCACTGGTTTCTGAATATTGCCTTTCTGATGTGATTTGTGCCCACTTATTGTTTTGCTGAAAGCCTGACTTGTTTGTCTTGTGTAATCTGCTTTGCTGGCAGATTATATTGCATATAATCTACCATATATTTTGGAAGATGAGCAGGTGAATGAACACTCTGATGTCGTGGGTGACATTGCTAGGTTCTATAACAGTGTTGCCAGAGTAGATATGTGGGTAGAGCTGGAATCTGGGTCCATTGCAGGGCCTGGTTCTTATCTTTGTGTGTCTGGTATGTGGCCTGTTGTTGCTGGTGAGTAGCTAGTTTAAATTAGAGGTGGGGGAGACATCTGTAATAAATTAGAGGCTTACCTTCCCCCAAGGCTTAGGAAAGGGAAGAATTATTATCCTGATGGGCTTGATTATGATGTCATGAGCTTTTTGGGGGGGTGTCAGTCTGAATGATGCCCTAAGTCCCTTCCAGTTCTTGGGGTCCTGTACCCAGTGAGGGTTATACTCTAATGTAGGAGATTGCTGGACTGGTCAGAGAAGTTTCATTGTAAGACAATGACCTTAGCCAGCCACTTAAGTGTCCTCATCAGCATCCCAAAATAGTGAGCTAGGTTGCAAGTGGCTGTGCCTTCCAAGCTAATGGATGGGTCTTTCCTCCACACCACCTCTCCTAGCTGCTATGTAGGAGAACAATAGCCTGAATGGTCTGTTCTGTGCTGGATCTAAAGCTGCAAATAATGTAGAAGCATTATCTTTTTAGGGTGTTAGTGTTGTGAGCCCCTCCATCTTATGATCAGGATGTGTATATACATGTAAATAAAACAATATATCCTAAGGACAGCACATTCTTTACTGATCTTCATTCCAAGGAACCCAAATTTGGGTAAGCACTGGAACCCCTGGAGTCTCTTGCCACTCAGAGACTGGGGTGGCATGTAACTATTCACTGGAGTGGTTTCAACAAAGCCAATGGGTGACAGAGAGGCGTTACGCCATTTTCCATTATAGGTCTGTGTTGTTGTTGTTGTTGTTGTTGTTTAGTCGTGTCAGAATCTTCATGACCCCATGGACCAGAGCACGCCAGGGACTCCTGTCTTCCACTGCCTCCCACAGTTTGGTCAAACTCATGTTCGTAGCTTCAAGAACACTGTCCAACCATCCCATCCTCTGTCGTCCCCTTCTCCTTGTGCCCTCAATCTTTCCCAACATCAGTGTCTTTTCCAGGGAGTCTTCTCTTCTCATGAGGTGGCCAAAGTATTGTAGCCTCAGCTTCGGGGTCTGTCCTTCCAGTAAGCACTCAGGGCTGATTTCCTTAAGAATGGATAGGTTTGATCTTCTTGAAGTCCATGGGACTCTCAAGAGTCTTCTCCATCAGCATAATTCAGAAGCATCAATTCTTTGGCGATCAGCCTTCTTTATGGTCCAACTCTTGCTTCCATACATCACTACTGGGAAAACCATAGTTTTAACTATACGGACCTTTGTTGGCAAGGTGATATCTCTGCTTTTTAAGATGCTATCTAGGTTTGTCATTGCTTTTCTCCCAAGAAGCAGGTGTCTTTAAATTTTGTGAGGTCTATGCTACAGTGGATTATTCCTAGGCACCTGCCTGCTCTTACTAAACTGCTTTTTCACATCAATGGGTGGAGATTGTAGCCTAAGAAATAACTGATGCAAATCCTTAAGCTGTGAGCCTCTCTTTGATGAGTCAGAGCAGATGCAGTTGTATTTTAGGGCTTTGTTGCAGACAATGGATTTTGTAGCGTGTTCTGGGTGGGAGCTAGACGCATGTAGATGCACGTCCTTAGTAGAGTTCTGATATAAGGTTGAGCTTATACATCCATTTTTATGTCATTGCACAGTCATGTGCCGAAAGTGAGGCTGCCACCTGGATGGGTTTAGGCTCAGGTGGATGGTGAGGTGGAAGTTCTGGTGGAACAGCATAAGCACTTCCTGCCCTGTCCAAATGATAAGGATGTCATCAGAGGATCTCAGGTAGAGGAGAGGCTTTGGGGAACTGAGAAAACAAATGGTAGTTCCTTTTTTTAAAATATATTTTTATTAATTTTCCAATTAAAACCAATTATATCACATTCATTATTTCAAATTATACACATATATATATCAATCAAACCGAATGTTATGCCAAATCATCTAGAGAATTTTTTATTTGGGTTCCCATGCTTCAAGAAATTGGGGGTTCCTCGCAACCGTCCACTGCCGTCTTTTTTCTAAAGTTCAAATCGTCCTCCAAGTTCATAATAATCCAGATCTTCCCCTTACAGTCACATAGATGTTTTCCACTTTCAACCGATTGAGAAAACAAATGGTAGTTCCAAGCTAGCCATGAAAAGGTTAGCGGACTGTGAAGCCATGTCAACCTCTATGATAATGCTGCATATCTGGTGCTCCAACATAACTAGCCATCAAACTTCATACTTACCTATAATTACCTCAGTTTGGGGGAGAACAGGCATCTCCAACCTTGTATATGGTCACCTTAACTATTCTGAATCCTTACGGGCTGTCTGGAGAGTCAATGTGGTGTGGTAGTTAGAATGTCAGACCAGGACCTGGGAGACCAGGGTTCAAATCCCCATTCGGCCATGAAGCTCACTAGGTGACTTTGGGCCAATCACAGGGTTGCTGTGGGAATTAAATGAGGAGGGGGAGAACCGTGTAGGCCACTTTGTGAGTTCCTTGTAGAAAAATGTGGAGTGTAAGTGCAATAAATGAATATGCCTTTCATTTCCCTGTGACATCCCGGGGGGGGGGGCGACCCTATATTTATCTATCTCTATGCCTATTTAGGAGTACCTTTCACACATTTAATGAAGTGGACTCTAGTTCACAAAAGCTTATGCCATAATAAGACCATTGGTCTTACAGGGAAACAAAGGGCTCCAAGCAACATTGCTAGTCAACTAGCACTTTGATTTTCCTTCAGTCAAATGTAGTGAGATGGTACTCATATGATAGTACAGGAACACAGAAAGCTTCCTTATACCAGGTGAAACCAATAAGTATTTTCTACACTGACAGGAAGCAGCTGTCTGGGGCTCCAGACCATGTTCTCCTCTAGTCTTACCAGGAGATGCAGTGTCTTGAACCTGGGATCTTCTGCATGCAAAGCAGATGCTTTTTCACTGAGCTAGGGAACATAGGAAAGAACATAGGAAGCTGCCTTATATAGTCAGCCCATTGGTCTATCTAGCTCTATATTGCCTACACTGATGGGCAGCGGCTCTGCAGCATTTCAGCTGGGGGTCTACCCCAGCCCTACCTGAAGATGCTGGTTGTTGAGCCTGGAACCTATTGTATGAAAAGCAGTTGTTCTATCCCTGAGCTATAGTCCTTCGCCACAGCAGCTTGATAAACCTGTGGGAAAGTTTTTGTGGGTGTTATGGGAGAGAAGTGTGTGTTTGTGTGCGTGCACATGCCTGCGTGTGCATACTTTGGGTGCCTTGCTTGTGTGCGTGAGGGGGGGGGGATTGAGTTCCCTGGAAAGCCAACCCACCCCCCGCCTCTAACTCGCATGTAATCAGCCACTTTTCTACCTTCTCCTCGGCTCGGTTCTTCCTTCCAGGCAGCTGTGCGATCTCTGCATCACTCGCTTCCAGTAGTTTGGGAGGGACATGGGCAGCTGGGAAAAGCAGCTGCTCACCAGTCCGAGTGTCAAAGCTCAGCTGCAGGCAGCGGCGGCGGCAGCAGGAACAAGAGCAGCAGCAGCAGGGAAGCGCCTCGCCTGCTGATGGGAGCAGCCATCCTCCTCCTCCACTTCCTTCACCAAAAAGTTCCAGCAGAATCCCTCCTGGAGAGCGCCGGAGGCGAGTGGGAGGCGCCTCCTTACATCACAGGGAGCCGGAGTCTAGAATCGCGGGAGCTGTCCACTTCAGCACCACCACACTCCAGGGCACGGGCAGGCGCGCGGGGAGCTGTCCGCTTCAGCACCGCGGCGCCGGAGCGGGCGGCGGCAGCAGCAGCAGCTGAAAGGAAGCGGCCCTCTCCAGCCCAAGGAGCCCACCCACCCCGCTGCTTGGCTGGGGGGAATCCATCCCTCCAGCGCCGAGCTGGGGGCGGGCCTGCTCAGCACCACAGGGGACCCGGGAGTGACTTCCTTTTCCAGTCGCGGGCTCCGCACCTCTGGCAGTTTTCGCCGCCGCGGCCGCCGCGGCCGCCTTTGCTTGTCGCTTCAGAGACGGGGAGGGGGCTTGGGGCGATCTCCTCTTCTCTCCATCGCCAGTCGTGGGGGATATTTCCACCCAGCTGCTTTTAAAGCACCTATTTCTGTCTATTCCCCCCGCATCCTCTCTCCCACCTCTTCCTCTCTCTAGCACACACACGCAGAAACACACCGTGTTGATCTCGAGCTCTTTGGAATTATTTATTTATTTATTTGCTCTTGTGACAGGCGTCTGGCTCTCCCAGGCTGAACGAAGGACAAGCCGCACGCCTCTGAGCCCGGCGTGCGGGGTCTAGATCGGGGATGAGCAGCAGGCGCCTGGCTGGATCTCAGCCTCATGCTCCATCCAAGAGGGGAAGGGAGGAGATCCCTCGAAACGAAGAAGACCAGCACCTGAGGAGCCCGCGGGGTCCCCCTCCTCTGGTGTGGAGAGCCCGGTTTGTGTAGAGAAGGGGCAGCCCTTCCCCTGCATGCCTCCGGCCCCCTAGCTCCAAGGGAGTGTGAGCGACACCTTTGCCTTCTTTCTCCCTCTGCCTTGCCTTCCCCTCCGGTTGGCTGTCCACGATACCATGCATCATTATGAGGATGTGTGACAGAGGTATCCAGATGCTGATCACCACCCTGGGAGCCTTTGCAGCGTTCAGCCTCATGACCATCGCGGTGGGCACAGACTATTGGCTGTATTCCAGGGGTGTGTGCAGGACTAAGTCCACAAACGACAATGACACCAGCAGGAAAAACGAAGAAGTCATGACCCACTCGGGCTTGTGGAGGACCTGCTGCTTGGAAGGTATTGAAACCCAACTCTTTGTTGCCAGCTCTGGGCTCTCCTCCTCTTTCGGAAGTGAGCTGGGATGGGGTGAAGGGAGGACTGGACTGCTAGGACTAATGTTGTAGCACTGTCAGGGGAAGTGGTGTTGCTTCCATGGGGAAAGTTTGGCTTTGCCTGAGAGATGCAGAGAAAACCCACAGCCCTAGAAACTTCCCTTTGGGCCCTTAGAGTCTCAAGCCTTTGCCTGGGTCTGTTTCTAGCTTTGGACTCTGCTCTGACTTCTTTTTGGCTAAACATTGGAGTGTGGGTCTCAGGACACAACCCAGAGATGGGAAAGGGCTGTTGCACACTTGTGGGCTTCAGACTGGGACATTTGGTTGGCTACTGTGTGAGAACAAGATGTTAGAATAGGTGGATCCAGCTGCAGGGATCTTCTGATGCTCTTTCAGTGTCCTGCTCCATTATTACATGTCTGTATGTTACAATCTATGCCAGGCAGACAGGCAAGCATTAGATGGTCAGGAGAGTGGTAATAGCAAAGCCAAGCCCTGCCCATTGAGAGAGTAGGAAGGGTTGAGATAGTAGGGAGAATATATTTTCATGCATGCTTTGACTCCTGCAAAGATGGGACTAGAATTTGTGCCGCAGGGTAGGCTGAGTGACTGTTTTCTCTGACCAGGGCTCACTTGTTGCAGAGGTGTGTGTGTGCGCATTTAACAAAAGGTTCCTTGGGAAACTGATCATGAACCAAATGACCGTTGAGCAAGTCGAGGTTTTGTTTTGTTTTGTTTTTAGTGTTGTGGTGTTTTAGTTAACCCTCCTTGGCTGTGGAGATGGTGTGGGCATTCAAGGAGTGTTATTAGGCAATGACAAATACCAGCATCCAAAGGAGCACTTGGATTCTGGATTTCTCCCTTTGTGTTATTGAATGTCACCTTCATTAAGATCATGGTGTGAAACTGGGAGGCTACAGTAGGACTTCTACAATATGGCAGGAACACTTTACACTGTTTTTCCTTCCTTCCTTCCTTCCTTCCTTCCTTCCTTCCTTCCTTCCTTGGTCTCCCTCACACTCAGTTTATCCTGTTGTCACAATAGTTATCTGTATGTTACGAGAGAAAGTGATTTAAGCCACATACGTGAATAATCCCAGGAGCTACATTGTGTTCCCCACCACCACCATTCCCCACAAGCAAGACTAAGTAGACTAGCACAGCTGCAGGTTTTTTAAAATGAGCTAATCCCCACCCCCACCCCACCCTTCTCTCTGTTTCAAGCCACAGAGGTTTGGAGTCTTTCTCTGTCTTTACGCACTGTTGCAAGAGAATGCTGATGTGGTCCATTAGCCTGGTGGTCCTCAAACTTCCAGAGAGCTGGGCCAAAAAGGAAGCCAAATTTATCTCTCAAGCTGCCTGTTATCAGGAGCTTCAGTGAGTCATCAGGGAAGTGTTCCATGTCTCTGCCCACTAGTCTTTAACCGCTCTCCCCCCCCCCCCAACTTGTGTAGGTGGATAAATGCAAAGATCCCACTCTTTGGCAACTGCTGCATGAAGCGATGTGGGGAGAGGGTGTTCTCACTGCCCACAGTCCCCTGTCAATGCCTCCTCCCTGTGTGTATCCCCCATCCAGAAAACCTACTCTAACTTATATATAGTCTTGGCTCAGCCTTCCTCATATCTTTCTGTAGAAGCTTCAGTTCACCTTTTGCAGATGATCATTGCTCCAGATGGGCCATGTGAAGAGGTCCATTGAAGGGACAGACTGTCTGGTGTCTATGAGAAAGAGGCAGGCAGCTCAGTCCAAGGTCAATGGGTAGTCAGGCTAAGGAAGGTCATGAGAGTGAAGGGTGGAGGGGTGGTGGGGCTGGTGGGAGTTCAACCATCCTTCTCACCCCTATGCCAGAACATGAAACAAGGCACACTCCTTTTGCCTGGAGCAACTGATGGTCATTCTGTAAGCCAAGGACTTAAGAGAGACAGAATTCTTCTGCAACCCAAAATGTCCAAAGGGGGGAGGGGAATAAAAATGGAAAGGAGGGAGTCACAAACATTAGTTGGTCCAATATTTATTTATTTATTTAGACAATTTGGCCCACCCCCCAAAAAACCCCACTTTTTGTCTCAAAAAGGCACACAAGGTGACTATATAATCTCAGTCTCAGTTCCTTACACTGGACCAAGCTGAGCACATTCACACAGCATCCAAATTGCTCTCAGGGGAGAGAAATTGAGACAAGCTCTCATGATCATCACCTCAAGAGTCCCAAATACCTGAGTCTTTGGCATCCACAGTACTCACCACCAAGGCTAATTCTATTGTTCTTGGTGGTAACTGATGCTCCAAGATTTGGTTTTAGCAGTAGTACGTCTCTAGGAGATAGATATTTTCAGGATGCGCCTTATTTCTGTTGTTGCGAGTTGTTTTAAACTGTTTAAACTGTTGCAACCATCTCAGTGACTTTAGGGTAAAGGGAGGATAGTGTTGATGATGTCCCATTTTTCTAGAGACAGAAAATTATGGGGAGGCATCACTTGGGCCTGCGTCACAACGTGGGTGCCTTGGAGCTTAAGAGTGGCTCCAACAGGCATGTTGGGCAGTAACTTTCTTCTGATTGCAGCGGTTGCTTCTGTTGCCATCAAATGCTGTGTCGATTTAACACCTGGCTGTGAATGGCTTTCTGGCTGCCCAGTGCTTCATTAGCCTCCTTGTTATGCATCTCTGGACTGGGAAATTATCTGGCTCCGTTGATCAATGGAAGGATCTGCCTGCTTCGAATGTGATGCTCAGAGACCTGAGTAGAAAGACTGAGAGGCGATTTCTCTTTCCCCTTTCCTCTCATGCTTATGTAGTTTGGAATATATTTGATTTACAAGAATGGGATACAGACGCCATCCCTATGTTGCAAATGGTACTATGTGTGTGTAGGGGGCTTTATTTCAAATCTCAACTCAGGCAAGAGCTTGCTAGGTGTCATTAAGTCAGATGTCGAAAGGCAGATTAGAGTGTTGGACTAGGGCCTGGGAGAGAGAGACCAGTGTTCGAAACCCTGCTAAGCCATGAAGCTCACTGGGTGACCTTGGGCCATTCACTGTTTCTCAGACCCACCAACCTCATAGGGCTGTTGTGGGCATAAAATGTGGAGGAGGAAAACTATGCAAGCCACATTGAACTGGAAAAGGTGGGATAGAAATGCAGTAAATAAATTTAAAAGTAATGAAATGGTTTGAGCGACAACGCTCATCAGCCCTGACTATGGGCTGTGCTGCATGAGATTGGTAGGAATTATCCAAAACACAGAGGTGGGTGGGAAACAAAGCTGAGAGTGGCTGCCTTAGGCAACCTGCCCATTCTTGGTGCAATATAGGGATGATGATAATATCAGACTACTTTTCAGGGTAGTTGTAAAGGACTGCTGAGCTGCTGTATGTGGAGTGCTGTGAACACCTTCAATGTTTATGTAAATTAACAGTAAATATTATGATGATGATTTTATTTTATCTCCATGGGAGCAAGCAAAAGATATCCAAACTCAAACAGGTGTCGGGAAGCTCAAGGTCATTCCTGAACATAGCTGCCAAGTTATCCCTTTTTTTAAGGGAAATTCCATTATGCTGAATAGGCTTCCTCACGAGAAAAGGGAAAACTTGGCAGCTATGTTCCTGAAAGAGCTAGCTGCTCTTCCATGTGTAATTCCTACCTAAAATGGGAGACACTTTGAGGCTTAAGCTAGAGAGTGTGGATTAATACTTCTTCCAATATTTAAACAGAGTGGATTCAAAATTATCCTCCCTTCATCCCCCACTACAAAAGCATTGAGGCTTCAAACAATGCAATAGAGTTGCCAACTTTTGAAGCCGTCTCTGTAGCTCTGCCTTTAATGGATGTGAGCAGCCTAATCTGCCGATTCCTGCAGATCCAGTGCCTGTTAAAGGCACAGGAGCAAGCCAGGCCTCCTTTTCTCCCTTGCCCTTACACTACAATCAATGGCCAGTTGTTGACAACCCAGCAATGTTGAAGAAGGCTAGCTCGCAGGCACCCACTTGCCCTTTGCCTGGGAGTTTGCTTTGTGATCTGCTGGCTGGTGTGGCGCTCGAAGAGCCGCAGTTTCCTCCAGCAAAATTTGAGCAGCAGAGCAGCAAAACTGTACAAAGGGAGAGGTGGGGACAATTTGCCCCCTCCTTTCCCAACTGAGCTTCCCATGAAAGGGTCAAGTACGTAGCTGGTGGGAGAGTCCATTGGATCTGGTTCTTGAAGCCAAGGATACCTGAAGTACAGAGATGCTCCTGCTGAAGACGAGAAGCACATGGCAATCAGGGGCTTCTCTAAGAAATCATCTGGGTGTATTCTCAGGTATAAAATCCCAGTGCTAGCTAGCTCACTGTTCCAGATAGCCTTTAATAGTGATTCAAAAGAGGTGCAGAGAACAGGGATGGTGAACCCTACGGCCCTCCAGGTGTTGCTGAACTCTCATCAGCACCAGCTAGTGTGGCCAGTTTTTCAGAGAGAATGGGATTTGTAGCCCTTGCCCGTGCTGCAGGCAGTAATGAGTTACAGTACAATGGCTAAATGGAGCTTCGATGAACAGAAGGAGTCTACCTGTGAACCTCAGGTTCTGGAAACAAACATTGTATCCATGTGTTACGTGCAGGTTTCTCAGAAGCTTCTGATTGGATGAATGCAGGACTAGATTGAACTTTGGTCTTTTTCGTTCAATATTACTCCCATGTCAGGAACTCTTATCATCGTGATTTCTCTGGGTACCATGAGCATTAATAACACTGAGAGAGGGAGAAAGGAACACACACACACAGAGAGAGAGACTTCCTTTGTTGAAGATGCCTGTGTCTGCAGTATCCACATTTCTGAATTTTAAAATGTGTTACATCCAGTGTCTGACTCCTAGTGCTCTAAATGTTGGCGCTCAAAGAGTCAGCACCCACAGATCTAGTAACCATTCGCATGAGAGGGGCATAGTTATGCTTTTGCATTGAAAGAAGAGCACTCTGTACCTGCCCAAGGTCACTGATTCTTTCACAAGCTCCCCGGCTGCTGGACGCGAAATAAAATAAAATAAAAGCTCCATGTTGCTCCTCTACTCCCATCAACCGTTCAGATGAACATCACAAACTATTTGCATGTCCGGCAGAAAATTCACCTGCACTTGGAAGCCAGCCAGAATGACCAGGAGAAATTACATCATGAGGAGCAAATGAGGCAATTGGGGAGCATATGAACCCCCCAAAAAACCATCCCAGTATAGAGGAACCCTGTCATTGCAGGACCTGATGCAGTTTAATTAAGGGATTGAGGTGGAGGACTGAATAATAATAATAATAGGAATAAGATGCATGTGAAAATGTTGTTACCACACACACCATGGTGGTGCTACTGCTGTCAAGCCTGTGGTTAAGCTAGTATTACACACACGGGGGAGGGGGAAATTGCAGTACCTCAGGGACCCAGGTGGCACTGTGGGTTAAACTACAGAGTCTAGGGCTTGCTGATCAGAAGGTCGGTGGTTCAAATCCCTGCAACGGGGTGAGCTCCCGTTGCTCGGTCCCAGCTCCTGCCTACCTAGCAGTTCGAAAGCACATCAAAGTGCAAGTAGATAAATAGGGACCACTCCGGTGGGAAGGTAAACGGTGTTTCCGTGCGCTGCTCTGGTTCGCCAGAAGCAGCTTTGTCATGCTGGCCACATGACCCGGAAGCTGTCTGCGGACAAACGCCGGCTCCCTTGGCCTATAGAGTGAGATGAGCGCCGCAACCCCAGAGTCGGACACGACTGGACCTGATGGTCAGGGGGCCCTTTACCCTTTACCTTTTAAAGTACCTCCAGTGGAAAGGAATGTCGTTCAGTGGCAGAGTATCTGATTTACATGCAGTGTGTCCAGCGTTCAATCCCTGATATCTCCAGTTGGATCTGAAAGAGACGCCCTGAAGGAAAGAGAGCAGCACCCTGCCTAGAGAGACACTGCCGGTCAGTGTAGACAATACTGAGCTCAATGGACCAAATGGTCTGACTCAGGATAAGGCAACTTCCAATGTTCCTAATGCTTGGAAAATTCAGTACCAATAGACTGGTAGCTATTTTGTTGTACTTATTCCCGTAATGATTTTTCACCCAGTCTCCATCACAACTGATCTCAAGGTGGGTGAAAATTCCCTCAATGTACAGGACAAATCTATTTAACAACGAAGGCACGTAAAGCCACCTGGATCCCTGACCCACCTACCTTACATGCAGAAGATCCCAACGGCATCTCTAGGGTTGGGGAACTTGCCTGAAACCCCAAAGTGCTGCTGCCCATCACTGCCAACAGTACTGAGCTAGATGGGCCATAGGAAGGCAGCTTCCTATGACCCCAAGTTCTTGCAGCTACAGATCCTTAAGAACAACAGATTCTCTTTCAGAACTCCAACAATAATATGGATTAAAATGAGTGTCCCCAAATGCCTCAGCAAAGAAATGGGGTTTTGCCTGGAGCTGGAATAAAAAGAAAGAGTCCATGGAGGGCATTCTACAAGCCAGGGGCCACCACCGATAGGATCCTTATCTGGCTCAGAAAAAGGCTTAATTCTTCCACTGCAGGGTTTCAAAGAGCTTAACCCTGACTAGATCAGCACTGTGCTCTTGTACTCTGTTGCAGGGATATAGACGTCTATTGTTGTGTAGCAAGGGTGTTTTTTTATATAAAAAAAAACTGAACCAGTTTTTATATCATTGCAGAAAGACATTTTTTTAGTATTTTTTAAAATAATTGAAATATTACAACAGTTCATTCAGCTTTTCTATCTCTATTATGAAGCACTGCACTTTTGCGTTCATTGGGTCAAATAGTTCAGTTATTCCGATTATTTCAATGAAACATTGAACTAAACTCAAAGAAGCCTCCGTATGTATTTGTGATATTATTCATTATGAATTTATATAGCCGCCTCATGGAAATGCATCTAGATGCAAGAATTATCCTTGGCATTCTCTGAAAAAACAATATAGTTCGGATTCTGTCCAAAATATACACAGTGGTACCTCTGGTTACGTGCGTAATTCGTTCCAGAGGTCCATTCTTAACCTGAAACCGTTTTTAACCTGAGGTACTACTTTAGCTAATGCGGCCTCGCTCTCACCCATAGCTGCCAAGTCCTGGTTAGAAATCCAGGACTTGCAAGTCCAGACATGCGTATAAGCAACTTCCGGTGCCGGCGCTGCCCAATTTCCAGTGCCCAGACATGGGCAGAGTGGCACTGGAAGAAATCCGGGGGAATTACGGGATATTTCGCCATTCGGGATGACAGTGGGAAATGGCTTTAAAAACGGGTGTTTCCCGGGCAAAACGGGAGACTTGGCAGCTATGCTGCCACCGTGCTGCTGCCACACAATTTCTGTTCTCATCCTGAGGTAAAGTTCTTAACCCCAGGTACTACTTCTGGGTTAGCGGAGTCTGTAACCCAAAGTGTTTGTAACCTGAGGTGTTTGTAACCCGAGGTACCATTGTAGGGGGGAAAGTAGATGCTGTTAGTTTTATTGAAACATGCTGTCTAAAATCTCTTCATGGAAAAATATTAGTGATTTTTAATTTTTTTGGGGGGGGATCACCACATATTTTGGCCAATAGTACTTTTTGAATTGTTTGCAGATTTAGTGTTATATATCAGTTTGAAGCTTCAGATCAGGCTTCCTCAACCTCGGCCCTCCAGATATTTTTGGCCTACAACTCCCATGATCCCTAGCTAGCAGGACCAGTGGTCAGGGATGATGGGAATTGTAGTCTCAAAACATCTGGAGGGCCAAGATTGAGGAAGCCTGCTTCAGATGCACCCCTTCAGATCGCTTTTGATTCATTCTTTTGTCTAAATGACTGAGTGAGAGAGTAGGGAGGGATTTATATGAAAGCAAATGGGGGGGGGAATGTGGCAACATCAAAAGGAATAGAATTTTCCAATATGTGGTTTTTGGGAAGCTATTTGTATGCAATGGAGTCAGCAGCCTTCCTCAAATTGGTATCCTCCAGATATTTTGGACTACAACTCCCATCTGGCATAGTCAGGTTGGTCTGTAGAATACTGGGTCTGATGGGAACATTGCTCTCTGGCTGTGGCTGATGGGAGATTGGTTTATGCATTGATTGATTGATTGATTGATAGATGCATTTGTATCCCACCTTTTCGTCCTCCACTGACTTTAAGGTGGCATACTTAGTTCTCCCCCCCCACCTCATTTAATTTGCACAACAATGCTATGAGGCAGGTTAGGCTGAGAGGCATTGTTTGGCCCCCAAGATCACCCAGTGAGCTCCGTGGATGAAGGGGGGGATTGAACCCTGGACTCTCCAAGCTCTTAGTCCAGCACTCTAGCCACACCACCACACTAGTTCTCTTTTAGCTATCAGCCTCATCTTAATAAAACCCCTCTTGCTTTGCAGATATACTAGGTGAGCACCATGGATTTAGTAGTTATTAAGTGCTGGTCTCGCATTTCTTCCTAGCCATTGGTGTTCATTTTATTTTAAAATGTAATAGAATTTATAGAGGATCTAACTGCAAAGTGTATCCAGCTATAGTATTTATATGGATTACAACCCCCCCCCCAAAAAAAGAGTCTAGTAATTTTTCACAGATGTAGCATGCAGGCATTGCCCACACTTCCAACCTGTGTTCTTGGCATTAAGAAATATTTACTATTTCCCCCAAAAGACATATAGTCAGATACCAGCATTACAATATTCTGAATATAAGATATATTGAAATAAACTTATTTCAAGTTGATTCCCCCCCCCTAATGGGACAAGGAGCTTTCAAACATCCAGAGTTGTGGCTACATAATTCTAGACTTAATTGTCTTGCAGGAGCCCCCCCCCCTTTATTATGATTATGATTATTAAAGATTTTCTTGGTTTACAAAAATATGTGCAATGTCTCTCGTAACATTTTACAAATCAGTTTCATTTGTTGAGACATTGGGAAGAAGAGGGGGAAAGAGGTAGTTGGGGGAAGATGGGTGGGGGTGGGGTCGGGTGACGATGTTTCTATTTTACTTAATATGTGGGGGGGGGTTGTTAGCGTCGCTTGTGCAGGTTCTCTGCTGTTTGCTTGTGTCCCTTTGGTGGTGAGAGATGTTGGGGTTGGCCT
This sequence comes from Zootoca vivipara, assembly GCF_963506605.1. Classification (NCBI taxonomy): domain Eukaryota; kingdom Metazoa; phylum Chordata; class Lepidosauria; order Squamata; family Lacertidae; genus Zootoca; species Zootoca vivipara. Next base: position 29,645,593 of record NC_083289.1, on the reverse strand, counting down.
AGGATATGGTTGTTCATTTGTGGTTGGCTGTGGTGGTCTTTGTTTCATGTGTGAGTGGGGTGGGTGGGTGTTTTGGATCAGGTTAGCCATATTGATTTGTATGCTGTTGGTGGATTTTTGTCATTGTCTTGTTGGGTTGTGTATGTGATAAAGGGGAGCCATACCGGGGTGAAGCCATCTTCTTCTATTTGTCCCTGTGTCAGTTTTAGCTTATGGGTTAATTTTTCTAGCAAGGTTGTTTCCCATACGGTACTATCTGGTACCATTGGGCCATGCTTACTCCTGACAGGTTTTTCCAGCATCTGGTTATGGTGTTGAGATCCCCTTTCTATGGGATATGACTACATTACACACATTTCCCCATTCCCCATTCCCTGCCATGTCATTCCATGTTTTTGCATTTCGTTTTACCTCAAGACTTGAGGTGCAAATGCAGCCCCCCGCGCCTCTCTATCTGGCCATCAGAACTCTCCCCAAGGCACAACCCTTGCCGGCCACGAGTGGCTTTGCCTGGCTCTGATGTGTCCTTGAACTCTAATAACACCTCTTCCTTGTCTGGATAGAAGATAGAGTGTGGTGGGTCAGTGTGTGTAGAAACTAGCCCATTGTACAAAGGTAAAATGCTCATTCATTGTTCTGCACCCTTTCCCTTCTTGCTCCACCTACCACAGGCATCTGGCCCTTGGAAAGTTGCTCAGAAGGCAATGTGGCCCTTGGCCTGAAGAGGGATCCCTGTCCCTGGAGGATACCACTGGTGCACATTCAGTTCTCTGGTTGGAGTGGTGTGGGTCTATAGGAATGTGGTTGTCAGAGGTCCTTGCCATATATACCAGCCCTTCCGTCGCTGAATTTTCCTCTGGCATCTCCCCAGCCCCAAGCTAAAGTTCCAGGGGGGAGAACCCTTTTGCTTTGGGCTTCCGCCATGAAATTATTATCGCTTTTATTTTTGATTGATTTGCACAATGCCGTTCTAATCACACGCTCAAAATGTTGTACAGTAAAGCCAAATCTTGAAAACAGCAGGAAAGATCACCTGCCACTAGCGAAGCAGTTAACCAGCCTCAAGCACCCCAGGAAAAGCCCTAGCAGAGGCCCAATATTATCCACTGTTTGGGCTATAATGAACCAGAACTTGACACGGATCCAGGCTTTGGGGGGGCATGGAAGGTGCCAGCGGGAATCCAGACTCACTCCTTTGATTAAGGCAGCCTCCCGCTGGGCTGAAGAACAGCTCCTGCCCGATAACTAGCGCCTTATCCCTTTGCTCATGTATATTGACAGAACTCAGCAATGGGTCAATAACAGGCTGCCAGTTCGGCGTCTGCTTGAAGACACACGATCTGAGATTTCTCCATAGCATTTTGAAAGATGGAGGAGCAGCGGAAGACACAGCAGCCTGCCAGATTGCTCTGGCCTTTTCAGGCAGGCTGACAACTCCTGGAACATTTCTGATGACACTCCATCACCGCTGCTTCCTCTAATGAGTGTCAAAGAGTTTGGGAACAAAACGGGCCCACCACCCAAAAACAGGAGGGCACCACAGGGCTCCTGTTCCAGGCAGACTTTTAGCAGGTGGGCATACATGACAACATTTCATTTTCTCAAATGTTTAGAGTCTTCTTGTTTTAAATCCTCTTTCTCCCTTTCTTTCTTTCTTTCTTTCTTTCTTTCTTTCTTTCTTTCTCTCTCTCTCTCTCTCTCTCTCTCTCTCTTCCTTTTTCTTTCTTCCCTATAAAATTCAAATGATAGCCAGAGGTATATACTCCAAGTTTTGCCTAATGGGCAGGGATGGTGTTATGTACTGAGCTGAATCCTAGAACAATAGGATTCAGAATCAGCGGGAGCTACCCAATCCAACTCCAGGTGGAAGTGAATCCGCAACCTGATTGGCCTGCTGGAGCAGCCAATCAGGCGGCTGGCAGAAGCGAATCTGCTACCTGATTGGCCTGTAGGAGCAGCCAATCAGGCTGCAGGCAGAAGTCAATCCACAATATAATTGGCCCACAGGTGTAGCCCTGAAGTAGCCAATCACGCAAGGCCCATTGTGTAAATAATGTATATAAGCAGATGGTTTTGGAAAAGAGCCATTCTTCTTCTCCTCTTCTCCTTGATGACTATGAGCTGAATAAAGAGCATGAAATTCACTCTCGACTCCGAGTACATTTCACTGGCGACGAAGGTGGGATCCTGCTGAGCTGACCGCCACCACGCACTGCACCGCAGCACCGCCACCTGCTGCACCGCTGCATCGCACTGTGCATCCAGGCTTCAGCTCCAGGACCCAAGGAACCCAGAATGGCAACCGACAGCAGCTTCTCGCCATCCAAACCAGCATCAGGAGACTGGGAAGGGTACGCCGCCCGTTTCAACTTCCTCCTGCAAGCGAAAGAAGTCACCAACGATGCCATGAAGAGGGCAACATTCTTCAGCGTCTGTGGAGAGGAGACGTTTGAAATCGCCCGGGCTCTCCTTGCACCTAGAGATGTCGCTACCGTCTCTTACAAAACAATAATGGAACGGCTGAAGGAGCACTTCTCACCACAGCCCTCGGTGGTAGCTTGCCGAAATGCCTTCTACGCAAAGCGGCAAGCCCCGGGGGAAACCATAACTGGGTTTGTGACCTCCCTCCGCCAAGCCGCCCGGCTATGCAACTTCTCAGAGTTGGAGAACATGCTTCGTGACCGCCTCGTCGGTGGCCTGAGGGACGAGATGTTGCAACGACGCCTCTACGCCAAAAAAGACCTCACGTTCCAGATTGCTCTGGAGGAAGCCCTGGCAACCGAAGCCGCCGAGAGGTCAACGCAAGAGGCACGACCGGCCCCGCCATCCCAACCGAGGGTCTACCACGAAGACCTCACCGACGAATCCGAATCTGACAGGGAGGAAGTACACCGAGTACAGCGGCGCACTCAAGCAGCACACACACCACAGCAGCCTCGACGAGAAGGAGGGAACTGTGCAAGCTGCGGGGAGAACCACGAGAGGAGGACCTGTCGTTTCCGCAACGCAGAGTGCAGGCAGTGCAGAAAATTGGGACACATCGCCCGGGTGTGTCGGGCTCGACTCACCCGTCGACAAGCATCAGATGACCGACCCAGGAGCCCCAGGTCACACGGCACCATGCACCAAGGCAACTCGACGGAGATCACGGACTACCAGGTATTCCAGTTGCCCCATCCCAGCACAGAGAAAATTTATATAGAGGTACAGATAGAGGGAGCCCCATGCCGCATGGAGCTGGACACGGGTTCAACTCTATCCATAATCTCGGCCCGAACATTAAGGGAACTGTGCCCTAATGGGGGTCCCAAACTAAGGCCGGCCCCATTCACCCTCCGGGACTTCCAGAAACGTAAGGTCCCTACAATGGGGGTGGGGACCTTCAGGGTGCAATATCGAGGGCGAAAGCAACAATTGGACTTGCTGGTAGTTAAGGGCCCCTACGTTAGCTTACTGGGACTGGCATGGTTTGGACCTCTGGGGCTAGCCGTTACCGGGGTGAACCGCACTAGCTTACAAGTGGACGTGGACGCCATATGCAAAGAGTTTCCAGGGGTTTTCGATGGGGCATTGGGACGATATACAGGACCCCCCATTGCCCTACAGCTAGACCCCGCTGTACGACCCATCAGGCACAAGGCCTGCCGGGTCCCGTTCGCCCTGAAACCCCGCATAGACGAGGAATTGGACCGGCTCGTGGAGCAAGGAGTACTGGAGCCGGTGCCCAACGCCCCCTGGGAAACTCCAATTGTCACACCCGTCAAGCCTAACGGTTCGGTCCGCATCTGTGCAGACTACAAATGCACCATAAACAAGGCTCTCACGGCCCATGCATACCCAGTGCCAGTGGTCAGCCATGTCCTCGCCACCCTGGCTGGGTCAAAAATCTTTGGCAAACTGGACTTGGCCCAAGCGTATCAACAGTTGCCTGTGGACGAAGCCACAGCAGAGGCTCAGACGATTGTGACGCACAGAGGGGCATTCAGAGTAAAGCGGCTGCAATTTGGCGTTAGCGTGGCACCAGGCATATTCCAGAATCTAATGGACTCTCTCCTTAAAGGGATTCCTGGCGTCACCCCTTTCTTCGATGATGTACTGATCGCCGGGCCCACACCAGAGGAATTTGAGGACCGCCTCCGCTCCGTCCTGCACCGTTTCCAGACGGCGGGCCTCAAGGTGAAGCGGGAAAAGTGTTTACTGGGAGTGCCGCAGGTGGACTTTCTGGGATTTAAGGTGGACGCAGAAGGGGTCCATCCAACCGGTGACAAGGTACGGGCCATTTGTGAGGCCCCAGCGCCCAAGAGCAAGCCCGAACTTCAGTCATTCTTGGGACTATTGAACTTTTACCATGCCTTCCTTCCCCATAAGGCAGCGGTAGCGGAGCCCCTACACAGACTCCTAGATAAAAGGGCCCCTTGGGTGTGGGGCCAGCGACAAAGGGCCGCATTCCAGGCAGTCAAGGACTTGCTCGTCTCGAACTCGGTCTTGGCACACTTCGACGAGAGGCTGCCAGTGGTGCTGGCATGCGACGCCTCTCCCTATGGCATCGGCGCTGTCCTGGGACACCAACTCCCGGATGGAAGAGAGGTGCCGGTGGCATACTTCTCCCAGACGCTTGCTGCAGCCGAACGAAACTACTCACAGATTGACAAGGAGGGTCTGGCAATCGTGAAGGGCGTAAAAAAATTCCATGATTTCTTGTACGGGCGGCCCTTTACCATAGTGACTGACCACAAGCCGTTGCTTGGCCTGTTTGCCCCCGAGAAGCAGACCCCCCAAGTGTTGTCTCCACGTGTCCTCAGGTGGTCAATTTTCCTTGCCGGCTACCAGTATGCACTAATCCACCGCCCTGGGAAGGCGATGGGCCACGCAGACGTCCTCAGCAGGCTACCACTACCAGAAACAGGCCCCGACCCAGCGCCTGCGCAAGAGGTTATGACCCTGGAGCTGCTTCCCGACCGACCCATTCAGGCACAAGAAGTTGCGCACCATTCCACAAAAGATAGGGTCATCTCCCGGGTCTTGGACTGGGTGTGGCGAGGATGGCCCAGCAGCAGCCCCGGGCCAGAATTCGCTGGCTACACAAACCGCAAACATGAACTGTCGGCCCACAAGGGGTGCCTGTTATGGGGAAGCAGGGTTGTTGTTCCCCAGCCCCTCCGCAAAAGGGTCCTCACAGCCCTACACGAGACACACCCAGGGGTAGTGAGGATGAAGGCCCTTGCCAGGAGTTATGTGTGGTGGCCGGGGATTGACAGAGAGATAGAGGCCTGGGTCCAACACTGCCAGACCTGCCAAGAATCCCGCCCGGATCCCCCAAGGGCCCCAGTCCAGCCCTGGGAGTCCGCCCGACATCCATGGTCACGCTTGCACGTGGACTTTGCTGGCCCCTTCCAGGGAAAAACATTCTTCATAGTGGTGGATTCCTTCACCAAATGGCTGGAGGTCGCACTGGTACCGTCCACTTCTACGGCGGCAGCCATCCGGGTACTACGTAAGCTTTTTGCAACCCACGGGCTCCCTGACACCCTCGTCTCGGACAATGGAACCGCATTCACGTCAGAGGAGTTCCAGACCTTCACAGCGCAGAACGCCATCCGCCACATCCGCTCAGCACCATTCCACCCTGCCACCAATGGCCAAGCGGAGCGCATGGTGCGGACCACCAAGGACAGCCTCCGCCGCATGACACAAGGGGACTGGGAATACCGCCTTGCCGCATTTCTTCTAGCACAGCACAGCACCCCAAGCACAACGACGGGCCGGAGCCCAGCTGAACTACTAATGGGCCGGCGCCTTGCAACTAGACTGGACCGACTTCACCCCGACAGAGCTCAGGATGAGGTAGTGGTGGGGAAAGGCAGGAACCCCCGGACATTTGTGGCCCAGGACGCAGTGTACGCAAAGAATTTTGGGGCAGGCCCAGCATGGGTACCCGCCACAGTCACCAAGGTGACCGGTCCCGTGTCGTACGAGGTACTAACGGAAGGGGGGCAATGTTGGCGCCGCCACTGCGACCAGCTACGGCGACGATTCCCAGGAGGAACCCGGGAGGAGAGCGGGACAGAGGGGTCCCAAGGGGACAGCAGGGCAGTGAGGCCTGTAGAGCGAGAGGGGTGGGCAGGGGAAGCAGAAGCAGTAGGCACAGAGGGGCGCCCCGAGGCTGGAAGGACACCGGAACCAGAGCCACAACCTAGTGGTTCAGTGGCGCCAGACCAGACAGCCCCGGCACAGCCAGCAGCCTCGGAACACGAGCCAGAACCAGAACCCCTGACCAAGGAACACCCCAGGCCACAACGCACACGGAGGCGGCCAGCAGACCTTGGGGACTACGAATGCAACTTCCCGGGCAGGACTGGAACTTAGAGGGGAGGGGTGTTATGTACTGAGCTGAATCCTAGAACAATAGGATTCAGAATCAGCGGGAGCTACCCAATCCAACTCCAGGTGGAAGTGAATCCGCAACCTGATTGGCCTGCTGGAGCAGCCAATCAGGCGGCTGGCAGAAGCGAATCTGCTACCTGATTGGCCTGTAGGAGCAGCCAATCAGGCTGCAGGCAGAAGTCAATCCACAATATAATTGGCCCACAGGTGTAGCCCTGAAGTAGCCAATCACGCAAGGCCCATTGTGTAAATAATGTATATAAGCAGATGGTTTTGGAAAAGAGCCATTCTTCTTCTCCTCTTCTCCTTGATGACTATGAGCTGAATAAAGAGCATGAAATTCACTCTCGACTCCGAGTACATTTCAGATGGGATCACTCCTAAGCCTCTCTGTAACAGTTAAGCTGGACACCATATCAACCTATGAGACCCACTTGTGCTAGAGGCAGATTTAAGCGAGTGCAATTGGTTTTCACACTCTTGGCACTGACTTAGAATGGAAGGGAGGGGGAAGAGAATTGGTGTTGCACAGGGTGCTACTGAAATTTGCAATCCCAAAGTCCGCCACTGCTTGTGGATGATGACCCTCTCCCCCACCCATACGATGGCAGAACTGGTGGGGGAGGACTGGACAAATTCGTGGAGGAGAAAGGGCTATCGAAGCCTGCTATCCATGATGGCTATGCTCTGCCTCCACAGTTGGAAGCAGAAATGCTTCGGAATACCAGTGCAGAGAGTGTTCTTGTGCTGCTGTCCTGCTTGCAGGCGTCACAGAAATGTATCTGGTTGGCCACTGTGAGAACAGGATGTTGGATTAGAGGGGCTGCTGGCCTGATCCAGCAGGCTCTTCTTATGTTCTTAAGGAGATGAGAGGGGCAGAGCTTGGGATGGCATAATGTGTCTGCAAAAGGGGTAGAATAAGTAAAGAATATCCCTCGAAGTCAATGAAGGACGAGCCAGTAGCAGAGGAAGGGGGTGCAAGGGGTGCAGTCTGCCCCGGGTGTCATCACCAAGGGGGGTGACAAAATGAGGTTTTTTGTTTTTTTAAAAGGGCTCACGAAACTTTTTAGGAGTGATGTAGTGGCTTAGGTGATGCAGTGGCTTAGGTCCCACGGCAGCGTGGGACTTGCATCTGCCTACTGTCTCTCCTTCAGCTGCCCTACAGCTGAGGGAGAGGAGGCAGAGAGGCTCCAAGCATTGGAGAGACTCACCCGACCCCCTGGGTGGATCGCTCCGGCCCCATGGGCAGCTTGCCCTGACCACACAGGCACGGATCACCCTGTCCCCATGGGCGGATCGCCCCGCCTACAGCGGCAGGAAACGTCCCCACACCAGGCACCTGAGCAGCTAGCTACGCCGCTGGGGAAACCCCCACTTGAATGGCTGCCCCCTGCCTGAAACTAGACTGGCCAGGCACATGAGAGAAGAGGGCTGCTGACCCTTTAATTGCTTCTTTTACACAACTACCGGTATTAAAGGCATAGGAGCCCTGCACTATGTTGCATCAGGACAGTCTACTTCAGGCACCCCCAAACTTTGGCCCTCCAGATGTTTTGGACTACAGTTCCCATCTTCCCTGACCACTGGTCCTGTTAGCTAGGGATCATGGGAGCTGTAGGCCAAAACATCTGGAGGGCCGCGGTTTGGGGATGCCTGGCCTACTTCAAACCTTTCTAACCGCAAAGCCACAATACAGAAGAATCCAGTTCTTCACCCAGTCCCTACACAGAAGTATTTATCAGCCCTGGCGAGGAAACAGTTGACCAGAACATGGTATGGAGGGGTGCTCTTCTGCCCCATGTCTGGAGAACTAGGATTAAGTGAGTGGGTACTTTAGTGATGGGGCATTTGGTGATAGGGGAGACTTTGCACAGGAAACAAAAATACCCAGGAGCCAAGGGAATTTCCCCCCCCCCCCCAAAAAAGGGAGAAAGTGTAGATAGATAACAGTTGTGTTCTCAGAGCTTTTACAGGTGCTGCGATTCCAGTATAAATACTCTCAAGAATCGGCAACAGGGACTCCAAGGACAAGAGTACCACCACAGGTAAAAAGCAGAGTCTTTTTGCATTCCTCCCATCTCTCCTCCTCCCCCCTGACCTCAGCATGTCTTCCCCAGCCCTCCCATGCAATGCAGACCAAGGCATTCCAGCTTACCAACCCCGCACCCTGGCTCAGCAAGGTGCAGCAGCATCTCCTACAAGGGGATAAGTATGTCCAGTGCACAAAAACAGGGAATCTGTTGACTGCCAAGCCCCAGTTCTTTCACTATGCACTGGCACAAACAAAGGGGAGCCTGGTACTGTACCATTGTAGGCGAACCATCTGTTGGGTCCTGTTTTTCCTAGCAGGATCAGAGCCAGGGCACGTGAAGGCTGAGCTCCAGGGCCACACCCTGGCGCTTCTGGGTGAGGGCTGATTCATTGGTGACAGCATCTCCCTCAAGAAGTGGCTCTTTGGATGCAGACCCCAGGTCAGCTGCCAACAGAAAGAAATCATAGAACTGTAGAGTAGGGAGGGACTTCCAAGGATCATCTAGTCCAACCTGCTGTAATGCAGGAACCGAGGCTAAATGGATGGAACCTGGCATCCAACCTCTGTTGACTAGAAGCACTTGGGGGGCAGGACCCCCCATCTCTGCCACTTCCCCAGGAGTTGTCTGCTGCAGCCTCTTCTCATTGCTCATTACTACCACTAACTATCCCCATGTCTCTCTACAGGCAACCAAGCAGCCCTTTGCACTCACGGAAGAAAAGGTGTTCTCCACTCCCCAGTGCCGTAGAGGCCACAAGAGAGGCCTAAAGCAGCAGCAGGTGACTCATGAGATGCCAGATGTTCCTCTGTGGCGCGGTCGTTACTTTCCCTGCTCTCGCATGAGTCCTGTCCCTTTCTGGAATGCGTAAGAGACAGGGTTGCAACCAGAGACCAGCTGTACTCTATGACACTGTCAGAGCTCACTCTGCCATGGATGTTGTTCAATAAAAGACTTGATGATTTCAGTGTTGCCTTTGTTCTTAAGAGAATGACCTGGTGCCTCCAGCACTGCCCCCTTCTTAGTCACCTCATTGGTCTTCCCTATGGGACATGAGAGGGGGACCAGGAGGTGTGCCACCACAGCAGAACTGGAGGTCTGCATGCTGGCTGTGGGTCTTGCTGCTGGAGCATTGTCAAAAACAATGGCCGAGAGGGCTACATTCTGAATACAGTGGTACCTCGGTTTACAAACACAATTGGTTCCGGAAGTCTGTACTTAACCTGAAGCGTACTTAACCTGAAGTGAACTTTCCCATTGAAAGTAATGGAAAGTGGATTAATCCGTTCCAGACGGGTCAGCAGAGTACTCAACCTGAAGCGTACTTAACCCGAAGTATGAGTGTAATTGGTTCTGGAAGTCCGCACTTAACCTGAAGCGTACTTAACCTGAAGCAAACTTTCCCATTGAAAGTAACGGAAAGTGGATTAATCCGTTCCAGATGGGTCCGCGGAGTACTTAAACTGAAAGTACTCAAACCGAAGCGTACTTAAACCAAGGTATGACTGTACAAGTTACTGGAAACTTAAGGAAGGAACAGCGCTCTTGTTTTGGGGTCCTGCTTGGGGGTTCCCTTTGAGGCATCTGGTTGGCCACTGTGAGAACAGGATGCTGGACTAGACGGGCCATTGGCCTGATCTAGCAGGTTCTTCTTAAAAGCATTCATTTTTAAAAAAAATAAAAAATGGGACAGACTCTAAATCTTCCTTTCTCCTCATGTTATCAGTGTGATAAGCCAGGCAGCAGAGCTGTATCAGTCACCCTCTCTAGAAGGGCTTCTGGAGAGGATGCCCTACAAATGCTGGCAATAAACTGAAGTTATCCTGAAATGCAAAGGAGGTGCATCTAAAATATTGGGCATCCCAGGATTGGCACTTGACAGTGGGAGGTCATTGGCCATTGCATCGCTCACTTGGATTGCCTGTGTCATATTGCACTCTCTTGCAGGAGCAAACTGAACACCTTTTGTGGGCTTTTGTGGGCTGAAGATGTGATGTTCCAGCTGAGGTCCTTCAGTACTGAGCTGTATGGCTAGAATCATAGAATCAGGAGAGTTGGAAGAGACCACAAGGGCCATCCAGTCCAACCCCCTGCCAAGCAGGAAACACTAGATGATCGCTAGATGATTCAGAAGAAGGCCACAGCTCAGCAGCAGAAAATCTTCCTTTGCGTGCAGATGCCCCAAGCATCAATCCCTGGAATCTCTCAGTAGGGCTGGGAAAGACTGAAACCCTGGAAAGCCACTGCCAGTTAGTGTGAACAATATTGCTGTAGGTGGCTGACACAGGATAAGGCAGCTTCCTGTTTTGTTCCTACACCTGGGAGCCACCATGGAAAATACCTTCTCATTCAATGAGAACCCCCATCGTTCTGCCCAGACACTGAGGTCCAGCGCCAAGGGCCTTCTGGCAATTCCCTCGCTGCGAGAAGCCAAGTTACAGGGAACCAGGCAGAGGGCCTTCTCGGTAGTGGCACCTGCCCTGTGGAACGCCCTCCCACCAGATGTCAAAGAGAAAAACATCTACCAGGCTTTTAGAAGACATCTGAAGGCAGCCCTGTTTAGTGAAGCTTTTAATGTATAACAGACCATTGTATTTTAATATTTTGTTGGAAGCCGCCCAGAGTGGCGTTGGAATCCCAGCCAGATGACTGGGGTATAAATAATAAATTATTATTATTATTTCACTCTCATTATTTTTCACCCAAAATCATTGTATGCAAGACATTAAAAGGGAACCAGTGATGCCGTGGTGAGAGTGTTTGGACTAGGAGCTGGGAGACGAGGGTTCAAGTACCTACTCAGCTATGAAGCTCAGCAGGTGACCTGGGGCCAGTCACTGCCTCTCAACCCCAACCTACCTCACACGGTCATTGTGGGGGATTAAATGAGGAGTGGGGGAGAATCTTGTCTGCCACCTTGAGCTCCTTGTAGGAAAGAAAGGTGGGATATAAATGCAATAAGTGAAACTCGTTTAAGGCTGGTACTCAGGTCTACTCCCTTTGATTCCCTGCATCCTTGCTATCCTTACACATTGCTCCAATAGAGGAAATGTGTCGCTGAAAAAGGAGGGCACCTATTTGCATAAAATTTGCATGTGCTCATCTAGATGTATAGCTGCAAGTTTAGGAATAAGTGTTATCATTTAAATAGAAATTATTTAAATGAATTCCACCATCATAGGAACAACTGTGGTCTACGCCTGCTCAGGGTGCCTGCCCGACTGATAACTGTTGATAAGCAACTTCTGGGCTCTCACTGGCTGCCCATCCTTAGCCTCCACTTTCTCTTTCTTCCGGACTTGCACATTTCGGCTGGAGTGTTCCATGCATGGTTAATGTGGGGGCAGCGCTGGTGCGCAATCTCATGATTGGTGGGTTGCCAGGTACACTGTGGGAGTGTCTGTCAGTCGTGTCTCTACAGCTATTTTTGCCCTTCTTACTTTGCTCTCAGGAGCCATGTAGGTTTGCAACTACAGCATGCCAGCCGTTAGCGCTGGTGTGGCAGCCACAGGCAAGCTGGAGCCACGGGAAATGCTTAGGAATCAAGCTCCATCAGAATAGAAGAGGGGGGGGGGCTTTCTTCCAAATAAAGCAAGCCAGTGCAGAGCAGTGGCAAAGAGTCTGAGAGTACAAGGTGCCCCTTGTACAAGGAGAGTACAAGGAGAGTTCAAATCCCATCTCAGCGCCTGTTTTTCTTTTCTTTTCTTTTTTGCAAACAAGTGTTTTGAGATTACATTTGCAAGTGCAGAGTTCTTGGAGCAGATGTTCCATCCTGTTGTGTCAACTCAAAAGAGGACCTTGGAGAAGAGGGCTGTTGAAGGCTACTGGCCATGATGGGTATGCTCTGCCTCCACAGTTGGAGGCAGCAACTGTTGGAGTACCAGTCACTGGGGATCACTGGTGGGGAGTGATCACTTGGGCATGGGTTCTGCTCATGGGCTTCCAGACTTTTGTCTGACTTCCAGACAACTACCAGACTTTTAGAAGACACCTGAAGGCAGCCCTGTTTAGGGAAACTTATAATGTTTAATAGATTATTGTATTTTAATATTCTGTTGGAAGCCGCCCAGAGTGGCTGGGGAAACCCAGCCAGATGGGCAGGGTATAAATAATATATTGTTGTTGTTGTTGTTGTTGTTGTTGTTGTTGTTGTTGTTGTTGTTGTTGTTGTTGTTGTTATAGGTATCTGCTTGTCCACTGTGGGAACAGAATGCTGGACTAGATTGGTCATTGGCCTGATCCACCAGGGTTTTCTTATGATCTTATGACCACATTTTGTCCACATTCACGTAATACATTTCAAGCCCCAGGATACCACTTTAAACAGCCGTGCTACCCCCCCAAAGGACTCTGGGAACTGTAGTTTGTTAAGAGTGCTTAGAGACCCCTGCATTCCCCTCCCAAAGCTGCAGTTCCCAGAGTGGTTTAACAATCAATCCCTCTTCACAAGGAATTTTGGGAATTGTAGCTCTGTGAGGGGAATGGGGGGATCGTCTAACAATTCTCAGCACCCATAATAACTTATTATTATTATTATTATTATTATTATTATTATTATTATTTATCATTTATACCCCGCCCATCTGGCTGGGTTTCCCCAGCCACTCTGGGCGGCTTCCAACAAAAGATTAAAAATATATTAAAACATCAGTCATTAAAAACTTCCCTAAACAGGGCTATTTAAATAAATAAATAAATAGCAGATCCCAATATGCTTTGGGGGAAGCCATGGCTGTTTAAAGATGTATGATACTCATAGAAGCATACATTAAATGCATAGTGTGAACGTGGCCTTTGCGTGACTTGACGGATTGCTGCAGAGCACGGATGATCACTTGGGGATTCTAGAACAGCATTCCCCAACCTGGTGCCCTCCAGGTGGTTTGGACCACAACTCGACAAACCTGCTGTACCTGGAACTGGGTTTGGTAAGTGCAGCTGAATGTGACAAAGCTGTGGGCAGCCTGTAGTAGCACCATCCACCTTGGGCCTGCCCATAAAAAGAAAGTCTAGAGTGAAAAACTAGGGTGATGCCTGCTGTTTCCAGGATCCCTTTTCGTTGTGAGAATTTTGTGGGCAAGTTAAGAGTTTGTTTGGCCCCTGGTTGAGAACCCGGAGTCTGAAAGGGAAGGTGTGTCAGAAGGGAGATATCAATTAATAACTTTGTATTAATGTAACATTTTTTATATGTAACTGTGTATTTTTGTAATATTTTGTTTAAGTTGTCTGTTGTTGTTGCTTCAGTTCTTAGATATATTTTTAAATAACCAAATCAAACTCCCATCAGCCCCAGCCAGAGTGCTGTCTTATAGCATGCTAAAAATGTTTCATAGAAGCATGGAGAGGTCAAGTTGGAAGGGATCCCCCAAGGTCATCTGGTCCAGCCCCCTGCAATGCAGGAATCGCAGCTCAAGAATCCCTGACAGATGGGCCATCCAACCTCTGTTAAAAAAAACCCTCCAGACTAGTCCACCAACACTGAGAGAGTCTGTTACACTGTTGGACAGCTCTTGCTGTCAGAAAGTGATTCCCAAGGCTTACTCAGAATTGCCTTTCTTGGTATTTGAATCCATTGGTTCGGGTCCTGCCCTTCGGAGCAGCAACAGAAGACAAGCTGGCTCAATCATTTCTGATAGTTAGAAGTTTCTTCAGTGAACGGTGACAGTTGGTGGCTACTGAGAACACCCCCACATGTATTTGAATAGAAGCTGAAGAACGGGGGTAGGTATCTCCAAGTAGATCTACTAGCTTTGGCAGAGGTGTGTGTGTGTGTGTGTGTGTGTGTGTGTCTATGAAACTGATGTCACTTCCCTAGCACTGTTAAGCTGGCTGCTTGTCTGGGATCCCCCCCAACCCAACACTCTTAGCTTTTATTTTTTCGGATTGACAGCTATCCTGAGAAAGCTGGGAATGCCCCCACTCAAAGGGGACCCCCTGAAATTAATGAATAATTTTTAGCCACATCACTTCAATGGGTCCACTTTGGGTAGAACTAGCACTGGATGCAAAGCTTTGCTCTCTCCTCGCAAGGAAACCAACCCTATGGCAGCTGCATGTCCAAACTGGAGGCGGGGAGTGGGGGGCATCACCTGTACAGAATAGAAACGGGTGCTGCCTCAGTTTGACTTGCTATCTATTTATTCTATTGCATTTTATATCCTACCTTTTTCTCCAAGGAGCTCAAGGTGGCATACATGGTTCCCCCTCTTCATTTAATCCTCACAACAGCCCTGCAAGGTAGGTTAGTGAGCTCCATGCCTGAGTGGGGATTTGATCCCTCATCTCCTGAATCCTAGTCTGAACACTAACCACTATACCACACTGTCTCTTTTGATGCATGAGCTTTGCCATCAGCCTTCTCCACCAGCAGCCTGGATGCCTGGCTGACCCCCGAGGTGAAAAGATCATAGGCTCAGGCTGTAAGTAATACTAAAATTGCATTGTTGTTGTTTAGTCGTTTAGTCGTGTCCGACTCTTCGTGACCCCATGGACCAGAGCACACCAGGCACTCCTGTCTTCCACTGCCTCCCGCAGTTTGGTCAGACTCATGTTGGTAGCTTCAAGAACACTGTCCAACCATCTCATCCTCTGTCGTCCCCTTCTCCTTGTGCCCTCAATCTTTCCCAGCATCAGGGTCTTTTCCAGGGAGTCTTCTCTTCTCATGAGGTGGCCAAAGTATCGGAGCTCCTTCCAGGGAGCGCTCAGGGCTGATTTCCTTCAGAATTGATAGGTTTGATCTTCTTGCAGTCCATGGGACTCTCAAGAGTCTCCTCCAGCACCATAATTCAAAAGCATCAATTCTTTGGTGATCAGCCACCTTCATGGTCCAGCTCTCACTTCCATACATCACAAATTGCATTACTGTTTAGAATAAAATAAAAAATTTTAAAAAAATTATCTATGGGTGTGTTTAGCAGCAACAGAGGCGATCCTTCCCCATCACCCAGAGCAGAAGTCCTCTTGAAGCCCAAATTCTGAAAGCTGGAATTTTGCTTATGGATTAGCCTCAGCCAGCTTGGAGGATCAGAATTCCAGGAAGGTCGTAGATACACATGCAAAATGAGGTGGCTGTGACATCACCAGCTGGATGCCACTGTGCTTGTTCCACCTCTCACCTCACATATATCAAAGCCCCTTTAGAAACTTAACGATGTAAGAGATCGCCTTGTATTTGCATTGAGGGTGTATAGGAAATGCAGTAACCTGGCGGCTGCCTTAAACTACAATGGAGAGAGGAGCAGGGGTGTTGAAATACAAGAACAAGAAGCTGAAGAATCCATATGTTCTCCCCACCACCAAAGAATCCTAGAATTGCAGTGTTGGAAGGGATCCAAAATGACATCTAGTGCAAACCTCCCCCGCCCCTCCCCGCAATGCAGGAATCACAGCTAAAGAATCCCTGACAGATGGGCATTGGACGCATACAAAAAAACCAACAATCAGCGGTGGTTCTGCCAGAACAGCCAGTTAGGAGCCAAAGGCCTGACTGAATGGCAGGGGGAGTGACCTTTCCCTGCCTGCAAAAGGAAAGCAAAGAGAGGGCAGCCTAGTCTCCTGTGGAAGGGAATTCCACAATCTGGGAGCAGCCACTGAGAAGGCCCTGTCCAGTATACTCACCAAGTGTGCCTGTGAAGTGGCTGGGACCAAGAGAGAGGTCTCCCCAGAAGATCTCAAAGCCCAGGCAGGCTCAAATATGCTCCTATACGGTCCTCCAGATAGCCGGGACCCAAGCCATATAGGGCTTTATATTGAATAGTGTGCAGAAACAATAGAATCCTAGAACTGGGAGGGTACCCAAGAGTCATCTAGTCCGACCCCTGCAATGCAGGAATCAAAGCTAAAGGACCCCTGACAGATGATCATCCAACGTCTGCTTTAAAAATGCCCAATGAAGGAGAGTCCATCACCTTCTGAGGGAGTTCCTCTAGATCCTTTTCACATGTACTACTGGCAAACCAGGTGTCTCCCATCTGGTGCAGCTGGTTGTTCCTGCCTAAGTCAGCTGTTGTTTCCTTGTGCCCTTTAAGCCACCCTCCTCTGCTGTTTGCTGAGCTGCCGTGATGCCATGGAATGTTCAAAATACATTCAAATTGCTTGAGTGATGAGTTGGGATATTGGCAACTTCTGTGGTGCACAAAAAGAAAAATGCCATAAAAGTCCACACAGCAGGAGGAACTGCATGCTGGGGCAGATGGCAGTTGTCATCTGAAAACCTCTGGCAGGCAGGCACCAGGTTGGGGGTGGCCACGTCTGAGCTTTGCTGTGATGGGCTTGTCTTTCCAGAGGGGTTGTTCTCCTTGCTAGGTGCTTCTTCTTTTTTCAGTTCATGAGAGCTGAACATTTGTGGTTGCATGACACTTGGGTCACATCCACACCATACACGGAAAGCACATTTAATGCATGTTTAAGGCACATGGCTTCCCTCAAAGAATCCTGGGGAGACTGTTGTTTTACACACACACACACACACACACACACACACACACACACACGGGCTTCAGTTCGCAACACCCTGAACAAACTACAGCTCCCATGATTCTTTGGAAGGAAGGAATGTTGAATGCGCTTAAAATGTATGGTCAGGGTGTGACCTGAGTGCACTGGACCTCATTCCCAGTTGAGCAAGGCAATACCAATCTGCCATTTGTCACAGGATCATAGAATTGTAGAGTTGGAAGGGACCCTGAGGGTCATTATTGTAGACCAGGGGAATCCAACAGATTGATCGCGATCTACCAGTCCATCATGGGACCCTGTTACCCCCCCCCCCCAATAAAAGGGAGAGAGAAAATGCTCAATGACTTCGACTGTGTCTTCCGCAAAAAAAGCTCAACAAGTTTGGCTCATCCTCCCCAAAAAAGCTCAATAACTCTGGTCAATCCAATCAGTAGATCACTGCCAGGTTTTTTACAGTGGGAATAGATCACAGTCTCTTGGAAGCTGGACATGCCTGTTCTAGACCAACCCCCTGCAATGCAAGAATATACAGCTGTCCCATATACAGGGATCGAACCTGCAACCTAGGCATTATCAACACCATGCTCTAGCCAACTGAGCTATTTCAGTTCTCTTTGTGTTTGTGCATTAAGCATCATTCATATTCTCTGTGTTTATAGTGTGTTTGTTTGTTTGTTTGTTTGTTTGTTTGTTACTCGAGAGTTTTCCTTGCATTATTTAGTGTCAATATTGTTTACAGGCAATACTGTCCTGTTATGCTCTCTCTTGAATTGATATTTATTTTGTGCTTAGACACTGTACTGAGTGCTATTTTCTCTTGGGGGAAACAGATGGAGACACACAGCCCTCCCAGCAAAGGCACCCTACACAGGGCTGGTGCCAGGTTTGGGGGAGAAGCAGGTCAAACTGACCCCTGGTTAGCGGCAGAGAGAGAAATTCAAGTCGGTTTGCATTTAAAGATGCCCAATTCACACTTTTTGAAACAATACATGAACCGAAACACAGAACACCCTTCAAAATTCACACTTTGCCAAATTTTTCAGTGCCATTCTCCCGTTCAAGCAATACAGTATGTAGAAAAATGCATGCATTAGTAAAAAGACACACAGAAATGCATTCTACTAGGAGGAAATGGATTTGCAAAAATATATACCTTAGACAAAATTTGCATGAAAAGTTTATGAATCTTCATTGAGATTTTTTTTCTTTTTAATAACAAACTGAAGTGGAAATGTGGAGAACTGAATTTAAGACTGGACAAATGAAAAATGGAGAGAAACTGGAACTGATAAAATTCACCACTCTGTCTCTTTGATCCCCGCACCCACAAGCACCCACACAAGGAAATGAAGAGAGCAGCAGCTGCAGCCACCCAACCTGGTCCTTCTCTGCTGAGCACCAGTGCTCACTGCTGCCCACAGCCAGTCACCCCGTAAGTTAACCATGCCAGGCAGAGATGGCTAAAATAAAAAAGCAAGCAGAGAAGAGATTAGCAATGAGGCTGCAGCATCTGCCCTCATGGTTGTCCTCTGGGCTCATTCTGAAATTGAGTCTGCCACATTTCACATCAGTTCATATTTTATTAAGTCCTCAGAAAAAAAATCATAAGCAACTCACTGTGCATTTTGTATGTGCAATTTTGCCTAACGGACACAATTTTTGCAAGCACTTTCCCTGAGTGCCCTGCCTTTTAATGTCCTTTTCGCTAATAGATCGCTTTCCCTTTATACGTGCATTTTGCAAACATTTTCGGGTTGAAGTGCTGCATTGCACAATCCAGTGCACATTTTGAAGAGTGGCTCACTGCTGGGAGTCAGGGAGTCAGGGAGTCTCATATTAGAACATGAACCAGTCTGAATTTCTCCCACCACCACCACTGCACCCTCATAATATGGTCTCTCTTTCACTGGACGTTTTAAAACAGACGTTTTAAAAACCAGGGATTCTTGAGCTATGATTCCTGCATTGAAGGGGGTTGGACTAGATGACCCTTGGGTTCCTTTCCAGCTCTACAGTTCTGTGATTCTCTGGTCAATGGCATTCTGTGATCAGTTAGGTCAATGAGAAGAAAGTTACATGGTTCTCTTCCACATTTCTCACCTAGGGCTTCCAGGACAGAAAGCAGAGCTCCCTAGGCAGAACCATCTTCATTCTGAAATAAATTCCAAGCGCTGTTTTTTTCTGATCCTGCAGGTCTGACCCTTTCCAAGGTCATCGCAAGCCCTGGCCACAAAGGCATCTTTCCAACATCACCCCCGTTGCCGCCGGCATATCTCTGGTCAAAACCTCTCATGTGGAATTCAGACTTCCATCTCTGGCAAAGGCTTCTTTCTCTTCCCTGCTCATTCAAGAGCAACTATCTCGCGTAACCCACTGTCCTAGATTCCAGGGATGGGAAACTGTTGCCAAGTTTATTCTTATTTAATGGGAACAGCTTGGAGGTGGATGGGAAGTGGCACATTGTTCCAGTCCTGCGAGCGGGGAGTGGAGGGCAGAGATGGGGGGGGCAGGGCTGCCAATTGCACGATTATATTCCCTCACATTTGTCAAGGTCCTCGAAGCACGCCCGAGCTATGAACACTCACTGTGAGATGGTGCTGTTTGTGAGGCAGTAGCAAGACATGGCACTTGAGAGCAATGGTTGAGTCAGTGGGTCTTCTGGTTGATGCTTCTGTGCCCAAAATGGCATTTGCTGTGGCCCGGCTTGGGTGGTTTTTTTTTTTTCTTCGATTGTGCATTTCTGCTTCAAATCACTATAGAAAAACAAAAGCTTGGAATCAAACATGGCTATTATCATATTGTTCCCAAAGTTGGGTGCCTCCCCTCCTCTCTGTCAAGCAATAGCAAGAGTCCATAGGGGTTCCAGGCACTAACCCAGGGTCTGTGTTCCTTTGGAGACACGATGGAGCCTGTTGTAGCTTTCAGAAACATGGTTTAGTCTAAGGTTACCAAACGTCCCCATTTCCCAGGGACAGTCCCCGGATTTACAAATCAGTCCCCTGACAAAATCCATCTATTTAGTAGGAAGTTGAAAAGTGTCCCCGGATTCATTGAAAAAAATCTGGTAATTTTAGTTTCGTCGCCTATTTAAACTTTCAGTCTGCATGAAGGGAGTACAGATCTAACAGCATGGTCATTTCAAGAGGGGATTGTCCCTGACAGCAGGGTAGCCATGGTCCAAGGCATCTTTCCCAGCCAACCTTCAGCCAGCCTCCCCAAGATGGATGCCACTCTTTCTTCTTCCTTCTTCTTGCCAGATCACCTTGCTTTAAAGAAACCCTCTCTTTTCCTGTCACCCCATACCCAGTGAAATATACTCGGAGTCAAGAGTGAATTTCATGCTCTTTATTCAGCTCATAGTCATCAAGGAGGAGAAGAGAAGACGAATGGCTCTTTTCCCCAAACCATCTGCTTATATACATTATTTACACAATGGGCCTTGCGTGATTGGCTACTTCAGGGCTACACCTGTGGGCCAATTATATTGTGGATTGACTTCTGCCTGCAGCCTGATTGGCTGCTCCTACAGGCCAATCAGGTAGCAGATTCACTTCTGCCAGCCGCCTGATTGGCTGCTCCAGCAGGCCAATCAGGTTGCGGATTCACTTCCACCTGGAGTTGGATTGGGTAGCTCCCGCTGATTCTGAATCCTATTGTTCTAGGATTCAGCTCAGTACATAACACCCCTCCCCTCTAAGTTACAGTCCTGCCCGGGAAGTTGCATTCGTAGTCCCCAAGGTCTGCTGGCCGCCTCCGTGTGCGTTGTGGCCTGGGGTGTTCCTTGGTCAGGGGTTCTGGTTCTGGCTCGTGTTCCGAGGCTGCTGGCTGTGCCAGGGCTGTCTGGTCTGGTGCCACTGAACCACTAGGTTGTAGCTCTGGTTCCGGTGTCCTTCCAGCCTCGGGGCGCCCCTCTGTGCCTACTGCTTCTGATTCCCCTGCCCACCCCTCTCGCTCTACAGGCCTCACTGCCCTGCTGTCCCCTTGGGACCCCTCTGTCCCGCTCTCCTCCCGGGTTCCTCCTGGGAATCGTCGCCATAGCTGGTCGCAGTGGCGGCGCCAACATTGCCCCCCTTCCGTTAGTACCTCGTACGACACGGGACCGGTCACCTTGGTGACTGTGGCGGGTACCCATGCTGGGCCTGCCCCAAAATTCTTTGCATACACTGGGTCCTGGGCCACAAATGTCCGGGGGTTCCTGCCTTTCCCCACCACTACCTCATCCTGAGCTCTGTCGGGGTGAAGTCGGTCCAGTCTAGTTGCAAGGCGCCGGCCCATTAGTAATTCAGCTGGGCTCCGGCCCGTCGTTGTGCTTGGGGTGCTGTGCTGTGCTAGAAGAAATGCGGCAAGGCGGTATTCCCAGTCCCCTTGTGTCATGCGGCGGAGGCTGTCCTTGGTGGTCCGCACCATGCGCTCCGCTTGGCCATTGGTGGCAGGGTGGAATGGTGCTGAGCGGATGTGGCGGATGGCGTTCTGCGCTGTGAAAGTCTGGAACTCCTCTGACGTGAATGCGGTTCCATTGTCCGAGACGAGGGTGTCAGGGAGCCCGTGGGTCGCAAACAGCTTACGTAGTACCCGGATGGCTGCCGCCGTAGAAGTGGATGGTACCAGTGCGACCTCCAGCCTCTGTGGCTTCGTCCACAGGCAACTGTTGATACGCTTGGGCCAAGTCCAGTTTGCCAAAGATTTTTGACCCAGCCAGGGTGGCGAGGACATGGCTGACCACTGGCACTGGGTATGCATGGGCCGTGAGAGCCTTGTTTATGGTGCATTTGTAGTCTGCACAGATGCGGACCGAACCGTTAGGCTTGACGGGTGTGACAATTGGAGTTTCCCAGGGGGCGTTGGGCACCGGCTCCAGCACTCCTTGCTCCACGAGCCGGTCCAATTCCTCGTCTATGCGGGGTTTCAGGGCGAACGGGACCCGGCGGGCCTTGTGCCTGATGGGTCGTACAGCGGGGTCTAGCTGTAGGGCAATGGGGGGTCCTGTATATCGTCCCAATGCCCCATCGAAAACCCCTGGAAACTCTTTGCATATGGCGTCCACGTCCACTTGTAAGCTAGTGCGGTTCACCCCGGTAACGGCTAGCCCCAGAGG
The DNA here is from genome assembly GCF_963506605.1 of Zootoca vivipara. Classification (NCBI taxonomy): domain Eukaryota; kingdom Metazoa; phylum Chordata; class Lepidosauria; order Squamata; family Lacertidae; genus Zootoca; species Zootoca vivipara. Next base: position 29,623,627 of record NC_083289.1, on the reverse strand, counting down.
TCCAAACCATGCCAGTCCCAGTAAGCTAACGTAGGGGCCCTTAACTACCAGCAAGTCCAATTGTTGCTTTCGCCCTCGATATTGCACCCTGAAGGTCCACACCCCCATAGTAGGGACCTTACGTTTCTGGAAGTCCCGGAGGGTGAATGGGGCCGGCCTTAGTTTGGGACCCCCATTAGGGCACAGTTCCCTTAATGTTCGGGCCGAGATTATGGATAGAGTTGAACCCGTGTCCAGCTCCATGCGGCATGGGGCTCCCTCTATCTGTACCTCTATATAAATTTTCTCTGTGCTGGGATGGGGCAACTGGAATACCTGGTAGTCCGTGATCTCCGTCGAGTTGCCTTGGTGCATGGTGCCGTGTGACCTGGGGCTCCTGGGTCGGTCATCTGATGCTTGTCGACGGGTGAGTCGAGCCCGACACACCCGGGCGATGTGTCCCAATTTTCTGCACTGCCTGCACTCTGCGTTGCGGAAACGACAGGTCCTCCTCTCGTGGTTCTCCCCGCAGCTTGCACAGTTCCCTCCTTCTCGTCGAGGCTGCTGTGGTGTGTGTGCTGCTTGAGTGCGCCGCTGTACTCGGTGTACTTCCTCCCTGTCAGATTCGGATTCGTCGGTGAGGTCTTCGTGGTAGACCCTCGGTTGGGATGGCGGGGCCGGTCGTGCCTCTTGCGTTGACCTCTCGGCGGCTTCGGTTGCCAGGGCTTCCTCCAGAGCAATCTGGAACGTGAGGTCTTTTTTGGCGTAGAGGCGTCGTTGCAACATCTCGTCCCTCAGGCCACCGACGAGGCGGTCACGAAGCATGTTCTCCAATTCTGAGAAGTTGCATAACCGGGCGGCTTGGCGGAGGGAGGTCACAAACCCAGTTATGGTTTCCCCCGGGGCTTGCCACTTTGCGTAGAAGGCATTTCGGCAAGCTACCACCGAGGGCTGTGGTGAGAAGTGCTCCTTCAGCCGTTCCATTATTGTTTTGTAAGAGACGGTAGCAACATCTCTAGGTGCAAGGAGAGCCCGGGCGATTTCAAACGTCTCCTCTCCACAGACGCTGAATAATGTTGCCCTCTTCATGGCATCGTTGGTGACTTCTTTCGCTTGCAGGAGGAAGTTGAAACGGGCGGCGTACCCTTCCCAGTCTCCTGATGCTGGTTTGAATGGCGAGAAGCTGCTGTCGGTTGCCATTCTGGGTTCCTTGGGTCCTGGAGCTGAAGCCTGGATGCACGGTGCGATGCAGCGGTGCAGCAGGTGGCGGTGCTGCGGTGCAGTGCGTGGTGGCGGTCAGCTCAGCAGGATCCCACCTTCGTCGCCAGTGAAATATACTCGGAGTCAAGAGTGAATTTCATGCTCTTTATTCAGCTCATAGTCATCAAGGAGGAGAAGAGAAGACGAATGGCTCTTTTCCCCAAACCATCTGCTTATATACATTATTTACACAATGGGCCTTGCGTGATTGGCTACTTCAGGGCTACACCTGTGGGCCAATTATATTGTGGATTGACTTCTGCCTGCAGCCTGATTGGCTGCTCCTACAGGCCAATCAGGTAGCAGATTCACTTCTGCCAGCCGCCTGATTGGCTGCTCCAGCAGGCCAATCAGGTTGCGGATTCACTTCCACCTGGAGTTGGATTGGGTAGCTCCCGCTGATTCTGAATCCTATTGTTCTAGGATTCAGCTCAGTACATAACACCCAGTTACCCTGGCAACCTTCCAAACCCCCAATCTCTGTTCACATCTCAGGGCAAGGGGGGAGGACAGTTCTCTTGAATTGCCAATGGCTCTCAATGTCCCTGTGTTGATTCTTAATGGCCCTATTTTACGTAGGCTAGCTCAGGAATTCCTCTGCAGCTTGTATCGTCTTACACTTGTATCGTCTTACACAAGCTCTGCAGCTTACACGTCCCCAATAATTAAAATCCTACCTTTTATCAATTTCTATGGTTTAGGGGAGGTCCTAACAATAAATGTGGAGCAGATTGGAAGCCAGTTCTCCAGAGGGTCCCCTTGCCCAAATGTTCAGTGGAGACTTTCCTAGAAGACTCACCACCTTCTCAGGGCAAAATTATACATTTCCTGTTTCTTTAACAATAAAAAAAGAAGCTGCTGTTTGCATGTAACATAAGGCTCTATAGGGGCCAAGCACAGAACAGAAAAAGTGCCATTTTTGCAAGCTTGGGAGTGCGTGCCAGAGCAGAAAGAGGGAAGGCTTGTTTTATTCTGCAAAGAGTAAAGAGACACAATGTTTGGAGTCTCTTGGACTCAAAGGCTGCAGCAATGGAAAGAATAGGACCCTCTTGGGATGTGAATGCTCTGCACTCTCTCTATCTAGATACAGGTTGTTAAGGTAAAAGGTTAAAGGGACCCCTGACCATTAGGTCCAGTCGTGACCGACTCTGGGGTTGCGGCGCTCATCTCGCATAATTGGCCGAGGGAGCCGGCGTACAACTTCCAGGTCATGTGGCCAGCATGACAAAGCCGCTTCTGGCGAACCAGAGCAGCACACGGAAATGCCGTTTACCTTCCCGCCAGAGCGGTACTTATTTATCTATTTGCACTTGACATGCTTTTGAACTGCTAGGTTGGCAGGAGCTGGGACCGAGCAACGGGAGCTCACCCCGTCGCGGGGATTCAAACCGCCGACCTTCTGATCGGCAAAGCCCTAGGCTCAGTGGTTTAACCCACAGCGCCACCCGCATCCCAGATACAGGTTGTATATATGTGTAAATAAACCATATATGTACAGTCATACCTCATGTTGCGTCTGCTGCGGGTTGCATTCTTCCAGGTTGCGAACGCGCCGGACCTGGAAGTGTTTAATTCTGGGTTTCCCATGTGCGCATGCGCAGAAGCATTCTGCTTGGTTCGCGCATGTGCAGAAGTGCTCTATCACGCTTTTGCGCATGCGCAAAAGCACCGCTTGGCTTGCGAACTTTTCGGAGTGCGAATGGCACCCCGGAACGGATCGGGTCCGCAACCCGAGGTAGCACTGTATCATAAAAGACTCCACAGTCTCTGCTCTGCCTCCTTGCGCAAAACGGAAACACAGACTCTGCTAAGCACACCTGGTACCACTGGAATCTCGCACTGCTCAGAGATTGGGGTGACATGTAACAGCTGCTTCCAGCTGTGGAGACAGAGAATAACCCTCATGACTGGTAGCCATCAATAGCCATGGATTTGTCTAATCCTCTTTGCATTTGTCTAATCCAGTTCCTTTTAAGTGAGAGGAACTAAGCAACAAATGATGGAGCTTACCCATCATCTTCCGTCAGCTCCTTGGCTCTTTCTTCTTCTATATTGTTTTTGGCTTTTCTAAACTACCTTGTGTAGGTTGTAATTATCCCACAGATTCCAGGATAGGAGCATGAATCATTGTTGCAATGTAGACTTCTCCATGTACGCACGCACATGCATGCACACACACACACTTATTCATTTTTTAAAAGATCATGGTAGGAGGAGTTCCCTCTGAGTTTCCAAGGACTGCTTTAACTGGCCAGCTTCTATCACCTGCACCTTTTCTCCTTCACTTATGCACACACACACACACACACACACACACACACACAATCACACCCTCAAGTGCGTTCTCTCTCACTCACACACACACACACACCCCTCCATCCTTTTGCACACACCAGCAGCATACTCCAGTCATCCAACTCACAGACAAGTGCCTTTAACATTGTGTATTATTATAAAGTAGAGGTTTGGAAGGGGGCATGAGGCTCTGCATCACCCAGAAATCCTGATGAAATCTAGTGGGGGGAAATAATAAAAGGCAGAAGTGAGGAAGGAAAATGGGGAAGTCAGCTAACCTGACTGCATTCTTGGAGGGATGAGCAAAGTTTCATATTTTCAGCTCCTGTGGTTTCTTCAAGTGTCTGGTTTTTTTCCAGTCTTCCAGTTGTTTCAAATCTCCACATTTCCACATCTGTTTTCAATTTTTCTTAAAAAGCCCTCATGAAAATTCACCAGCATTTTAGTGCACATTTCTCCTGACAGACACATGTTTGAATGCAACCTTCCCTAATACACTGTTGCACGCCACCCCAATATCAGAGCAGTGAGAGACTGCAGGGGTTCCAGGCATTTACCCAGGGTTTGGTTTCCTTGGAATGAACACCAGCAGAGACTGAAGTGTCTTTAGGATATATGGTTTATTTACACATATATACAACCTGAGCCTACGATGGAGGGGCTCACAGCATTAGCACCCCAATAATGCCCTGCTTCTCCCATAGCCACAGTCTTGGATTCCAGCAGACATCAGGCATAGCTCTCACTCTCATGCTTCTCCCTGCAGCCTCCTTCTCTCTCACACAACTTTGGCTCTGGCTTTTGTTCTTCTAACTACCAGCCACATGAGGGAGTGGGGACACTCATTTGTTTTCTGGCACAGAGCCACTTCCTTTGTCACCTTAATGACCCATACTTAGCAGAACATTACCATGCTGGCCTGGCTAGTCCAGCAATGGAATCCCTGCTGGATCCAGGAATTAGAAAGGGGGTTCAGGCCTACAGCCTGACACCCCCACCCCACCCCAAACTCACAACAATATACATTTTTGCAAAGCAGCTTTCCCAAACATAGGTATGTTATTTCCACAAACATATGCATTTTTGTACACATATGCTGGAGTACACATATGGTTGGAGAACTGCCTTGCAAAATTCAGAGAAGTGTGAATATGTTCCAGTTTGCATATTGTATCAGAATGTGTGGGTTTGATAGCTTCTCCTGTAAACGTGAGGTGGATTGAATCTTGCCCCCATCCTTAGCTCTGGTGCAGGCCCAGCTGTGGCACTGTGGCCTGGACTGGAACCCAGAACCTCTGCCTCTTATGCCAGGAGTCCAACTCATGCAGTAGACTGCTCCTTCCTGGGGAAGAATCAAAGAATGGGGGCCATCGTGATGACCCAGACAAAACATGTAGCCAATCAAGGCTCGAAAGAGAAGACCCTGCTGCTGTAACATTGGCTGCTGGTTGGTCAGAACTTTGAGAATCAGCTCTACTTTCAGACCAAGGCCTTTGGGTACATGAGATATGATGGTAATAATAAAGAATTTTAAAAAATAAGCTGACCTTTCCCAAGAGGCCAGAAGCCTTCCTGATGGGGACACTGGGCAGTGAAATCCCAAAGAACAATTCAATTGTATTTATGTATGTAACCACAGCAGCAAGGAATCTTTATGCACAGAAGTGGAAGGATAAGAAAATACCCTCAAAGGGAGACTGGCTGGTGATAATCCTGGAATATGCAGAGATGGCAAAACTGAAAGCACGGATTCTTAGAATTTTTCAAGGAGGACTAGAAACCTTTTGTAGTCTATTTAAAAGGTTTTTTCCCCTATGTGAAGTCCACTGCAGGGTTTGACGTTTAAGGGGGGGAAGCAGAATACAATAAGAAATAGGTTAAAGAGGGTGCAATTGGACATGAGGGAATTTAAAAACGCAGTTGTCTGTAAGCTTGATTATAAACATTGATGGTGAGTGAGCAGGAAGTCATCAGTATTGTAGAATTGGACACTGAAATAAAATTAAGTAAAACATTATATCAAGAGAGAGAGAGAGAGAGAACCAGCCCTCCTTTCAGGGAAAGCGCATGCTGCGCCCCTCAGAAGCAAATGAACATATGGAAAGGAGCATGTCTTCCCTCCCCCCGCCCAATGTTTCCCCCGGGCATGCTAGTACATAGTCTTATGCCATTGGATGGGAATTCAGGGAATGCAGATGCTGGAGAAAACCCACTCGACTTTGACAACAACAAGGGCTTTCCAGGCTAGGAAAGAGGCAACATTCTGCAGCAATCCCAGAGCTCAAATAGATTTGGAAATAAGATGCAGGGCAGCCTAGGCAGTCCAAAAGGAGGGGTGGCTAACCTGTGACACTCTAGCTCACGGGTGTCAAACACAAGGCCCGGGGGCCTAATCCGGCCCGCCAGACCTCGTCATGTGGCCCGCCTAGCTGCCGCCGACAATAGCCGCTGACAGTAGTTCTGGAGCCTGTGATTGGCCGAGGGTCAAAACCGGGGGCGGGGCTGCAGGCGGAGGCCGGGGCGCTGGAGCCGCGCTGACGGCCTTGGCCAGGGAATTTCAATTTTGAATGAGGCTGAAGGAGGCGGTGGCACAGCGGCCATACGGGGAAGTGAGATGCAGGAGGAGGAGGAGGAAGCCCGCCAAGGAGGTATGAAAGCCCTACAGGCGCCGCCGGCAAAGTTGGTGCCGGGACGGAGCAGCGCTGGATTTTTTTTGGCGGGCTTTGCTGTTGTCTCCGAGAGCGAGTGAGGCGGCACTGGGGAGCCGCCGCCCGCCGCTTCCCTTCCTCTCCTCGGCTGCATCCGGGAGGTGGGCGAGTGAGCGGACGAAAGGGACGCGGAGTGAGCCTGAGGGGGAAGTAGGCGAAGCGCAACAGTCGCTCTCTTGATGGAGCCGAGTTTTTCTTCCCTCTTCCCCCGTTTTCTCCTCATAGACACTCGGGAGGGTGCCTGGCTTTTGCTCTGCCCCCCACCCCCGAGCCGCCCTTTGGCTTCTCAGTTCCGGCGGAGCTGCTCCCTGGGGGGCGGCCGGTAGGGAGGCGGCGGCGACGGCACGGGTTCCTGCTCTTCCCCCTCTGCCGCCGCCTCCTCTCAGCCCCTTGTGATGTAGGGCTCCAGATGGAGTCGCCTCGCGGTTTGAGTAGGTGGGAGGGGGATTTTGGGGGGGGGAGGTTTTCAAGCCTCCTCTGCCTGCAGTCCCGGTAGGGAGAGGCGGTGGCGAAGACGACAACAGCGCGGGTGGGGGGGAAGAGCAGCTCTGAGGCGAAGATGCTGGGGCTGCCGCCGCCTTCCTCCTCGGGAAATCCGCTGCCCTCCCTCAGCGCGAGGGGAAGGGACTCTGGCGCTGAGGAGGGAGGATGCAAAAGCAAAGCAGGGAGTTGGCGCTGCACCGCATGTTCCTGCCCCTCTCCAAAGCATGGGGTGGGTTGCAGCGTGTGGCATCCTGCCTAGCGGGGTTTGGGTGTGCGCAGGGCGGGAGAGGGAAGCCCTCTTTCCATCTGCAGGTTTTTAATCCCAGCAGTGGCTTTCTCCTTCCTGCCGAAGGTTTAGTTGAGCCCCCCCCCCCCGAAGCCGCCGATCCCCACCTTTGTTCAAATTTCCCTCGTTTACATCCCCTCCCACACACGCGCCATGACGCAGGAATGTGATCCGCATGGGGGTGGGAATGAGCTTACATTATTACAAAAAAACAGTAATAATTGAATGCAGTGACAATAATTTATGATAATATAGAGTGGACACATAGTCCTACAGACACAACCGGCCCTTTGAGGGTGACCAAACTGCTGATGCGGCCCCCGATGAATTTGAGTTTGACACCCCTGCTCTAGCTGTTGCTAGTCTACATCATCCCTGACCATTGTTTCTGCTGACCAGGGCTGACCAGGGCTTGAGGGAACTTGGAGGCCAAGACTGTTATCTGGAGGGTCACAGGTTAGCCAACAGGTTAGCTAAATGAAGGGAGCACTTGCCCAGGCAAAGCCAGGAGTAGCCACCTTTTTCTTCCATTCCAGACTCCACCTCCTGCAAGTCTTTCTTTGGCTATATCAAAACCTGCTGGCACCACATGGTCCAGGCTGAATGCATTGATTCAGATTCCAGGGTTGCACCTATGCATAGCTGCCAAGTTCCGGCCTGAGAAATAAGGGACTGGACCGGAAGTAGCAGACCGGAAGTAGCGCTGCTGCCATTTTGGAACTGGGTGGAGCATGCTCAGAAGCTACTTTTGATGCTGCTCTGCCCTGTTCCAAAATGGCTGCCGCACCAGAATAACCCGGGGAAAACAAAAAAAAATCCGTTTTTTCGGCTGGGGACAGCCGGAAAAACAGGGGTTTCCCGGGGAATACGGGAGACTTGGCAGCTATGGACCCATGTTGTTGATGAAGTTACCCAAGGGCAGCATGGAGAGAGAAGAGAGCAGTCTGGCAAGGATGAAGGTTTGGGCAGTGGCAAGTATTGCGCTCCCTAACCCCATGGTTCCTGTCAGGACGGGGTGGTGGCAGTGATGGTGGTGGGGAAAGGTCTTCCCAGCAAGGACAGGGAAGCTGGGGAGGTGACAGTAGTGGTGACCATTTATTTGTCTCTCAGGTGAGAGCCAAGTGCAGGGTGGAGACCCAAGGTGGACAAACTACCTCAGAAGGAGCATGACGTGTTCCCCACCCTCCCCCAACAGCCCATACACCCATCAGTGGGTCTAACATGAGTAAAAATTCAGTTGGCTACAACCCTTTATGTTTATGAACCCCCACCCTTAAATATAATTGCTCAGGCTACTCTCTCTAAGCACACGCACACTGCTCACACTCCAGTGCTCTTGGTATTGGCGTAAATCAAAACCCTCTCTCTTCCCTTCCTTGTCATTTTTCTAAATTTACATCTGTGTAAAAAAAAAAGAGCACATTTCCCTTGGATCTGCCTGTCAGTCGCTCTGCAGTGATTACAGCATCCCTTCCATGCATGCTCATTTTTCATTGGGGTTTTTTCATTGGGTTTTTTTTCCATGCATGCTCATTTTTCATTGGGGTTTTTTTTCCCTCTCTCTTTACAAAATTGCTCCAAAAAAAGCACGGCTGCCTTCTGGGGTGCAATTCCCCAGAGCCTTGGGGGCCAAGAAGAGACATGGCAGAGGGCAGCAAAATGTGGGGTGTTCCATGGATGGCAGTGGTCCCCTTCATCATGGCAGGGGAGGAGAGGGAGAACCAGGGAGAGGCAAGTGGCCATGGATGTGCCTGTCTCGTGTGGAGGGGGCATGAGCACCCCAGGCCCACCCGCCCATCTGGTTGACCCTCTTAGTGGTCTGGTTGTGCCACCCAGTTTTATGTTTCTGAAGATGTCCCTGAGCAGCCCAGCCACACTGCCCAGGCTTTGCACCTCAGAGAGGTCACTTCAGTGTTGCTAACACAGCGGTTTGCCTTTGCCCCCCGGAGGAGCACTCCATTGTCTCTCGAGACAGACGGATGCCAGCAGCACAGACCCACTGAAATAAAAAGGTAAAGGGACCCCTGACCATTAGGTCCAGTCGTGACCGACTCTGGGGTTGCGCGCTCATCTCGCATTATTGGCCGAGGGAGCCGGCGTATAGCTTCCAGGTCATGTGGCCAGCATGACAAAGCCACTTCTGGCAAACCAGAGCAGCACATGGAAACGCTGTTTACCTTCCCGCTGTAGCGGTTCTTATTTATCTACTTGCATTTTGACGTGCTTTCGAACTGCTAGGTTGGCAGGAGCTGGGAGCGAGCAACGGGAGCTCACCCCGTCACAGGGATTCGAACCGCCGACCTTCTGATCAGCAAGCCCTAGGCTCAGTGGTTTAACCACAGTGCCACCTGGGTCCCTAATAAATGGACCTAAATCTTTTATTTCAGTGGGTCTACCCTGAATAGGCTTAGCATTGGCTACAACCCCACTTTTAAGAAATCTGCCTTTTAGGGTAGCAAAGCATACACTCTAGAACGCCTTGACAATTGCCACCAGGGAGATGCCTTCAGTGGACGCTTTTCCGTACCTGCTTAAAAAACTTTTGCTTGGCAAGGCTATCCAGATGCATAGATGTTAGTATGTTTTAATTTGTCTTTAGACTTCAGTCAATTTTAATTATCCTTTGATTACTTGTTTTTAACTGTTTTTATTCGTAATTTTAATATTTTTGTGTTAAACTGCTTAGAGGTTTTATTGCAATCAAGCAGAGGTGTTTTTGGCTACCAACTTGGATGGCTTTAAAAGAGGATTAAAATTCATGTGAGAGAATAAGGGTATCAGTGGCTACTAGCTGTGTTGACCATGCTCTGTCTTCAGAATGCTTCTGAATACCAGTTGTCAGTCCAACCCCTGCACAGTCTGATCAGGGTTGACCTTAAGGCAATTGGAGCAATTGGGCGAAATAAGCTACGGTTTATTTTATGGGTATGTCTTATTTTCGGGGAAACACGGTAGATGGGCCCCCTTTGACCTGATCCAGCAGGATGTTCTAATGTTCTTACACCTTTTGTTAAATAAAATTAAACAGATAAGCCGAAAGCAGTGTCACACAGTTTGCCCTGTGCTAGATGATCACCTGTAATTTAGAGGAAATGATCCATAGAAACCACCTGCATGGAGGTGATAAGGCCAATACTCAGAAACCAGCAAATGAGCCCATATGTTTCAACAGCCCTGGTTTTTGAGAAAGCGTTGTATGTAGTTTGTCATTTGGGGGATGTTTAAAAGGATGCATTAAAAAATATATATATTCCAGTATGGACACTCATCCTTTAATGCAGGCATCCCCAAACATCCAGATGTTTTGGACTACAATTCCCATCTTCCCCAACCACTGGTCCTGTTAGCTAGGGATCATGGGAGTTGTAGGCCAAAACATCTGGCGGGCCGCAGTTTGGGGGTGCCTGCTTTAATGCAGCCTTCCCCAACATGGTGGCCTCCAGACTACAACTCCCATCATCCCCAGCCAGCCAGCTACAGCTGACGGGAGTCTCCAGTGACTGGGGGTGATAGGGATTGTAGTCCAAAAGATTTGGAGGGCATCCAGGCTGGCTTATCTTGGGAACCTTCCTCTATACTTCAGGTTCATGTTGCTCACTATTTATGCATTTAGTGATTTGTTAGTGGGATTCCTTTCCAGCCTTTCTAAAAATGCAAATGAAGCAGCTGAAACCGGTAATAAAGCAATATATCCAGTAAGAAAAACCTAAAAGCAAAACCACACGATAGCAACAGTGAAAAGCAGCAAATGCAGGAAATGCAGCAAGAGCTGGAGAAGGCCCAACAAAATAACAGCAATTTGCTGCCTGCCTGAAAGAGAGGAGCGAGTGGGGCCAGGGCTGACTTTGGGGGGGGGGGGCAAATCCAAATTCTGGGCACCACAACCAAAAACATCCTCTCTCTGGTGCGAGAAGCAAGGAGGCAAGGAGGTGGGTCCCTGAAGTAGGACCTTGAAGTGGGACAAAGTTCACAAGTCAGCTGCAAGGATGAGAGGCAAATTGGGATTTTTTTCCTTTTCTTTTGCAAGCCCAGAGTCCCCAATCTGGTTTAGGACCACAATAGGGGCAAAGGGTTAATGCCCCCTTAGCCGCGCCCTAGAGCAGGCACCCTCAAACTTGGCCCTCCAGATGTTTTGGGACTACAACTCCCATCATCCCTGACCACTGGTCCTGTTAGTTAGGGATGATGGGAGTTGTAGTCCCAAAACATCTGGAGGGCCAAGTTTGAGGGTGCCTGCCCTAGAGGATTGGCTCTGAACAGCCCCATCACTACCACCACCAGGTGTTCAAGGCTAGGGTGAGACAGATTAGTAGTCCATTTCCATTTTGCTCAGCTTCTCATTTTCTTGGGTTCTGCTTGCTGCACTCCTGCATCCCAAATTTCTCCCCCCCCCCAAGTGCCTAAGAAAATTCATCAGCATTTTAGTGTCCCAATGTACACATTTTCGTTTGCAGTTTTGCCTAACAGCAACACTTTTGCAAGGAAATTCCCTTAATGTATGTATTTTATGCATTGCATGTCCATGCTCGTGGGGGGGGGGGTGAACTGCATTGCAAAATTCAGGGAAGCGTCCATTTCAAGAGACTGCTGTGTGTTTCAGTTCACGTGCAACTTCAGAAAGTGCAAATTAGGTGAATGTGCATTAAAATCTGAACCGAACCTAATTTTCTTGCCTCCTGCCTATCAACCTTTCTGGGCGGGATGCTAAGAAAGGTGTGAACGAATGTCTTTGCTTATGGGTTCTGGTCTTATGCTGAGGTCCTGCTTATGGGCTTACAGGATGCTGGCCTAGATGGGCCTTTGATCCAATGCAGCAGGGCTCTCCATATGGAGGTCTACTGTGAGAGAAGAACCTCCATGACCAGGGGCAGTCTAGCTCGGAATGCCAGTTGCTGGAAATCACATGTGCAGAGAGCCCTGCTTTTGTGTTCAGGTCATGCTTGTGGGCTTCCTATTGGACACTGATATACTTAAGTTCTTACCTTTAATTAGCTAGAAATGACCTCTCTCTATTGGATCGAGGTTTCCTAGTGGGACTGGAACCCTTTGGCACCTTGCGTCATGCAAGACTTTGCTGTGGGGCCTTCCAGTTAGGGCATGAAGTGTGTGAATGCACATCAAAATGCTTGTCCCCTTGGGCGCCATGCAGCGTTGACTGAGAGCTGCACTCGAGTGTCTATTCAGCCTCTGTTTCCCTCCGCAGCTCGCTCAAGAGTCTGTGCTGCTATGTGCAACTACCAGTTCTTCATGCACAGCCCTCCCCCCCCCACCCGCCCACTATGAAAATTGGATCGGACATAAGGAAGATTTGGGATAATTGCATGCACCAGAGGAATGACAATATCTGTGTCAGAATTCAACAGGCCTTCCTGTTTCCCTGCTTCTCGCATTCCGGCGGAGCTCAGTCACCTTTCAAACTGCTTATTAAGTCTGCCTGCGCGCAAAGGAAGTGGATGGTAAAGGCTGGAGTGGAAGGAAGCTGTCAAAGGGTGGAGGGAGATGAGAGGCAGCTCAGGGCCCCTTAACAGGAGACTGTCAGGGATCCAGGAACAAGCGAGAGCTTTGCAGAAACTCCCAGCATTATTGCTCAAGCCAACTCCTAGCAGAGAGGGGGGGAACTCCACCCACTTTTAGTGTGGTAATGCAGAGACCAGTGCAAATGTGGGAGAGGGAGGAATCTGGCTTGGCTATCCAATTCACAGGTCTTGAAGCAATACATGAAGCCAAGTTGAGCTCTGTTTTGTGATCCTCGCTCTCTCGAATTTTGTGGGGCAATTTTCCAACCCCGAAAAATGCATACCAAGAACCTATGTGTAAATGAGGGGGGGTGCATAAAAATGCATATATTTGTGAAAATAACATTATATTGTCTATTAGGCAGCATTACCCATTGAAATGTGCATATTATAAGGAAAGCAAACTAAAATCATGATGGTGAAAAATTGCAAACTGGTCAGAAAGGGGGGTGGGAACTGAACTTAAGGTTGTTAAAATAAAAAGCTGAGCAGAGTAATAAAAAGTGGCCAATTTGTCCCTCTCATGCGGGTGACGCTGTGGGTTAAACCACAGAGCCTAGGCCCTGCCAATCAGAAGGTCGGCGGTTCGAATCCCCGCGATGGGGTGAGCTCCCGTTGGTCGCTCCCAGCTCCTGCCAACCTAGCAGTTCGAAATCACATCAAAGTGCAAGTAGATAAATAGGTACTGCTCTGGTGGGAAGGTAAATGGCATTTCCGTGTGCTGCTCTGGTTCGCCAGAAACGGCTTTGTTATGCTGGCCACATGACCTGGAAGCTGTACGCCGGCTCCCTTGGCCAATAAACCAAGATAAGCGCCGCAACCCCAGAGTTAGTCACGACTGGACCTAATGGTCAGGGGTCCCTTTACCTTTACCTTTATGTTCATTAGAGAGACTGGGGACCCTTGCTCCTTGGGCTCAACCCTCTCCCCAGAAATAAGATTCTCTCCCCCAAATTAGAGGTCGCCACTGAGCATCCCTTGGAGTTACAACACTCACTTTACTGAGCCTTTAAGAGCAGACGCCAGACAGAAAAGACCCTTGGGAAGTTTTTCCTCTCGCTGTTTTGTCCTGCCAAGAAAACATTTGCCTGTGGATGTGCACACACCACATAGTTCAAACACATTCCCCTCCCTAAAGGAACTGTGGAACTCGCTTCCACAGGCGGCATTGATGTCCACCAACCTAAATGGCTTTAAAAGAGGATTAGACAAATCCATGGCATGAGCAAGGACATCAATGGCTACTAGCCACAATGGCTATGCTCTGTCTCCACCGTCAGAGGCAGCAATGCTTCCGAACACCACCTGTTGCTTGAAACTGTGGGACGGGAGATTGTTCCTGGGCTTGCAGGTCCTTCTTGCAGATTTCCCAGAAGAGGCAGGCATCTTGTTGGCTACTGTGATAACAGGGTGCTGGACTTGGTGGGGCACTTTTGGCCTGATCCAGCAGTGTGCATCTCTTCCTATGTTCTTAAGTGGCTGGGTTTCTGCATTCAAACTGTCCGGTGTACTTTCTGTTGGGACAAACCAGTGGGACTCAGGAGTTAGTAATCCATCTTCAGTCCTCCACCACTTCGGTCGTGGAGGAAAAGGCTATCAAAGCCTACTAGCCAGAGTAATGCTTCTGAATGCCGGTTGCTGGAAACCATAAGAGGGGAGAGAGTGCTCTGGTGCTCAGGTCCTGCATGCAGATCTACTTGGCAGCTGTGAGAACAGGATGCTGGACTAGGTGGGTCATTGGCCTGATCCAGCAGGCTCTTCTGACGTTCTTATGAATGGGGTGCTGTCTTCTCCCTAACAACCAATCAGGGCTGGCTTTGCCTGTCGTTGGTTCTGACTCCACCTGCTCTTGATCTCCCTGCCTTCCAACCTACCTGCCCCAAAAGCGTCTCAGCTTCCACCTCACAGGTCAGCCAGAAGCAGGCAAGCCCATTTTTCCTCCACGATGCCCAGAAAAGGCCCCGTTCTCCACTGGCAGAGCCCCGTGGGAGGGTGGCAGAGTGTGGGCGCCACTTTCCAAGCAATCCAGGATCCTTTTCTCTTTGCTTAAATATTATTTTTTACGGTGTTTCCTCCGACGTCTGAGAATATTTCTGGATGCCACATGACTAGGTGGTTGCCATGGGAACTATCTTAGGGTTTTAATGAATAGAGGGGAGGTTTTGTATTTTTTTAAAAAAAATCCAAGATAAATGTCAGAGGATAAAATAGACTGGTGCTGGCACGGAACCCAGCGATGGGCACGGCTAGGAGCCCCATGCCCACATGTAGAGGATTAGATTCCAGCACCACGCAGGAGCTTGTGAAACTTTCTCCCCACATCCCTTCTGCCCACAATCACACACCCCTTCCTCCATCCCCTCTCTCGCCTTTGAGGATCAGGTATCCAAGGGAGAATCGGCGCTTTGTTCCCCCTTCCCCAAAATGAAAGACTCCTTGCAACAACATAGCTTCTCTTTCCAAAGTATTATTATGTGCACCAGGTTTGGTCTCTTTTTGGAATGAGGCCACGGGAGGCTTTTGGCATTTTTTGTAACATTTGTGTTCATTTGCAAATATACACGTTGCAGCCGTTCAACCCCTCCAGCAGGCAGACTAAGTTCATTGCACCCATATCGGGTCTTGCCGAGGAACAGGCAGCTGCACCCACCCAAAAGTACCTGTAACTTTTTTTCAGACTCCCTTCTGTGTCTGCCTCCAAAAAAGAAAAACACCTGCCAAGTCTGTCCTTTTGTTACCTGCTTCTCTCTGGCCATTTCCTCTGCCATTGTCAAAGCCAGCTAGTCTGAGCCACCAGCCTATAATTTCCCTAACAAAGGGGATCTGCCTGGCTAAACTTGGCCAACCTTCCTTGACCCACATTTACAATCACAAGAATGGAAGGAGTCGCAGGAGATCAGTTGAGTTCAGCCCATAGCTGCCAAGTTATCCCTTTTTTACAGGGATTTTCCCTTATGCTGAATAGGCTTCCTCGCGAGAAAAGCGAAAACTTGGCAGCTATGGTTCAGCCCCCACATCCTGCAACACTACAAGTTCAGTGACAGCCCCCCTGCTTTTACCTTTCTTCTTCCACTGTTTGAATTTGAACTGTTTTATTCATTTTTTGCATTTCTATCCCTCCTTTTTCTCCAAGGAGCTCAAAGTAGTTTTCCCCTGCCTCGTTTTATCCTCACAACAACCCTGTGAGGTAGGTTAGGCTGAGAGGCAGCGACTGGCCCAAAGTCACCCAGTGAGCTTCACGGCCGAGTGCGGATTTGAACTAAGGTCTCCCAGGTCCTAGTCCGACAGTCTAACCACTACACCACACCGGCTCTTATAACAAACTACAGGGATACATCTGTATTTTGGATAATGTCATCTGAACATGGATTAAAAGCCCAGCCCTAGAAAAGCAGCTGGATGCCTGGAAGAGCATCTGCTGTGCCTGCAGAAGCTTCCAAGTTCAATCCCCCAACAGCATCTCCAAGTAGGCTGGGAGAGTCATTTATTTATATTCATATTGACATCCGACTGTCTCAGACAACGGAAAAGTGAGCCATCAGTGCTAAAGTCAAACCATTGCAGAGTTACAGCGTCTGCTGTGGCTGTAGAGACTGATATGGGAGAGACATGTTTAGTTGCAGCTGGGGCAGGTGCACCATGGCGTTTCTTTTCTCAGCGCTCCTTCCAGCAGTCATTCCTCCTTTGTCTAAATCCCTAGAGCACTGCTGCCAGTCAGTGGTAGACAATACTGGCCTAAGTCTGACTTGACATAAGGCCATTTCCTATGTTCCTGCGAATCCTAAGACCCACTCTCGCCCAATACTCAGTAGCAGTTCACCGTAAGGAGCTCTGGGTTGGACACTTGCAATAGCATTGTCCTGGGAGGTGGCATGTCCATGGTCAATGAATGTCTTGGGCTCCCTCTAGGCTTGCAGTTTCTCCACCCGGCTCAGAGACCATAGCCCAGAGGAAGAGCATTGGCTGGGCATGCAGAATCTCTCTCTTCTGATCTACTGCTCCCACAGGTGGCAGTGAGGGCCACCAACCTGGATGGCTTTAAAAGAGAATTGGGCAAATTTGTAGAAGAGAGAGCTACCAATGGCTACTTGCAGTTGGAACCAGCAATGCTTCTAAATGCCAGTTACTGGAAGCCACAGGAGGAGAGAATGCTCTTATGCTTGGGTCCTCCTCGCTGGCTTCCACAGGTACCTGGTTGACACCTGTGAGAACAGGATGTTGGACAAGATGGGTCATTGGCTGGCTCCAGCAGCCTGTTCTAGATTCTTAGGTTCTTGTGATCAGTTGCATCTCCTGCTCCAGGTCTCTTGGGTTGCAAGGCTGGAGGAGGCTTTGTCCTGGGACCTGGAACCATTGCTGCCTGCTCCTTGGAGTAAGGAATTCTCTGCTGGGGGAGGAGGACTCGAGTCCTGGTGAAGAAACTGCAGGAGTTCTCTGCCGACTTTTCAAATGCAAACTCTGTGAAAATGGAACAGATGCCGTTATAAATTATAAGTTAGGCACAAGGTCTCATTTTGCAGGGAATCTCTAAATTTCCCTCTCTCCCTCCTGCTACTTTCTCATCTTAAAGAGCACCCACCACCCAGGTTTCTAAGCAACTCTGCTGTGGGTGGGAGTGACTTGCCTAATTTCACTGTCTTCTCTTCTGAGTGTAGGAGGGCAAAGTGGGAGGAAGGGGGTTTGCATTGAAAAAGAGGCAAGCCCCACCCCTCAGAGACACTCTCAAACCATCCCCAGGATGTCCTATTCCACTGGGCACTGGGCAGGACTAAAGTCTGGGTTGGGTTCCTAAAGTCTGAGTTTCAGGAGACAATATGAAGAATCCTGTCTGTGAGAAAGGAAAAGCTCTAACAAAGAGTCCTCTCTTACTTGGTACAGCAGCCAGCGCTACCCTTTAAGAAAGCATTTCAAATTAGCAAAAAAGAAGAAATGTTTCTTTCTAATTTAATGCCCTTGTGGGAGAGTGTGAGCTGAGAGGCTGTGCTAAGGAGCTCACATTGTCATTTCCAACTCCACAGAAAACCTGCCACTAAAGATCAGGCTTCCCAGCTCTGATTAATTGGAAAGAACCACCTCCACAAACTTCCTGCCTTTGGGGGTTCACTGTCCCAAGGACTTGTCAGCCTCGGGCACCTCTGCAGGACCCTTCTGTCCCAAGGCCCAATATCAGGAGTGGAGGCCACATCACCCCAGTGGAAACCTGCTGGGGGCCACTTCCTAATAGTGGCTGATACACACACACACACACACACACACACACACACACACACACATGAACATGCATCCTGAACTGGCCCGGTTAGGCTGGTGAAAGGGGGACAAAGGCTCAGGCTGGAGCAGCAGGAGGGCACACACAAAAACTGTGATTGTTCTTTGGGATTGCTGGACTCTTCTGCAGTCATCTTATTTTTTCAACTTCTAATTATTCTTGACAATTATTTGTTATGCCAGCTACACAGGCCGCTTTTGGGCTTGGTTCTGATGGTGTTGGAAGGTGGGTTTTTTTTGCCACTGCCTAGTCATTTTCCTAGAGCACTGGGGTCTTGTAATGCCTGACCCTGACATGGTGCCTGTGATTACTCTCTTTTGAATGCAATTACTTTGTGCTCACACAGTGTGCTTCATAGATCACTGGAGTAGTACAAAACCCATTTTGCTGCACAGTCCAAAGCCGCAATGGCGGCGGAGGCTGGTCCACAGGGGCTAGTGGGGCACTGCCCCACCCCAAACCAGCGGCGCGGCACCGGAAGTTGCGTAGAAGCAACTTCCGGGCCGCTCTGACCTGTGTGGGCACCAGAAATAGGGCAGAGCAGCACCGGAAGTTGCTTCTACGCATGCCCGGTGGCCATCTTGGTGGTGGCCGCATGGTGGCGGCCACCACCAAGATGGCCGCCGCAGCCACCACCAAGATGGCCACCAGGCATACGTAGAAGTGACTTCCGGTGCCACTCTGCCCTATTTCCGGTGCCCACACAGGGTCAGAGCAGCATCCAAAATGGAGGCTCCGTGGCAGGTAGGAAATCCGGGGGATTTCCAGGATTTTTTTCCATTCGGGAGAACAGCAGGAATCGGATTAAAATCCGGGGGTTTCCCATGAAAAACGGGATACTTGGCAGCTAAGGCCCCACCCACCCCAGCCTACCCTCACCTCCCATCCCATGTCTGCCTGCCTTCTTACTTATAATCAGTCCAGGGAAACCCTGGAGAAGGACGGGGGGCAAAGCCAGAATTAGCTGGCTCTGCCTCCCATTGGCTCTAGCACCACCTACTGATGGATTTCCTGCCTTCCACACCATCAGATCCAATGAGCACCAGCCACGACTGTATGGGATCACGAGACACTCCGGTTCCAGTGCCAGGTTTTCTTGCTACCCTTGCAGAATATATTTAAAGGAGGAAGACCAAAGACACCTTTTCTCTGTTTGTGTGGTTTTAATCACTGGAAGACAGAGAGGGTGGGGGGAGGGAGATTTTATATGCATTGCTCATCCAAATTTCCCACTACAACAATGTGGGCATGGGAAGAAGATAAGCAGAAGTCAGCAAGGAGGAGAGGGAGCAACACCTTACAAGTTACTAAGGGAAGAGGTATTCTTTCATCCCCCAAAAAGTGGAATGCAAAATCTGACCTTCACGTTGATCGTGAACAAGTGTGGAGCTTGAATCAAATACTCCTCTGCCTTGGGCCCATCTTCTTCCAAGTCCTAATGGTTTTTACCACCCTGTGTGGGTTTCTAAATGTGACTCTCAGCAACAAAGCATCTGCCCACAAAAGAGAAACACACAGGTGTTCTGTACCAATGTAGGATACAAGTACATGAATGACAATGTTTTGTGGGCCCCAGTAAGAGAATTTTTCTGGAAACACTCTGAGCGCAAGGTCTTCATACACACCCATTTTCTTTTATCTTTTTTTAAAAAAAATCCATAGTGGTGGGCAGGGACAATTAAAAATATACCGTGAAGCAGTTAAAACAGCCTAAAACACTAACACAGAAATCCATAACAACACAATATATCCCAGCGTGGTGTAGTGGTAAAGAGCGGTGGATTCGTAATCTGGTGAACCGGGTTCGCTTCCCCGCTCCTTCACATGCAGCTGCTGGGTGACCTTGGGCTAGTCACACTTCTCTGAAGTCTCTCAGCCTCACTCACCTCACAGAGTGTTTGTTGTGGGGGAGGAAGGGGAAAAGGAGTTTGTTAGCCGCTTTGAGACTCCTTAAGGGGAGTGAAAGGCGGGATATCAAGTCCAAATTCTTCTTCTTCTTCTTCTTCTTCTTCTTCTTCTTCTTCTTCTTCTTCTTCTTCTTCTTCTTCTTCTTCTTCTTCTTCTGTAGTACAATATTCACTGTAAAAGGTAGTGCTTGCCAATACAATTTTAATGGTCCAGAAATAGCTGTGCGAATAAATAAATTTAAAGCATACAGGATATTTATATAGTTTATAGTATATAGTTTAGCTGTGATTCTTGCATTGCAGGGGTTGTTGGACCCTTTGGCTCCCTTTCAAGTTTACAACTCCTTGGCACAAGCCTTATTTGTTGAGAGAAGGAAATTCTCAGTTGAAAGCACAGTGCAGGCCCAGTTATTAAGTGGAGGATACATGCAAAGGATACATTTCAGCTCAGTATAAAACAGTTACAAGGAAACACCAGGAATTACCACCCAGTGTCCTGGTAAAATACCTTTTTCCAGGGGCGTCAACTCGTCTGCATCTGCCACTACAACCCTTCCAAATTCCTGATCCCTGGCATCTGAATAGCCCAGCAATTGAGCCATGCCTCCTTGTGCTTTTCCAGCACAGACCTGACCGTATTTATCATGGTGGAAGGTTCGGGTTCCATTCCAGTTTACAATGCAGAATCAAACAAATGAGGGTGTGGATTGTGAGGGTGATGGGACCTTGAGAAGGGGCAAACTCTAAAAACACAACCAGCCTTGCAACATAACCAGACTGGCAACTTAGGGTAGGGAGGCAGGCGGGAGGGCTGAGCAGGACTTTGTTTCCCTTCCCAGTGGCAAGCAGAAATCAGGCCAAACCATGCAACAGCTAAGCAACCAGCAGCTAATTTGCTTAGCTCGCATGACTTATTCCATGGGCTGAATTCCATTTTTCCTGGCGTCTGGCAGTGAATCTGGGTTGCTTTGGTGGACGGAATTTGCTGGCTTCTTTGATTGCTCCTCCCTCCCTAGGAAGGAGGCACGCTGCAGTTAGCCAGAGCTCTCCACGCCAGCTTCTCTCATTTTTCCAATCTTGAATTCAGTTCTTCACAACTCCACCTCAGTTTGTGGCTATTGATATTATTATTATTATTATTATTATTATTATTATTATTATTATTATTATTTTCTCGTGAAAATTTCAGTATGAATTTATCCTAATGGTCACAATTTTGCATACCTATATACATTTTTATAGAAAGCCATTTCCTCTCATATAATGCTTTTTTCCACTTTAATAAGTGCCTTTTTATGCGCATTTAAACCCACTGTATGCAGTCTTGTAAACGTTGCTTGGCTGGAGAACTGCATTGCAAAATTCGGAGAAGTGTGAATTTCAAAGGACAGCACTGTGTTTCAGTTTGCATCTTGTTCCAAAAAGTGTGAATCAGATGAGTTAGCCTTTAAATGTGAACTGAATCTTATTCCCCCCTCCCCTTTCCTGCTCTTGGTTCTTTGCTGGCTGCCATCAATCTCCAAGGAAGGCAACAATGTCTGTTCATTATTGCAATGATCCTCCTCTGCTTAGACAATGCCCTGCTCTTGCAACATGCCATCCTCTGACAGCTGGCAGCAGTCTTTGCTTGCAAAGCACCCCAGCAGGGAGCCCACAAATGGAAGGCCTCATCCCGTTTGCCAGGGGTGCGTGTCAGAGTGCATCATCGTGCTGCCTGATCCGCTTGCTCTCGCCACATCAGTCTTGCGAGGAGAAGAAGCACACCAAGCGCGATGACCAGAGAGCTCAGCTCAGTTCAAGGAGGCCTTGATGCAAGTCCCACCCAACAACGCCATGGAACCACTAGGGACAAACTCTGTAAGGTGGTCAGTGTATCAGTATTCCAACAAGGCTCCATTCCAGTTAATTTCAATCCTCCTGAAATGTGGTTTTCGCAAGAGTCCATGGGTGTACCCAGTGAGGGGCAGGGGGGGCAGCTGCCAACCCAAAAGCATAAAAAAATTAAATGGTTATAAAGTGATGAAACGAAACAAAATTAGGTAGGGCCATGGTGAAGAATCAGTTGTTTACCACACTGAAATGGTGTAAAAACCGAGAAGTATTTAGAGTATTTAGAAGTACAATGGGAGAGGACAGGCTGACTGGGTGTATTTGATGAGCGTCCATCGGAAATTCTTCAAGGGAAATCAGGACTGGATTGAAACAAAAGTTTTGAACAAGTTTTCTTCAAACCCAAGAAAAATGATATCAGTATAAGACATGTAAATAGAATAAAAAAATTTAAAAATTCAAGCAAAAAATTGTAATAACTACCATAATAAAGCACTGCTATAATTATATATAATTTTCTTAAAATTTTGGTTTCATTCGCCTTTTCCGTGCTGAAATGTCACAACCTGAATGACCATGGCTCCCCCCCCCCAGTTTTGATCCTGGGTACACCCCTGCAAGAGTCATTGGTGGATCAGGATCAGCCACAGACTCACACACCCAAAACCAAGGAGAAGAGCACATCAGACGAGAAGGGATCATCTGTGCTGTAGTCATTCATTTGGGACCCGTTCAAATAGCAGGGCTTTGGATGGGGATGGAGACACCATCCAGACTGGGGGTGGGGACACCTCTATTGTGGAAGTGAAGCTGGACTGGGGACAAAGAATGCAAGAAACTACGGGCCATGTCTAGCGAGGACTCTGAAGGTGTGGTCTGATCTGGATCCACTTCCAGAGCCAAGAAGGGAGGACTCCTGTTCAAAGTCTTCCTACGAAGCTGCTTAGGCAGGGGCAGACTCAATGCATTTTGCTACCTGACATTATTATTATTATTATTATTTTTATTATTTATTTATTTATTTATTTATTATTTATACCCCGCCCATCTGGCTGGGCTTCCCCGGCCACTCTGGGCGGCTTCCAAAAAATACCAAAATACATTAAAATATCACAGATTAAAAACTTCCCTAAACAAGGCTGCCTTTAGGTGTTTTCTAAATGTCAGGTAGTTGTTTATCTCCTTGACCTCCGATGGGAGGGTGTTCCACAGGGCGGGTGCCACTACCGAGAAGGCCTTCTGCCTGGTTCCCTGTAGCTTTGCTTCTCGCAGTGAGGGAACCGCCAGAAGGCCCTCGGCGCTGGATCTCAGTGTCCGGGCTGAACAATGGGGGTGGAGACGCTCCTTCAGGTATATAGGACCGAGGCCGTTTAGGACTTTAAAGGTCAGCACCAACATTTTGAATTGTGCTCGGAAACGTACTGGCTCAGAAACATGATGGTGCCCTTTCCAAAGGCATGCCAACTCCTAGGGGCAGAAGCAGTCCTCCCCCCCCAAAAAAAAGTATTTTTGAGAGGGCCGGCTCCCTTAATATTCAGGGGGCATTTGGCTCCACCCCTTGGTGTTGAGCAGTGTCACACGCATCATGACATCATGACATGCGGCATCACACACAGGCCCCCTCAACCCCCTTAAGAAGAGGGCGCCTCAGTCCTTCCCCATTCATACACAGAAGCTGACTAAACATTAATTCTTCCCACAAGGTGGTTCTTCCTTCTGAGAAGTAGCAAGTGCAGCCAAATGAGACGCAGCCCTAACCTCCAACATCTGCCTGCACCTCACCTTTCTCTTTGCCTTATGGCAGAACTGGCCCTGCTTAGGGACCAGGCAAAAGGTTTCTCTACAGAGGAAGTGTATCTGTTTAGCTGGATGGCAGCAAACACTTTTCAAGCAACAAATGCGACCTGAGGGGCGCTGCATTCCAAAGCATCTGGGAGGCGACACGTTAGAAATGACTGATCTGCTGCTGCCATTCTGGAACAAAAAGATATAAATCCAAATAAAGAAATTAGTGTTGCAGCAGTGGGAGGGGTGCGATGAAAGGGGATATCTGAAGGAAGTCCCAGCTAGGAAGAGCCAAATATGCCCATTTCAGTTTGTCTCACTTTTTCATTTCTCCATTCTTAAGTCCAGATCTCCACATTTTCACATCAGTTAGCTGCTGCTGCTGCTGCTGCTGTTGTTGTTAAAGTCCCCACGAAAATTCACCAGCATTTTAGTATGACTTTTTTCCAAATAACATTTACATCCGAATGGAGTTTTGTGTTATATTCACATTTTTGCGAAGCAATTTCCCTGAATGCATTTTAAAATGTTGTGTTTACTAAAATATGTCATTCCTATGCACATTCTACCTTATATGTACATTTTTATGCATATTAGAGAATTGCGTTGTGATTTTGAAGGCTGTGTGGGTTTTGGTTTGTGTATAGTTTCAAAAAGTGTGAATTAAGTCATGTCCGCCTTTAAATACGAACTGGGTTGAATCTCCCTCTCCTTCCCTACTCCCAGCTAGGAATGGGAGATCCTCAACCTTCAACTGGGGACTGCTGTGGAAGCAGACTGAGGGTCTGAAAGAGCTGGGCTTGTAGGGGGGGGGTTGGTGTTAATCTCCAGGGCGTGCTTTAGTTGATGAGCTGCACTGTCTATTCTGATTCCAGGCTCTGGATCTAGTTTAGGGAAATTGTCTTGGGTGGGGAAGGGCCATCTGGGGGGTGTTCCATAGGACTGGCTTGCTTCCTGAGGTTGGTAGGGCAGGGCGAGAAAGAGTTAAAGCAGCTGCCGAGGAATCCAGGCCAGGAGACCGTTTCTGGAAATGAGTGAGCAATGTGAATTCGAGGGAACTGAGCTGGATTCAAACCGCAGGATGCTGAGCCAGCCTGGCCCTTGGGGGAAAGGGAGATGCTATGTGCAGAGGAGAGGCCGCTTCCATCAGTGGTGCTGAGCGAGGCAGCCGATATATGGCCACACACCCAAAAGCACAAGCTAATCCACTAAGGTTTGCTCCTAAAAAGCATCATCTCCTATTTATGCACCTCTTGTGACTTCCAGAACCGTCTTACTTGCCCCCCCCACCCTTCCTCCCCCCCAAGAAGCAACACTGAAAGGCAGGATGCGAGAACCAGCCCAGCTGCAGGAGTTACAAGCGATACAGCACATTTACTGGTGTTCCTATTAATATTTTAATTTCTCTTACTGTAATTTTGTAGGCTGCAATTTAGGTGAAATGTTGGGAAGAATTTCCTTACAATCAAAGTTAAGTGATTGTGGCAAGATGAAATTGATATGTCTTACACGGACAAGCCTGGTCTTTTACATTTTGAGTGTGCAAGTCATGGGCCTGGAGAGGCCGAAGTCAGGGGGTTTGCTGCATATTCCTCTAACGAAAGCTTAGCAAGCTGGTCTATTGATCCGGACTTGTTAGAAGTTGGTTTATATGCTCCCAGGCAACCTCAGCTTCATCCATATAATGACACCTCTGCTAGGCATAATAACAATCTTGGCACAACAGAGAATGAATCTCCTTCATTGGGGGAACTTTTATGTGACCTACGTCTCCTGATGCGTTGGAAAAATGAAGTTTTGGGCCTGAACGCCATAATTGGTACACTGGTCAGGAATTCTGAATGTAGCCCTGCAGGTAAGACCTACCAGCAAAGAAACTGAAGTTAGTGATGGTTTGAAGGCAGACCAATATGGGGATAGGTGTGAGTTCTCTAAGTCCCTATCAGATTCAGTAACCAAACAATTAAATGGCATTGATCAAGGTTGGAGCTTGAGCTCAGAAATCCGCTTTTACACCAATATGAGTGCTCCAGATGGACTTGGAAGAGCGGTTTCCCATTCTTAATTCCTTCAGATCCAAGGCTACTGATGCTGATAACCCACTTGCTACCATCCATGGAAATGATCTTGGTCCATCACCCAATCTAATTTGTTCAAAACCCAATCTGGGATCTTTCAGAGGAAGTCTGAAGGCTTCAGGTCAGCA
Source organism: Zootoca vivipara (assembly GCF_963506605.1). NCBI lineage: Eukaryota > Metazoa > Chordata > Lepidosauria > Squamata > Lacertidae > Zootoca > Zootoca vivipara. Next base: position 29,598,103 of record NC_083289.1, on the reverse strand, counting down.
CTCCACGTTTCCTGTTCTACAGCTTAAGACGGGAGGAAGAGGCAGTGAACACTGGATTAATAAACATACAGTGGTACCTTGGTTTACAAACTTAATCCATTCCGGAAGTCCGTTCTTAAACCAAAGTGTTCTTAAACCAAGACATGCTTTCCCATAGCAGCGGGGAACTCAATTTACAAATGGAACACACCAGGGCCACCCCTACGGCCAGGCTGGGTGGCGCAGGGTGCCAGGGCGCCAGGCTGCCAGGGGGCACCGTGCAGCTGCACGCCACGGCAGCCACGCTGCGTCCGCCCGCCCACTGCGCTGGAAAACAGGGCGGGGGGTGCCGCAGGGATCCGTCGCACCACGACGCCAGGGCGCCATATATGCTTAAGACGGCCCTGGAACACACTCAACAGGAAGCGAAACATGTTCTTATTCCAAGCCAAAGTTCACAAACCAAAACACCTACTTCCAGGTTTGCAGCGTTCTTTATCCAAGTTGTTCATAAACTAAGCTGTTCTTAAACCAAGGTATCACTGTACTTGGAAAGATAGCGAATGAGGAGGGAAGTCCAGTTTCCAGTGAAAAGAAAGAGGTCCCCACATCTTCTACAGATGGTCGTTCATAACTGGCCAGTGAAGAAACCCAGTAGAATAATGAAAACATATTCTGAACCGCAAGACGGAATTCAAGCCATTGTAGGGACTTCCCTGGATTTGGGAAGTGGTTTATGGGATAAATTTTGGTCTCTATATGTTTGCTGACAGAGAGCTGTTATTCAAATTAAAAGGTTGTCCAAATAAGTCCCCGCACCCCAGTCTGCAAAAGGCCATTTGAAGGAAGGAACAAGAAGTTCTTAAGTCACAAGTGCCCTGCACTTGTCACCTAGCCTAATAATATCCAGATATGCTCCAATAGACAAGAAGAGAAGATTCATTATATTGGCCCAAAAGCAGGTTTTGGGGGGGAAATATGCCCAAGATAGAAATATGCCTCCAAACTACCCTGCTAGCAATCCATTTTCCAGATATCAAAGGGATTATCCTTTTTTTTTTTTTTTTTTAAGGTTATGGACTCTCCTTCCTTGGAGGTTTTTTTTTTTTAAAAAAAAAATATTTTTATTAATTTTCCAATTAAAACCAATTATATCACATTCAATATTTCAAATTATACACATATATATATCAATCAGACCGAATGTTATGCCAAATCATCTAAAGAATTTTTTATTTGGGTTCCCATGCTTCAAGAAATTGGGAATTCCTCGCAACTGTCCACTGCCGTCTTTTTTCTAAAGTTCAAATCGTCCTTCAAGTTCATAATAATCCAGATCTTCCCCTTACAGTCACATAGATGTTTTCCACTTTCACGATTGTTTCCCAGCTGCTGATATAAATATCAAACAAAGTCTCACAGATGTTCTTTCTCCTGTGTGAGTTAATCAGTCCAGCCTCCCCATAAATCTTCTTAATGGAGCTCCTGTTGCGTTGAAGCAATTCGAAGTAGCGCCATCTTAAAAAGCTCAAATCACTTTCGCTTTCCTCTCATGGCCATGAAAATTTACGATCATTATAGAATTTACAGCTTTTCCAGGCAGGAGACCCAAACATCAAACCATAGACTCTTGGTAAATTAATGGATCTCCTTGCCCTATAGCTGAACTTAGCTTCAGGTCGCTGCTCCAATTTAAAGTGCGTCACAGCTCATAAATCCTCCGAACGCATTCAGAACTCCTTCCGTCCGACTAGGGGGGGGCTTTTCTCATCGGCAACTCCACATCTTTAAAAAAATATGCTCAGTAACAACAGTTATAAGGTTCAACTCACACAGTCTTTTGCTTCTCTTTCACTCCAAACAAGCCAGGACATCGCGTCCGGGAAGGTACGAGGCAACAATATGAAGAAAAAAAATAAAATAAAAACTCACTCCCCTTATCGCTCCGTCCCCATCAATCCTTCTTCCAGATGCAGTACAATCTTTGACTCCTCTCACTCGGCAGCATAAATTTCTCAGCAGTAAACAGCGCTTCTTTCCCTCCTTCTGAAGTATGTCCATAGATTTAAGCCTAATTATCTTCTTTAACCATGGAAATCCCCGCCATGCAGATTAGCGTCCGGGAGTCCTGGCCCTTGTAAGTGCTCAGCCCAAGCTCCCCCCACTCCAAAAACAGTCGGAGTGGGTCTGGGGGCATCGCGGGCCAGCGGCCCCTCTCCGTAACCCCCGGAGAGGGTAGGGGGTTGCCATTTACTCCCCTAGCAACCGCCAAATTCCTTACAAAGGTCAGAGAGATGGAAAACAGGTCCGCCATTCCTGCAGGCGGAAACCGGAACCTCAAAGGGATTATCCATTAACAAATGCTCGTGATAAGTCCAGGCCTAGGGGTAATTACAGAAAAACATATTATGATACCTTCAGCTCTCCTCTAAGATACCATAACTGATTAGAAAACATCCAGAAATGTCTTAATATTCTTTCATGGAACCTGATGGGTTGGGATAATAAGAAGGCGGATAAGGATTTTATTTGTATGCTCCAGCAATTTGATATAATATGTTTGCAAGAGATTTGGTCACACGAATTCAACCCTCCTCCCCACTTACAGGGTCATAACTCTTTTAACCAGTCAGCTGTTGAGAAATTTAAAAGGGGCCAAGGAAGTGGGGAGCTGACTACCTTTATATTATTATGATTTGGGAGGAATAGGCTGTATGCTTCAGTCCTTTTTCTAAGTCCTGGATCCAGCACAGATTCAATTGCTGGACTAGCCAGGCCACCCTGGTAATGGTCCGCTAAGTAGGTGTCCTTAAGGTAACAAAGAAAGTGGCTCTGTGCCAGAGGGCAAATGCTTGCGCCTCACTCCCTTAACTGCTTGTTAGAAAGACAAAAGGCCAGAGTGGAGATTTGGTTTATGTGAGCTACGTTGGTTGCAAAGGTTGCAGGCTAGGAAGGCAAAGAGAGAGAGATTATTATTATTATTATTATTTATTTATTTATTTATTTATTTATTTATTATTTATACCGCGCCAATCTGGCTGAGTCTCCCCAGCCACTCTGGGCGGATCCCAGTTGAATATTAAAACAATACAGCATTAAATATTAAAAGCTTCCCTTAACAGGGCTGCCTTCAGATGTCTTTTAAAATTAGGATAGCTGTTTATTTCCTTGACATCTGATGGAAGGGCATTCCACAGGGCGGGTGCTGCTTCCGAGCATAGGCTCAGGTTGTATATACAGTGGTACCTCGGTTTATGAACACAATTGGTTCCGGAAGTCTGTTCATAAACTGAAGCATTCATAAACTGAAGCGAACTTTCCCATTGAAAGTAATGGAAAGTGGATTAATCTGTTCCAGACGGTCCGCGGAGTACTTAAACTGAAGCGTTCATAAACTGAAGCGAACTTTCCCATTAAAAGTAATGGAAAGTGGATTAATTCGTTCCAGACGGGACCGCGGAGTACTCAACCTGAAGTGTACTTAACACAAAGCATGGGTGTAATTGGTTCCAGAAGTCTGTTCATAAACTGAAGCGTTCATAAACTGAAGCGAACTTTCCCATTGAAACTAATGGAAAGTGAATTAATCCATTCCAGATGGGTCTGTGGCGTTCGTAAACCGAAAATTCATAAACTGAGGTGTTCATAAACCGAGGTTCCACTGTATATATGTAAATAAACCAGTTATCCTAAAGACACTACAGTCTCCAAATAAAGAAAGAAAGCTCAACTCAACAATTTTGAGGTCTTCCTAAAAAATAGCTCAACAACTTTCATGGTGTCCTGGTTTTTACTTTTTGAAATATGGAAGCCCTACCACTGCACCTCATTCCAAAGGAAAAATGAACCTTGGGAAAGTGCCAGAAACCCTTGGAATCTCACACCGCTCAGAGTTTGGGGTGGCGTGCCACAATATCATTGGCAGGGGAAAGTTTTGGTAGCAGATTTTGGAATTCAAAATAATTATCTGTTGTCAATACAAAGCAGAACTGAATTAGGAATCTTTCTTTTCTGTATAAATATCTCCCTACTAATTGTCTGGCACTGACCACCAAAATTTGGGCAGATGTGAGATTGAAATAACTTACCATTTGCTGGAAGGAAGGAAGTCGCGCTGCTGATCTTGATGTATATATTGTTTTCTGTTTTGATATATCAATTTTGTTGGAAAATCAATAAAAATTTATCATGAAAAAAAAAATTTGGGCAGATGTAAGATCCCGAACCAGAACAGATCAGTCATAAATTCCCCTCAGCATTTATACATTTTTGTGGAGATGTTAATGTTCAAATTGGAGCAACTACAGGGGATCTTTTGCTACCTTTAGGCTTGGGAGATATCTTCCTAACCTAATATTGTTATTTGTAGAAGAAATATAATACACAGGCCTGAAAATATTGGAATTTGTATTCCAACATAATTCCTATATTCCTCACGGGAGTCCCGTAAACATATCTAAGGGTCAATATATTTATCTGAGCAGACATGGTGGAAGTGCTATCGATCAAATTATAGTCTCTGCCTCATTACTCACTGCCAAGAACACCTTTGAAGTATTATAGAACAAACAGAAAGCAATCGCTTTCAAATATCAGTGACCCCGTGTCCTTTCATAGAACACATACCAACCACCAAATCTGCAGGGGTGTGTGGGGAAATACAGGGTGTGAAAAGACTGAAATGCTCTCACAGATTGAACAGAGATATTCAAGAGGCACTATATAGCAGGGGTCAGTCCACTGTCCCTCAGACCTTGTGGGGGGGCTGGACTATATTTTGAAAAAAAATATGAACGAATTCCAATGCCCCACAAATAACCCAGAGATGCATTTTAAATAAAAGGACACATTCTACTCATGTAAAAACATGCTGATTCCCAGACCATCCACGGGTTGGATTGAGAAGGCGATTGGGCCGCATCCGGCCCCCGGGCCGTAGTTTGGGAACCCCTGCTATATAGCAACTATCTGGTGAGTTTGCACCAACTTTTTATGAGCAAATCTCCAAATCATGTTGATGCCTGCTCCGGCACCGGGGGCAGAGAGCAGGTGGGGGGATGGCTGGCATGCATCCTGGGGGCATGGCACACGTCCCGGGGACATGGCACATCACCCTGCAGGGTGTGGCGCGCGTCCTGGGGGCATGGCACATCGCCCACGGGGGCGTGGCATGCATCCTGGGGGCATGGTGCACCCCCCCATGGGGGCGTGGTGCCCGGTGTAGTGGGGGTGCGCATCATGTGTCCAGGGGCGGCCGCGATGGTACCCCCCTCCCCGATGGTGCCAGGGTCAATGCACTGCCCCGCCCCCCTGCCCCCGCTGCCCGTTCCTCCACCAGTGTGCCTTCAAGCAAATTTTCACAGAACTCAGGCCCTATTAGATAACTTCTACAATTAATAACTACACACAATCAACACACTTTGGCTGGTTTGATGGTCGACGCAAAATGGCTAGGAAAGTTTTGGCTAAGGCAATTAAGGATTTGCGTGAGAATCCATGAAAAATTTGGTCAAACATAGATTGGAATACACGAATCTGCTCAAAAGCAAGAAAGTTGAATATACGAAAACCCAGTGGCAGGGATTGGGACTAGCAGTGATGGAACAGAGGGAAGACAATTTCTAGGAACTGGTGGCCCAGGGTTTAAATGAAGTAAGATCATCACAGGAAATTTCAATTCCTGCCTCTGACTGGGTGACATATTTCTCCAACATATTTGGTGGTCAGTCTGGGCAATCACATGTACCAGCAGTGTATAAGAATTTCTCAAACCTTCCTGAATGGCAGTCAGTCTCCTATAATCATAGAATTGTAGAAGAAGAAGAAGAAGAAGAAGAAGAAGAAGAAGAAGAAGAAGAAGAAGAAGAAGAAGAAGAAGAAGAAGAAGAAGAAGAAGAAGAAGAAGAGGAGGAGGAGGAGGAGGAGGAGGAGGAGGAGGAGGAGGAGGAGGAGGAGGAGGAGGAGGAGGAGGAGGAGGAGGAGGAGGAGGGGTTTGGATTTGATATCCCGCTTTACCACTACCCGAAGGAGTCTCAAAGTGGCTAACAATCTCCTTTCCCCTCCTCCCCCACAACAGACACCCTGTGAGGTGGGTGGGACTGAGAGACTTCAGAGAAGTGTGACTAGCCCAAGGTCACCCAGCAGCTGCATGTGGAGGAGCGGAGACGCGAACCCGGTTCCCCAGATTACGAGTCTACCGCTCTTAACCACTACACCACACTGGCTCTTGTAGAGTTGGAAGAGACCATGAGGGTCATTTAGTCCAACCCCCTGCAATGCAGGAATCTTTCATGCAACGTGGGTCTCAAACCCACGACCCTGAGATTAAGAGTTTTGTGCTCTACTTACTGAGATAAAGGCCCTCATTTCCTGCCTGAAATCAAATAAAGCTCCTGGAGAAGATATTCTTCTACCTGAGCTCTCTAAGGGATATTTAGAATGGCAGATGTCTATCTCATCTGGCTTACGGTATTTACCACCATCAACAATATTAGCCAAATGCCCTCTGGATGGAAAATGAGTATCATTTTCCTGATTTATAAGACAGGTGATAGGAAGGATCCACAAAACTATCAGCCGATTAGCTTGTTAGACATCTCAGAGCTATATGCATCCTTCAAAAATCATCAGACCGGTTTGCAAGATAACATTTTTCATGAAGAACAAACAGGATTCAGAACAGGATACAGAACCATTGATTAAAGTTTTACTCTGAACCGTATTGTAAGGAAATATACTAAGAACATTAAGGATAGTCTTTATGTGGCCTTTATTGATCTTGCTGCTGCATCCAGCTCTATTAATCAAAACAAACTGTGGGAGAAATTTCAAATTGCTAACATTGACTGCAGACTTCTGCTATTGATCCAAGAACTATACAGTAATACAGAAAAGAGGGTCAGAGTAGGTTTAAATGGTGGTATGACTGATGCTTTTAAAATGTCATAAGGAGTGAAACAAGGTTGCACTCTGGCTCCCGCTCTTTTTAACGTTTATATTAACGATTTGGTGCCATATTTAGCCAATTCAAACTCCCCCTCTCCAGTAATTAGGCACAGAAATATCTTAATGTTGATGTATGCAGATGATTTAGTGCTCCTCTCTCTTTCCCAATTGCCCCCCCCAAAAAAATCTATTGAAAGCGTTCAGCACATACTGTTAACAGAAAAATTAAGACCAAGATTTTTGGCACAGTCCTAGTTATAAATGGTGCTTAGATCAGCACGTTATAGAACAAATTCACTCATTTAGATACTTGGGTGTACCCTTTAGTGAACCCCTCTCCTAGAAGTGTCATATGAAGACAGTGAAAGTGAAAGCACAGAAATCCATAAGGACATTGATGGACTTCTATTGCTGCGTTTCTCAACCACTGTTCCGCGGCACACTAGTGTGCCGCGAGACGCTGGCTGGTGTGCCGCGACGTGCGGTGACGAGAAGGGCGATTTGCATTGTCACGTGCCTGGCGGCCGCCAATAAACACCACTGGCCCGCCGGAAAGCAATATTTCTCCTCCTCTTTCCCAAAGCTCAATGCAAACGAGCCTGGCGGCCGCCAATACATAAAGCTGACCCGCCGGAAAGCAATATTTCTCCTCCTCTTTTTCCCAAAGCTCAGTGTAAACAAGCCTGGCGGCTGCCAATACACAACACTAACCCACCGGAAAGCAATATTTGGCAAGTGTTTCTTACAGTCATAATTATAATATAGGGCGGCACAGAGTTAATTTTTTTAACTTTTTTAATGGTGGTGTGCCTCGTGATTTTTTTCACGGAACAAGTGTGCCGTGGCCCAAAAAAGGTTGAGAAACACTGTTCTATTGCAATAAGGAAGGGCAGCTGATTGAACCTAAAGATATTTTGTAGCAAAGCGCTTGCTCTGATTTGAACTCCATTAAAATTTTGGAAACTGCAGAATAATATTTTTTTCAGAAGCTATACTCTCTACCATCAGGAATATCTGCAGCTCTTCTTCATACAGAATCCGACTGGCCAACAATTACGGCAAGAGCAGACTGTGCTCAGTTAAAGTATATTTATTTTAAATTGCTACTACCATATGCCTATTGAGCATTTTCCTGTGCTATATGGAACTGGGTGATAACCAATTCTGGGAAGCAGCTTGTCCAGATGTTCTAGACTATCATTATTTTCCAGATCTGAGCTCTGCTTTGACCTTGAATACGTGTCAACTAAGGGATTGGCTCTTCTGGATAGAATCCAGAAGGGACCTACAGCTAATTAGAAACACCAGATTTCCCCCTTGATACCCACTCTTGAGGACAGGGCATTTTAGAGCTGGTTCTCTGACCAAACTCTCACCAGTTTCCTTAAGAAATGCCTTTATTGAGCAGCATCTCCATGTGAAACCTACCGCCCATCTTGAATGTTGTTAAAACAAGCTCCTATACACAGGCAGACTTGGTCTTTATGGTCCATCTCAGGTGGAAGACACCTCTCATTCTCTGCTAGCCTGCCCCTTATTATAGAGATACAAGAGATCACTTTCAGAAACCTTTCTTTACATAAGCAAGTAGCAACACCCTGGCAGAAATGGTTCGGTTTCTTTGGAGTGGCAATAATAGCTGCGTAACACAGAGAGTGGCCCTCTATGCACTGGCTGCCAAAAAATAAATAAATCAAGGGAAAGGAGTTAGATAAAATCGCTATAAATTGTTTTGGCTTGATTTGATTTGATTGTGTTGGTGTCTCTGGTAAATTCTGTCTCTTACAGCGTGGATGCTGGCAAATTTGATTTTAAAAAGGCAAAATAATATTAGAATTGGAGCTGTCAGAGGTACACAATGCTCAGGAACTTGGAAAAATCTTTTTTATAATATGAATTTTTATTTTATGGATGTATATCCTGTGCTATATTATCAATACTGTTGACCAATACACATTTGCCATGGCCGTCGTTGGCTAGAACAGCAAACTTATGAACCTGAACAATCAAAATTGTCTGGCAGGGAAACTGAACGGCTTGGAGAATGGTGGGCTGTTGTTCACTAGAGGTTTTTAGATTCCAGGTGGCAACCTATCGGGGATGCTGTGGGTATTTTCTGCATCAATGGGGGTGGGTAAACCTTTGAGGCTGCCTTCCAACCCTATCATAGTAAAACTATGAAATCCACTTGGGATCTGGTGCTGGCCACCATGTTGGACAGTTTTAAGACGGACTGTGAGAATTTAACAGAGGGCAAGTGGGTGGGTTGTTTTTTTTTGTCAGCATTGCAAAGGGTTAGACTAGTCCAGTGTTTCTCAACCTTTTTTGGGCCACGGCACACTTGTTCCGTGAAAAAAATCACGAGGCACACCACCATTAAAAAAGTTAAAAAATTAAACTCTGTGCCGCCCTATATTATAATTATGACTGTAAGAAACACTTGCCAAATATTGCTTTCCGGCGGGTCAGCGCTGTGTATTGGCGGCCACCAGGCTCATTTGCACTGAGCTTTGGGAAAGAGGAGGAGAAATATTGCTTTCTGGCGGGTCAGTGCTGCGTATTGGCGGCCGTCAGGCACGTGACAATGCAAATCGCCCTTCTCGTCGCCGCACGTCGCGGCACACCAGCCAGCGTCTCACAGCACACTAGTGTGCCGCGGAACAGCGGTTGAGAAACGCTGGACTAGTCGACCCTTGAGATCCTTTCCGAATCTACAATTCTTTGTTTCTAGGATGCCTGTGTGAGTGTGCTGGAATGAGAGAGTGTGCTGGGGGAGACAAAGGTGCTGAACTGAATGGGCCAGGGGTCTGATCCAGTAGAGCTCTTATGTTGTTCTTAAGCATATTTTCTCTTCTTTATTCCTTAGGGACGTTCAGAGGAATCTGTAAGCAAATCAATCATTTCCCAGAAGATGCTGACTATGACCAGGATGCGGCTGAATACCTCCTGCGTAAGGTTTTAAACCTCCCGGGAAACTACAATTCTGTGCTGGGGGGTGGGGTGGGCGTGCCTACACACAGAAGGGGTGGGGCTCTGTAGAGAACTAAGTAGCCAGCAAAATCCAGCTGGAGATTTCCTTGTCATAGTATGTGTGAATCCCACTTCTGATGGAGCTTTTTGAATTTCCCCTGAGCATCAAGGGTGGGTTTCTCAATGCAGTGCATTAACTAATCACTTTCCTTATTTCATTCATTTATGGCAATGTCCTTTTCTCCCTTGGGCTGACATCATCGAAAGATCGTATCTCTGAAAGGGATAGGCAAATCTGTCCATTTTGATTCTCTCGTTCTCCCAATATTGAATACAATTCATATTTCTGCAGCAGTTTGAGGGTTCTTTTGCTTTTGCTTTTTTTAATCCTCATGAAACTTGGTCACCTTTCTGTGTGAATTTCTCCAGATAAACACATTTCTCTATGGCAGGCATATTTCATATTTTTTGCACTGGGAAATCATGCCTCTGAATGCCAGGTGCTGGGAATCACAAGCAGGGAGAGCTGTTTTTGTGCTCAGGTCTTACTTGAGGGTTTCCTCTTGGGGCATCTGACAGGCCGTTGTAAGAACAGGATGCTGGACTAGATGGGCCCTTGGTCTGATCCAGCAGGCTCATCTTGTGTTTTCCTAATACAATGCATCGCTGAATGTCATTCTCATCAATTTTAAGCATGTTTTCCCCAAGTATATGCATTTCTCTACATTTTATTTTTGGCTAGAGAGCTGCGTTGCTAATTAAGTCCAAATTTCAACGGATCCCTGTGTTTCAGTTCTTCAAGGGTGAGTTAGGCAGTTTCTCATCCAAATGCAAACAAAGTTGAATTTCTACCCGTCCCTCATCACAAGTTTTTATACTACTTTCAAAATCCAGTCACCTGGACAGAATGAGATGAGTGAAGGGATGGACAGATCGGCTTAAGCCCCACCCTTATCCGCTTCCCTCAGTCATAGCTCTGTTCTGCCCCCTATTTTTGCAGACTTTCCTAAAGAACCCATGAAAAATCCACATGTAAATGATGTGTGTTTTGTACCCAATGTTTCCTGGAAAATACGCATTTTCCAGTGCATTTCCTTCCCAAAATATGTATTTTGTTTGCATTTGTATTGTAAAGATGCATATCTTAATGCAGACATTTTTGGACCAAACTGCATAGTCACGGGCGCCAACTCACGGGGGCTGAGCCCTTGTGAGCACCCTCCAATATTATACCCCCTAATGTCACAAAAAATCAGAGGGCAGAGGAGGCTGAACATGAAGCCAAGCATGGCATGGCTTCAGTGACTGGGTCTTTCTCCTTCTCCTCTTGCCATGGAGGAGAAAGACGGTTGAATCAGCCCCCCGCCAGTAGTGATGGCAGGAGGAGGAGGAGCCACCAGTCATTGAAGCCATACTGCCGCCACATTCGGTTCTGCCCCCGGCTTGTTCTGATGCCCTGACATCGCACACAATGTCACACACGTGACATTGCCTGTCTCCCATATCACCCTTGGAAGCTGGTGCCTCTGTGCATAGCCCAGCTGATAGTTGCATTCTGATCCACAATAGAATTTGGAAACGTCAATTCGAGTCAGTCCTCGGTGACAAGCAGACCAAACAAATTCATCCCTTATCACATAGCGGAGGATATAGTCCTTTCTATAAAAAAAAAATGTTCTCAGTAAATTGAAAGCTCCAGGGCTTACCTGATCTTCAGGAGGAGAAATCTAGGCAGCTGCCCGGGCTGGCAAGATGTAGGAAATAGCAAAAATGCAAGAAATTATTCTGTCGGTCTGGAGAACCGATTCCCACGTTGAGATACGGTATTATTTGGCTTGTGTGCAGCGGAACCGATGTGGGAACAGCGCCCTTCGCAGACTCACTATCACAATGTGTCTCCATAGAGCAGTAGTGACTGGTGGGGCAGAAGGAAGGGAGTCCAACAGTAGGTGGCGCCAGAGCCAGTGACAGGCAGAGCCAACTACGGTAACTCTCGTTTTGTCTCCTCCTGCTCCTCCTCCTCCTTCATCCTCATCATCATGAATGTGCAGGCATCCCTCCACTTCCATGCGAACGACTTGCACACGACCACATATACGCATGGCGCCAGGAAATAAATAACTAATTCAATCCAAACCTGGAAGTGGCTGGCGAGAGCTGGAGAGTCCTCCCCAGAGCCTGAAATGGACATCAGTGAGGGCGGAGGAAGCCCTGAAGAGACTGGAGGCGCAGCAGGACTTTATTTAGGCTGCTCAGCCTCCCTGACTAACAGCTGATGTGTGTGGTACAGTAGCAGAAGCAGCCACTTTTCAGCTCATCCTGCAGCCTGCAGCCAACCCCAGAGCTTCAGTTCAAGTTGTGGATATTTTTGGATACGGTATATTTGGTCTGGATTGGAGAGAGCGTGGCAGAGAGGGAAATTTAAGGGTGCTTAGAGGGTGCTTCCCACTATTTCACTTCTGCATGCGGGGTCCCAGAACATAACCCTTTGTAAGTGGGGGGAGGGTCCTCCCGTTTTCATTGCCTTCTAAACCACCCTCTCAGGGTAATCCATGCACAAGTTAATTAAAAGCAGTTATAATGGAGATTATAACTGGAGCCAGCCAGTTCTACTGTATTCAGCTCCCCTCCTGTCTTGTCTCCAAGAGCTTTGCAGAGCAAAAAGCAGAGAGAGCACAAGGGGAGGGGGAGGGCCCTCCCCTACAGAGTTTAAGACTGCTTTACTGGGGCCAGTCTTGTCCATAGGTTTCTCTGTTTGTATTCTGTTTCTTTTAAAACTTTACCGCTCGTCTCTGAGTCTCCGTGCTGACCTGCAACTAAACCAGCACTAACATAGACTGAGACTCCCCGCTCGGCCATGAAGCTCCCTTGACCCAATCACTGTCCCTCTCGGCCTCAACCTCTCATGGTTGTTATGAGGATAGAATGAGCAGGAGGAGAACCACACACGCCACCTTGAGCCCCTTGGAGGAAAAGGTGGGGTACTAATGTAATAAATATGTCATATTACCAGTCGCCTGAATGGACCAGCCTCCACTAGTGCTTTAACTAACATGCTACGGTAATGATGTGAGGGATAGCTTAGTCGATAGAGTATGAGGCTCTTAATCTCAGGGTCGTGGGTTTGAGCCCCGTGTTGGGCAAAAGATTCCTTCATTGCAGGAGGTTGGACTAGATGGTCCTTGTGGTGGCTTCCAACTCTACAGTTCTATGATTCCATGATTCTGTGAGTGTAGACTGAGCAGGATTTGCCTCTTCCCCTTCTGCTTGCTCCTCCTCGTCCAGGTGCAGTGAGAGCATCCAGTATCTTCCCCATCTTGAGTGTGGGTCTGCTGTTCTTCGGAGGTCTCTGTGTGGCAGCCAGTGAGTTCTACAAGAGCCAACTCAACGTCATCTTGAGTGCAGGGATTTTTTTTGTATCGGCAGGTGAGTCCCAAGTCACTTCTCCACTGTATATGCCGCCTGGCATAAGATTAAAGCTCTGGCCTTTGCTGCCAAGGCTGATTCCCAGCAATGGGGGGCCAAACAGATTTGGATACCGTACTCCCGGAAGGAAACACTTTTGCTTTCCACCCTTCTGGCTCCATATGGTCTCTTACAACTTTGCATGCCTTTGAATGGGATATCTGGGTACCTGTCCCAAAAGGGCCATAGAGCAGAACATCTGCCCTGAAAGCAGAGGGTTCCAGGTTCGTCCCCCAACATCTCCCAATTTGGATATGGGATGCAGTGATTCTGTGTGTAGGTTGAGCCCTCCTCCTCCTCCTTGCCCATTAACCCTTGCCAAGAACTACTGCTTAGGTCACGAAGGGCCAAAGCTTAGTAGGCACAGCCCCTGCTTGGCATGCAGAAGGTCCCAGGTCCAATTCTCTGCGTCTCCAGGTAGGTCTGGAATGTTCCCTACCTGACACCCCGGAGAGCTGCTGCCCATCAATGTCGGCAATGCTGAGCTGGAAGTGTCAAAGGTCTGACTCAGTATAAGGCAACTTCTTATGTCTCTGAGCTGCTGCTGCAGGAACAGCAGCTTCAAAGGGATTTGAAGCCCCAGAATCCCTCTCAGAGCAGTTTCTGTGTACTTTGATGTATTTTACAAAACTCAGAATTGGCGCTCAACAGCAGCATCTTAATTCTGAAGTTAAAGGTTGAGCTGATAAGCCCTGTGTGATGTCTTAGCTAAGCTGTCTCTCTCTCTCTCTCTCTCTCTCTCTCTCTCTCTCTCTCTCTCTCTCTCTCTCTCTCTCTGTGTGTGTGTGTGTGTGTGTGTGTTGGAAAATGCTGTGCTTTTCTGAGGATGCTCTGCATTTTCTGGAAAGCTAAGTCAACCTTTGTTTCTTGGCAGGATGCAATTGCCTTTAGGGAAACCACCAGAGGAGTAAATAAGATAATTCAGGGCAGCACAGTACTGTAAAAGGGTAACCACTGGAAAACAGAAATGTCTTGGGACCAAGGTAGCTGAAGGACTCCCTCCAGCCATACAATCCTGCCCAGATATTTAAGGCCAGGTTCTGAGATCCCCCTTGTATGGCCACCAGGAAAATAAATGAAGTTGGTAGTACAAGCACTTCCTCTCTGGTGGCTCCACAGTTCTAGAACTCCCAGCAGGACGGATTCTGCTCAGGCTTGCAAGCAAGCTTTCAAAATGCACCTGTTCCAGGCTGCCTTTTCTCGACAGTCTCATTCTGCTGCCTTTCTGTGCCACGTTAAATGATCAAGTTCTTGCAAATGCAGAATAGGTATGTTGTGGTACCTGTAGTACTGCAAATTCCACCAATCAAAGCAGTCAGCTTTGGGAGGCCACAGCCCCCTTGATTCCATAGACTCATTCTAGTGCCCCCTAACCTACTATACCCTCCAACACCTTGAGTCCCCGAACCAGGGTCCATGTGTTCCCTCCCATGCTCCCGTCAATAATAATAATAATAATAATAATAATAATAATAATAATAATAATTTATTATTTATACCCCGCCCATCTGGCTGAGCCTCCCCAGCCACTCTGAGCGGCTTCTAACAGAACAGAACATTAAAATGCAATAATCTATTAAACATTAAAAGCTTCCCTAAACAGGGCTGCCTTCAGATGTCTTCTAAAAGTCATGTGACCAGTGTGAGATAACTTAGCGCAAAAAGCATGCTTTTTTCAGGGCGACACAAAACACACAAAAAATGCACCATGAGATTGCAGCCCTGGGGAAAAACTGGGGGGGGTGCTTTTTTCTGGGTGAGGTCTTGGTATGTTATCACTTGAGATCACAGCACCCCAAATGGCCACTGTGCTCTCACACAAGAAAATGGGGTGGCCCATGTTTCCGGGATACTTGGGTAAACCCTGCCCTGCCCTGCCCTGCCCTGCCCTGCCCTGCCCTGCCCTGCCCTGCCCTGCCCTGCCCTGCCCTGCCCTGCCCTGCCCTGCCCTATAACAGGCTGTACAGAGCTTATCTGAGGTCCAAGGTGGGAGTCTTGTTAGAATGAAGTTATAAACACACACACACACAAACCAGGCAGCCTCTGGCAAGGTAGCCCAGCCAGCTTAGCCCTCTGAGGCCCAGGGCAAGTGTACCCAGCTGCCCCACCCCCTGCACAGGCCTGCCCTATAAAAAGCATTATTCAGAAGAGTGGTTTCCACGACCCACTAAGAAAGATAGTCACACAATAAAATTTGAAACAGTAACAATTAATTGCACGTTTATTCAAAATCCAATTAAAACTATGTGGTTTAATTAATTCAATGACTCTGATTAACATGATCCAGTGATACCAGCTTTTCGAAGGCTGATATTCATTTACACTTCTGGTGCCCCCTGCCCCACCCCCGACTCTTAGCAACCCCTCCCCAAGAATCCTAGTGACCCCCCAGGGGGCAGTACCACCCACTGGTTTGGAAAGAAACACTGGTTTGGAAGAACCTGCTGAAACCAGGCCTCTCCCATTCCCAGGAGGTTGCTGTGCCTTTGCACTGCCCTGGCCAATTCAACATCTGGAGAGGAGCAGCCATCTGGAGAGGAATGTGAGCGAGTGGCAAATGGCTTCCTTCCTGACTGCTGTCATGGGCTATTTCGTGACAGTATCTTTGTCTCCAGGAAATCTTTTGTCTTGGGCTTGCTCCGCAAATGTTCCACCCTAAAAAAAAAAAGACAGAGAGCATTGTTCTCACTTCTTCGGCTGAGAGGAGTAGAGTAGCAAAACAGCAAACAAAATGCTCTTGGCTCTTTAATGCAACACAAAGCTCCTCTGTGGCAAGGAGGCAAGGGGGGGCCTGCCTCATGCATGTTAGCTGAAAGGGTGCCCCCCCTCCGGTTTCACACAGAGACCAGCCCCTGGGGTGTTGACTGGTGCTGGTGTCAGGCAGGAATGCTGGAAGCTCTTTGATAGCTGTCAAGCAGTGGACACTCCCAGTCCTACCTGGAGATGTCGGGGGATGAACCTGGAACCCTCTGCTTTCAGGGCAGATCTTCTGCTCTATGGCCCTTTTGGGACAGATACCCAGATACATCGGGATGCAGGTGGCACTGTGGGTTAAACCACAGAGCCTAGGGCTTGCCGATCAGAAGGTCGGCGGTTCGAATCCCCATGACGGGGTGACTTCCCATTGTTTGGTCCCTGCTGCTGCCAACCTAGCAGTTCGAAAGCACATCAAAGTGCAAGTAGGTAAATAGGTACCACTCCAGCAGAAAGGTAAACGGCATTTCCGTGCACTGCTCTGGTTCACCAGAAGTGGCTTAGTCATGCTGGCCACATGACCCGGAAGCTGTACGCTGGCTCCCTTGGCCAGTAAAGTGAGATGAGCGCCACAACCCCAGAGTCATCCGCGACTGGACCTAATGGTCAGGCGTCCCTTTACGGTACCTTTTACCTTTACCCAGATATTCCATTCATAGGCATGCAAAGTTGGAAGAGACCAAATGGAGCCAGAAGGGTGGGAGCAAAAGTGTTTCCTTATGGGAGCTGAATTGAAAATAGCATGACTTGCCAAAATATGTTGGTGTTTGTGTACCACCGGCTCATCCCTTGCATACTGCAGAGTCCCATTCATCTCCCCTGACCGGATGAGTGTCAAGAACTGGCTGGATGAGGAAGAGTGGCGGAAGCCACCTGACCAAGAGCCCCCCAGGGAAAGCGCAGAGGGAGAGGGTTTGGATCCTGGCTCCTGGTGGTGGGAAACCGGCAACACCCCAGAGGAGGGGGGAAAGCTGGGAAGTGCTGGAGGCTGGGAGCTTGAAGGAGGATGAAGAGGAGGAAACAGGCAGGTGCCCTGGTTCACAGGAATCAGATTTAACAGCTCCACCAGAGCCATCCTGACAACTTCTCTGCTGACAGTTTGCAAGCCTCTTCCTCCCCCCACCCTCCTAGAACAAGGAATCTACTGCATGTCACAGAGCAGAGAGCCAGGCAGAAACAGAGAGAGTTCTTTTGGTTAAAGAGTGAAGGTGGGGAGTTACAATTCAGTCCAGGCAACTGCTTCATCTAGACAGGAACAACCCTTAGAAGCCCCTGTGTGTTCTCTGCTCTGCTTCCTTAATAATGAAACTAACTGTATGTTAACCAGCGTGCCACTGTCTTTCTCTGTTCTGCAAATGACCTGTTCTCCCTGTTGGCTCCCGGACACAAAGTCACTTTAGTCCTCCTCTGATTCTTCCCTTCAGGGCTAAGCAACATCATCGGGATTATAGTTTACATCTCTGCCAACGCCGGGGACCCTGGGCAGAGCGACTCCAAGAAGAGTTACTCCTACGGCTGGTCCTTCTACTTCGGGGCCTTATCCTTCATCATTGCTGAGATGGTGGGGGTGATTGCCGTCCATATGTACATCGAGAAGCACCGCCAGATCCGAGCCAAGACCCATTCCGTGGCGCTGCTGAAGAAGTCCACCTTTGCCCGCTTGCCTACCTACCGGTACCGGTTCCGGAGGAGATCCAGCTCCCGCTCCACAGAGCCCAGGTCCAGGGACCTGTCCCCCATCGGCAAAGGCTTCAACACCATCCCATCCACCGACATCTCCATGTTCACCCTCTCCAGGGATCCTTCCAAGCTGACTATTGGGACACTGCTCAACTCAGAGAGAGATCACGGGTTTTTACAGATTCACAACTCCCTCCCCAAAGAGTTCAAGGAGTCCTTACACAACAATCCAGGCAACAGACGAACCACGCCGGTC
Source organism: Zootoca vivipara (assembly GCF_963506605.1). NCBI lineage: Eukaryota > Metazoa > Chordata > Lepidosauria > Squamata > Lacertidae > Zootoca > Zootoca vivipara. The sequence continues at coordinate 29,580,054 of NC_083289.1, read as the reverse complement.
TGAGGCCAGCCGCGCCCCTGGTTGGCTGAGAGTCCTGGCAGTCAGAGCTGCCCTGCTGGCTGCCATGTATAGAGGTGTATCGTTGAGACTGCATGACATGACCCGCCCCCTGTGATGGTGTAACCAGTGAAACTTTGTTTTTCAGAAGAAACCCTCGGCGGGGGTCCTGCCCCTCATGGGCAACCTGGGTTGAGGACTTCGTTTTTTTCCGTTTCGTTTTTGAAATCCTCGAATCTCCACTTGCTAAGCCCGAGCGGTTGTGGCTTTGGTTTGACTGCCGCTGAGCCTCCCCAAATCCCAAACCTCTCATTCTTTGAGCAAGAACAGACATTGTAGCTTTGCCACATGCACAGCAAAAGGGGTTCCCAGTGGACTGCCAGGAGGCCCCGTCAGGAATGTAGGGAGTACCCCATGGCTATTGGTCCCCCCACGGAAATCCCACTTGTGCGCTGTGGTCATCCCGAAATCACCTCTGTGGGAAATCTCCAAGCACGAAATGGCGAACCTGAGTGTGTTTGAGAAGACTGTGACCATCGTCCCTTCTTCCATCCAGATTGTATTGAGTGATGCTGGGGAGGGTTGGGGTGGGGGCTGTCTGTTTTTGTGTGCATGCATTAAATAGCTTGGGATCCCATTTCCTGCCATGTGGTTGGAAGAGATGGCCCGGAGCCATTTCTGTGGGTTTAGGGAGGGCTCTGTGTTTTTCTCGCATCTTCAACGCTCACATCAAGGACTCCGGGTCAGGTGGGGTGAGGCAAATGCTCCCCCTCCTCCATCTCTCCCAAGGTGCTGGTCTTCATCTGCCATCTGTGGGTCAGCTTTTGACATTGCAGGTAGGATGAGCTCACTCTCTCATGCCCAGAGGTAGATCTCTGGGCACCATGAAGATTATGTGTGGTTGAGTTTGCAATCTGCTTTTCCAGCTGCAGCACCAGTCTATGTCCTGTACAGATGGGCAGTCGATATCTGGAATGTTTGAAAGGTCCAAGGAAAGCAAATATATACCAATAAAACACATTCGGATCAGCATTTGTGGTTCAGAGGCCTTTTGTTGGTACAGGAAGGCATTGGGCAGGGAGCAATATATGGAGGGTGAACATGGCAGGGTTTTTTTGTCCATATTGCAAAATAGTGAAGATCAATCAGCAGCTTTCTTGAGGAATCAGCACAAATGCTACCACTGTCAACTTCAAGGAGGCCCCGCCTGTGAATTGCAATTTACATGCAATATATTTTCCTGGAGCTGCCAAGAGCATCTGCTGTGTTCTGCCCCAAATATATCTCTCCACGCAGGTGGAGCATGGAAAGGCAGTCAGCTTTGAAGACCTGGGGAAGAAAAGGGGCAAGCAGTCTGTTGGTTTTCCTTAGCCTTCCTCTTGCACATGGTGATGTAGGAATGCGGGTGGCGCTGTGGCTCTTGGGCTTGCCAATCAGAAAGTCAGCGTTACAAATCTCCGTGACGGGGTGAGCTCCCGTTGCTCTGTCCCAGCTCCTGCCAACCTAGCAGTTCGAAAGCATGCCAGTGCAAGTAGATCAATAGGTACTGCTGTGGCAGGAAGGTAAATGGCATTTCCATGTGCTCTGGGTTCTGTCACAGTGTTCCGTTGCACCAGAAGTGGTTAAGTCATGCTGGCCACATGACCCGGAAAGCTGTCTGTGGACAAACACTGGTTCCTTCAGCCTGAAAGCGAGATGAGCGCCACAACCCCATAGTTGTCTTCGACTGGGCTTAACCATCTAGGGGTCCTTTACCTTTACCTTTACCTTTACCTTTACCTTTAAATGGTGACCTAACTGGCTGATGTTGAGCCCACCCCAATTTTCATCCTACTTGTGATTCCAGAATGCCTGAGGCATTCTGTCTCTGTTTGTTTAAGCTGGTTGGCATTTCTCTCTATGCCCACCCAATGGCTTCTCCAAAAGGTACCAGCTAAGTGCCCTTTAATGCAAGAGTCTTTGTATGGGGTGGGGGGAGTGCTGAATCAGGTAAATTTTGGTGGGAAGTGGCCTCTCAGGGAGAGCTCTTTTCCCTGAATACAGGCTGTGTTTCTCTCCCCCCCCCCCTTATCTGGAAAGCTTTACATAGTGCTTAATCAGCAAAAAAAAAAAAAATCTCCAAGCGGTTTAGGTAAAAACAGTAAAAAATAGTCAAAAGGAAAACACTGGTAAAATCAAACTTTAAAGACAAGTAGATGTACAAAATTAAATTAAAAAACAGGGGGGAAACAACAGTTTTTAAACAAATACACCTTTTGTAGATGTACAAAATTAAATTAAAAAAACAGGGGGGAAACAACAGTTTTTAAACAAATACACCTATCAGAATTTTGTATCTGGGTAGACTGGTCTGTACAAACAAGCCTTAAGCATTGGAAACTGTTCAGCAAAGGTGTCTGAAATATAAGAACATTTTAAGAGCTGGGTCAGTCCAGCATTCTTTTCTCACAGAGGCCAAAGAGATGCCTGTGTGAAACCCACAAGCAAGAATTGAACACAAGAGCCCTCTCTCTCCTCCTCTGGTTGTGGCTAGCAGTCATTGATACCCTCCTTGAATCTGTCCAATCCTCTTTGGAAGCCATCCAAGCTGGTGGTCATCCCTACCTACCATGGGAGTGAGTTCCATAGATTAATTCTGTGCTGCATGAAGAAGAACTTTCTTTTTATCCTTCCCAAATCTTCCAACATTCAGTTTCATCGGATGTCCACGAATTCTAGTGTCATGAGAGAAGGAGAAAAACTTTTCCATTTCCACTTTCTCCGCGTCACACATTATTTTATAAACGTCTATCATGTGCCGTCTTACTTGCCTTTTTTCTAAACTAAAAAGTCCCAAACAATGTAAGTTTTCATCATAGGGAAGTCGCTTCCTCCCCTTGATCATTCTGGTTCTCCTTTTCTGAACCTTTTCCAACTCTACAATATCCTTTTTGAGGTGAGGCAACCAGAACTGTACACAGTATTCCAAATGTGGTGACACCATAGATTTGTATAATGGCAAGAACACCTATTATGTTTGCCTTGGTGTCCTGAAACTCACTGTGGCCAATCTCTTTTGGAAGAAAAACTGCTAAGCAGTATTTAAAATAAAGAGCAACATAGCAGGAGAGCAAAGCTAAGCAGCATCCAAATGTTTTCTTTTATCCCCAAGTTCCCACTACGACTATTATTATTATTATTATTAAAAATAGTAAGCAACCCTTCATCTGTAGATCTTTGGTGGGCTTAGAGGAAGCATGATGTTGAGGTGAGGGGGACAAAAAAATTGGAAATACACAAATGGCTGTATCTTCTTTTTTAACCTCTCTGAAGGAGAGAAAACTGCAAGCATATTCCTTCTGCTTGCAAACATATTTCGAGAGCACCCATCCTAGGACCTCTGTGTCCTTGAGAAATATTTAAAATGCAAAACTTATCAATATTAAATGCAGCTTTTTTGCTAGAGGCAGTGCTCCTGACGGTGAACCATAAAACAGGCATAGACTTCCTGTATGGTCTGTAGGAAGGGTTGTGGGTGGAGGTGGAGAAGACTTTTGCTAGGCTGGGGTGTAATGGGAGGGGGGCTCCTTGCAGTGGGAGACTTTGAGACACACATCCTCAGTGGTGGAGCATCTGGTTTGCATGCAGAAAGTCCCAGGATCAATCCTCGGCATTTCTGTCTGAAACCCTGGAGAGCAGCTAGCAGTCAGTGTAGACAGTACTGAGCTAGATGCAGCATTGGTCTGACTCCGTATACAATGTGTTCCAATATGTCGCTTGAGCACCATCTTAAATACATGGTGACTTCCAAATGTTTCAACCTACAACTCGCACCAGCCCCAGTCCGCATTTTGGAAATTGCAGCTTAAACCTGCAACTGTAAAGAGGAGAATCAAAGTTGTTGAGGGGTGGGGGGTTGAGAGAGAGAGAGAGAGAGAGAGAGAGAGAGAGAGAGAGAGAGAGAGAGAGAGAGAGAGAGAGAGTCTCGTCCTACCCCTGGAAGAAGATATTTTGAGAAAGAACTCGATTCCATTGAGTTAGATCCAAGAATGAGATATTTGTGGCAGCGATGGGTGACGTGGCCAACTGTAGGATGCTGACTCGCAGTGCCAAGCGCGGACCAGCTGCTTTGTGGAGGAGAGATGTGGCTGTGGATCAGCAGAGGGGGTGGATCCTGGTGCCAGCTCATAGCGGAACCCTCTGGAGGTATTTCTCTCCTGAGCGTAACACATGGAGCCGAGTGGGGCATTCGCCGTGCTGAGTGGGAGGGGGCCGCTCTGAAAGGAAGGTACAAAATGCCAACAGCAAGAAGGTGGCCTTCAAGCCCACCGGCAGTGGAGGTACGCAAGCTGGTGATCCATGAAATACATCATTGGTGGGGGGGGGGGCCCAAGCAGATTCTTTTAACTCAGGTTTGCTTGGAAAAAAATCTCATCCTTTTTAAAGCAAGAGTTATACCATCCATTACAGAGACTCTCCTGGAAAGCTCTAGTGCAAGCATCCCCAAACTCAGCCCTCCAGATGTTTTGGGACTACAACTCCCATCATCCTTAGCTAACAGGACCAGTGGTCAGGGATGATGGGAATTGTAGTCCCAAAACATCTGGAGGGCCGAGTTTGGGGATGCCTGCTCTAGTGCTTCTGTTGGAAAGCAAAGTGTGGGAAGAAGAACCATGCAGCTCACGGTTCAACTATGGAACTCCCTCCTGCAGTGATGGCCACCAACCTGGATCCTTAGGCTGGTGCAAATTCATAGAGGAGAGGGCTAGCGATGGTTATTAGCCACAGTGGCTAAGCTCTACCTCCACAGCTAGAAGCAGCAGTGCTTCTGAATCCCAGTTGCTGGAAACCCCAGGAGGGGAACGGTCTCTTGTCCTCTAATCCTGCTGGAAGTTTTTCCACTTGGGCATCTGTTTGGCCACTGTAATGACAGGCTGCTGGACTAGATGAGCCACTGGCCTGATCCAGCAGGCTCTTCTTAAACTATGTTCTTATGAGTCTGTCTGTATGAAGTTCCCCAAGCCATGCAGGTGTCAGGATGCTGTCAGCGGCTCCCAGCTGGTTGCCCAGGAAAGTATAAAGACAAGGGAAAGTTTCTCACCATCCTTTTTTATTTCAATCGTTATAGAGAGAGGCTATAGAACCCAACCTCTTGGATAATGGTGTTGTCCCAAGTGAATCTACACACACACACACACACACACACACACACACACACACACATCTCTTCCATTTCCTCATTCGTCACTTCTATGGGTGCTGCTACATACCCCCTGTCTTTGAGTTCTTTGCTCTCCTACTTTTAAGGTTCAGTGGGTTCTGGGAGATGGAGGGTCTGGAATGCTTTCTAATGACGTGTCAGCCAGCTGCTGCTCTGGCTCCTCCTCTCCCAACTTTTTCCCAACATGTGTCCCTGAGCAGTAACCTCCCTCAAAACACTGTTGTAAATCTACACTGTCTTCCTCTTCCTTCTCCCTGGAAGGGTCGGGATGGGGAGGCGGTCTCTACCATTCCTCCTCTGCCCAGTCCCTGACAGCAGGTGACTGTGCAGCATTGTGCCCTCTGATTGGCAGGCACGTTGAAGCCTCTGGATTGGCCAGGCCTTGTGCTGTAAATACAGTTGATTGGAGAGCATAGGAAGATGCCCTATACCAGGCATAGGCAACCTTGGCTCTCCAGCTGCTTTGGAACTACAACTCCCATGATCCCTAGCTAACAGGGCCCAGTGGTCAGGGATCATGGGAGTTGTAGTTCCAAAACATCTGGAGAGCCAAGGTTGCCTATGCCTGCCCTATACCAAGTTGGAACATCAGTCCCTCTAGCTTAGTATTGTCTGCTCTGACTGGCAGCGCCTCTCCAGCATATTCACCTCTCGACAGAAGTGGAGTCAAACCTCATAAGGACTGAGCAACTAGAGCTCAATTGAGAGAGCAATGGGGGAAAGGGGGGCTGAAAGGCAAACCTCTGTGCCTCTTTTTCTGCCATAGTTCTTGCCCAAGATTAGGGTATTGGCCAAGATAGGACCAGGTTGTGTGACCAAGATCAGTGCATAAACTCACTGTCTCTTTAACTGTGACCAGCAGGTTGCCTGCTTGAACCTAAATCATCCTATTCATTGAGCTCGACACAGGTTCTGGAAACTAAACAGCTGCATTTAATTGAGTTATATAAAGATTCCAGGCAGGTTTCTTAGCACACACGTGCAGTCCAGACATCTCATTCTGCTGGAATGCAATCTCCTTTGCAAGAAGAGGGAAAGGGCAATACTTTGCTGTTGATGGTTCTGCTCCCACTGCCATTAGCAGATCTCATCAGCCCTACCTGCAAAAGCACAATCCTGGATTAAGAATCACAGCTGGTTTATTGACTCATCAACTGACTCTGCAGGCAGGGCCTCGGTCTATTCCCTAGAAAAGTTTTCTCCGTATGAAAGCTGTAGGCAGACCCAAATAATGCAATCAGTCCTGCCTGCTCCTATAATATTTTCACCAGAGACCCACACTTCACCCCCAAAAATGTGTTTTTTTTTTAAATCCCTCTCTTTGAAGAGTTGAAGACTGCAGAGAAGAACAGCAGGGAAGCAATTTGGGGTCCACACTGCATAATGAACTTGTCATTCTACAACTCTGGAAGTATTGTGCTTGTCAGAACATGGCATACTCCAGAATCACCAATCTTGCCAGACTGGAAGAAGATGGTCTGAAAATTGCATTAGAATCACAGAAATGAAAGTTGGAGGGTACCCCAAGGGTCATCTAGTCCAACCTCCTGCAATGCAAAAAACCACAGCTGAAGAACCCCTGACAGATGGTCATCCAACCTCTGTTTAAAAACCTTCAAGGAAAGGGAGTCCACCACCTTCCAAGGGGGTCCATTCCATTGTTGAACAGCTCTTACCATCAGAAAGCTCTTCCTAATGTTTATGCAAAATCTCATTTCTTGCCATATGTATTCATTGCTTCGGGTCCTCCGCTCTGGAGCAACAGAAAACAAACTTGCTCCATCTTCTGTGTGACAGCCCTTCAGATATTTGAAGATGTGGTGATGCTTCATGATATGCTGTCCCTCCCAGTGGGTACTGTAAGGATGAAGATGAGAAATGATGACAGCCCCCATCAATACATGGGAACAGTGTGTCTTCATGTGCCACAGAATCCAGGGACCTTTTCAGATGCTTTTCACACTGGTGTGGTGAGCTGTAGCTGCTCCAAGTGGCTATAGTATAGGTGCTTTTACAAAAAAGGAAAAATAAAAGGCAGCCCTTGGACTGCATTGTAAAATTGTAAGTAGTTTTTGAAGAGAGAGAGAGAGAGAGAGAGAGAGAGATTTGTGTGGGGTTTTAAAAATCAGCTCCTGCACCTGAAAATGGATCTTCAGTCGGTCACATATGAAATAGACATGGACTGAATTAAGACCATTCCATCCATCCTTAGCTGCAAGACTACTTCCTTTTGGCTCAGTGGTGAAGGGTCACAGCTCAGTGGCAGAGCATCTGCTTTGCATGCAGAAGGTCTGGGTTGAGTCCCCCTGGCATATCCAGGTAGGACTGGGAATGCCCCCTGCCTGAAACCCTCGAGACGAGAGCCACTGCTGACATTCAGTGTGTGGACAAGAGTGAACTAGGCAGACCAATGATCTGATCTGGTATGTTCCTCCCTGATCCTGTTCATGCAAAACTGAGCTCTATCAGTTTCTTCAGTCAAGTCTCATTCTCAGCAAGGTTCCCCGTTTCAAAATCCAAGAGAGGTACATTCTTTCACTGGTCTACATGGACTTCATTGCATAGGGTTTGGTCTCTTGTACCATGGCTACAGAGGTTTGCTGTCTGATGTGGGGCTCAAATTTCTGCTGGGGTGGAGGGAGAACACATTTGAAAAGTGTTGTTCCACCACTGAGGCTCCAGTTCCTGCCTTCATCTCTCCCAAACACACACAGGTGGTTTCTCAGCAGGTAACCTTGCCCAGTCGCAAGGCGGGGTCAGCTTTGATTCAGGCTCCATGCGGGCATTGCCAGGGCTGGACAAAGACATTTTGCAGCCTGAAGCAAAACAGCCCATGTAAAAGTGCCCAAGGCTGGTCAAGTTATTTTAGCACTTGAGAGAGGAAATCTAACTGGCCATTCTCCCTGGGAATGAAAATGCAATACATGGCATTCAAAGTCAACTGCCTTGAAAGGTTCTTGGCAGCAGTGGCTGCTGTCCATTGAGAATGGCGAGGCAAAACCAGTCTTGGGTGTTGACAAGGTGGCAGGACCTGCAATAACATGTTTCTGCAGATTCCCAGGTGTGTGCACAGTCTCTGTTTCACAGTTGCAAGGACATGTCGAAGGGAGACCTGCCCTATGAAATTGGTGGATTACAATACAGGCAATGACCATTTTGCATGGGGGTTACGTTACCGACCACCCCCACCCCACATGCACATTGACAGAGTGCACATAAGCCTGATTGGCCCCACCCTGTTATGCCCCACACCCCTGTTCTGCCTCCACCCCGTTTTTCAGCCACTTCTAGGTTGCAGCAATATGCACATGTCACAGACACACAAATATTGGACAAGCATAAAACGGTTGTTTCCTTATGTAAAGCATTTCAGTGCCATGGTTTGCAGGTTGACTGGAGACAAATGATGTTTAGCACATTATACATATTAATTGACTCACCAATGCCAAGGTGTTTGTCTCATCAAGAACTGTTTGAGTGATTGTCCACTGCTTACATAATTATCCCTGTATTTTTATGCATTTCATTTCCCACCGACCTCACAGTTGACAATCCCTCCCCTCCAAAAAAAAAAAAACCCCACATGTGAATGTATACCTGGCGGCCAAAGATCTCACTCCCATGCATTTGGTGAAGTGGACTGTTGGTCATGGAAATTTATGTCTTTTTGAGGTGCCACAGGACGTGGTTATTATGTGAAGAGCATTACCAGAAATAAGTTGAATCCATGCAGAAGAGAAGGAGGCCATTGCATAGTGAGCATCACTTATTTCCTGAGCAGCCTTTAATATAAAGTATTCATTTTTACTGCTCTTCCTAGACATGATGCTTTGAATTTCAGGCAGTGCTGGCTGAAATCCTCTCTCTCACACACTCGCTCTTCCCCTTGGCATCAGATTTCTCCTCATCAACTGGGTGAGGGAGGACTGCTGTTGCCTTCATTACACCCCATTGGTGTGCATCTCATTGCATCAAAAGCATCCAGCGCTAGGAGCTGAGCTCCAGCTGTGGCCAAACAGCTGGGCAGATGAACTCAACGGTTGTATGGCCTGCAGCTGATCAATCAGCTTGGGGTTAAAGCATCCCCTAAGCATCCAGCCAGTGACACACTTCTGGCTTGCCTCCCCAGTTTCCACAATAATACTTAGTTTCAACAGTGAAGGTCAGTGTGGTTACTGTATTTGATTCCCCTCCTTCCTTTCAGTAACTGACTGGTTTTTGAGATAGATTAATTGCTTAATGGTAATACTCAGCATTGGAGCTTTTATTAATAGATTAGAGTATGGTGTGATCTGAGCCTGGTTTCAGTCCAACCCTTTCAACTACAGTGGTACCTCGGTTTGCGACCGCAATCCATTCCGCGGAGGCGGTTGCTCGCCGAAGCGGTCACTCGCTGAAGGCACGCTTATTCAGGCACGCGCAGTGCCGATAGAGTGTTTCTGTGCACGCACACACTGTACAGATAATGTCTGCGCATCCGATGCCGCGGAACCCGGATGTAAACACTTCCAGGTCCGCGGCGGTTGCTCGCCGAAGCAGTCGCTCACCGAGGTGGTCATAAACCGAGGTTTGATTGTATTGATAAAACACAGATGGAACCCAAATGTTTTGGAGATGGCAGACCAGCCCCTCTGATCTTAAACCCTATATCGGAATCTCTTGGCTCTTATTTTCAGTCCATTTTAAATGTAGATAGTTAAATCACACACACCTTCCCTCATTGTCTAGAGAGGAATATTCATTCATTTGTTCATGAGCATTTTAGTGTCCATGTGTGTCAGAGAGGAGCATAGCTACAAATAAAATGTGCACCTCCTCCGCGGTTTCCCAAGTCTCCAAGTGAAGGGATATTTCATGAGGTGGAGGTGTTGGGCCTAGTTTCCTTTTGAATGACACAGAGCAAGGGTATTTTTGTGGTCTATTTATATTTACTCTGTCCCGGTTCCGTGGGTGAGCCCATAAGTGCAAGTAGCAAAGCAGGTTGGATGTCTCAGCACCATGGAGAGCTCAGAGGGATCCACTTGCTCCAAGGCAGCACCATGGACAGTTCCAAGGTAGCAAAGCAAGTCAGTGCTGTAGCACCACAAAGCACTTAAAATGGGCAACTGGCTTGGACAAGGACTAGGGGTGAACAGAGGCCTGTTAAGTCTCTCCCTCCAGCCCACCTCTCTTAGGGTGTCTTTTCCTCCAGGGCACAATTAAAGTTGTTGTTTCCCCAAAAAAATAAAATAAAATAAAAGCCAGCCCGATCCATTGGGAGACTGCAATGGGGAAAGGCATGAAGAAGAGCAAGTTGGTAAGTTTATTTTGATGAAATACAATAATTATCAGGCTTAGCAGCTGTTGCTATTTAAAACAAGCAAAAAAAAAAGCAGGGCTCGCATTGAAAAATGTTTTGCAAACCAGTTGCACCAACAATCTGTTCCAGCCAAACCAGCCATTATGGAATCCGTATAATAGCAGCAGCTCATTACAGAAAAGTTAAATTGCAAATCATTTTTTTTCCTCCCCTGCACAAAAGCAGGGAGATGAATGCACAATTTTGTCTCAAAGAGAGAGTCTCTTAATTTTTGATGTGGCTGCCAAAAGATACCTCACTTCATGCTGCAGCTGCTTCGCAGGGACTGATTGTCCATTTCAATGACAGGAAGTTTCTGTTTCAAAAGAAGGATTTTAAGAGCAATAAAAAATGCAAGTTAAAAAGCCAGAAGTTTACCAAACTGATCTCCATTTTTTAAAAGAATAAAAGAAAAAGAAAATCGGCTGTTCTGAGTGTTCAGGAGGATGTTTTGAAAGGCAAATTGCCATGTGTTCTTGTTTGCAATTTTAGGTGCCACTTCACCCATCACAAATTTAATAGGCACACATTAACAGCCTCTCATGGTGCACCCATGGTGCTGTCCCACAATAGTGCTAAAAATGAAGAAGTGGATATATGTACCTTTAATGCATTGGACTGTAGGAAGCTGCCATATACAGGCCACTGGTCTATCTAGGTCAGAACTGTCCATACTGACTAACAGTGGCTCTCCAGGGTTTTAGGCAGGGAAGACTTTCCCCAGCCCTACGCAGAGATACTGTGGATTGAACCTGCTACAGTATGGCCCTTCCCCCTAAAGATAACAAGTAAGATTCTAGTCCTCATGGTTGTGAAGAAAGAGCTG